>NC_083896.1:12376963-12681045 GCF_032452875.1 Bos javanicus
ATAATTATCATAGTAGTATTAGCTAGCATTTATTGAGCACTTGCTACTGTCAGGCTGTGTTATAATACTTCACATGTATTATTTCATGTAATCCTCACCACAGCTCTTCAAGGTGGCTGGTGTTATTACTATGCCATTTTATAATTAAGAAAGCTTGAAATGCAGAGACGTTAAGTACCTTGTTTAAGATCACAGTTAAAAAGTTGCAAACCCAAGTAGTCTGACCCTAGAGCCTGCCTTCTTGGCCACCACCTGCCAGCTTTCCTGATGGCTTTTCTACCTCCAGTCCTCACACTTTACATCCAGAAGAACCTGGAGCCAAACTAGAGGTTTGGGGACCTTAAGATAAGGAATACAAGGGACGGGAGCTGAGCCGTAAGGGAAATTCAGGGATCTGGGGGAGAAGAGGTGGTCAGCTCTGAAGGGAAGATTAGAATTTCCTGGTATGGCCGAGTCCTGGGCACTGTGATGAAATAACCAGGGATGTGCATTTTGGAGTCAGGCCTTATTCTAGGTTCAGTTTCTACCACGTGTTTACTTGTGACCTGGGACAGGTTTCTGAACTTCCTGAACCTCCTCTCCCATCTATTAAACAGAGATACTAATATTTACCATTCAGGTTATTATGATGTCAAATGTAGGACGATGAACACAAGGGGCCAGGCCCCCTAAGGTGGGCATGAATAATACTTGTCATCATGATTCTCATCCTTGCCCCCTTGCCACCACCTTCACCACCTCCCAGACTGTGGTGGGGTCAGGGGCAAGGTGGAGACCACTGAACTAGGACTTAGGACCAAGACAACAGCACTCCAGCCCCAGTTGCTGCCTCTAAGCCACGTATCCTGTGTTAGTTGGAGGGGGCCTCGCCTGGTATGCCCCTCACCTGTAAAAAGGGGATGCTAAGTACTGTATCCGTTGTACATTCTTTCTGGGAATGGATTGAGGCACAAATGAGAAAGTGTATGTGAATATGGTTTCCAATCTATGGAGTGAGTATCGGGGGTCCTGAAGACTCCCAACTAGGAGGGCTTGTCAGACTCTCATCTTCATGGCTATGATTTATTGCAGAAAGTGGATACAAAGTCAACTCAGCAAAAGGAAAAGAGCATGAGACAAAATCCAGAGGAAATGAGGTGCCAGCTTCCAGGAGTCCTCTCCCAGTGAAGTCAGGAAGGACATGCTTAATTCCTCCAGCGATTGATTGTGACACCAGGTGTAGAACGTTGTCTACCAGGGAAGCTCCTAACAGACTCAGTGTCCAGGGATTGTATTTGGGGCTGCTCACACAGGCGCCCTCTCTGCCTGGCACCTACCACAATTCCAGGCTCCCAGAGGAAAAGCAAGTGTTCACCTTAAATGATCCTGTTTATTATAGGCAGTTTAGGCACAGTAAGCCATTCTTAATAGGAAATGGAAAGAAGCCTCCCAAAAGCTGAGTTCCCAAATGTCAGCCAAGGGCCATCCTTGTAAGCAGGCCTTTTTAGGGATGCAGTCTCGGGATTGGTATGCCAGTCTGTTTTTGCACAGAGTAGAATCCATAGAAAGGATGTTTATAAGTATACACTCAAAAGGGGAAAGGAGGTGTATAACAACAGCAACAACGGTTCACACTTAATGACTGTCACTATGTGTGGGCACTTTTGTGTATGCTTCACATGCATTACCTTAGGCAGCATTTCATCCATAGGACAATCCCGTGATAGAGGCGCTGTTATCTCCGTTGTTGTCATCAGTATGTTATATACGGGGGAACTGAGTCCTCAGAGGGGCTCAGGAGTATGCCTGGGCTACCAGCTATATGACTAGTAAGAGAGAAGTACCAGGACCAGAACACAGCCCTAACAGTGTAGCCCCTGAGTTTGTTTTCTTAGCCACTATTAGACTACATTCTGCCGGATGCATCCAATATGTTACTTCATTAAAGCTCACAGCAGCTCCATGTGAATATAGTTATTGGACTCATTTTGCATTTAGAAAGCTGTGGTTCTGGAATGTTAACTTGTGTCTCATCAGCCAGCCAGAGAAGTGACAGAGTCAGGAATGGGTCTCTGCCTCCTCTCAGCCCCCTTTTCCTGGTGAGGGTTTTGTGAAGTCTTTGGTAAGGAAGATGTGGGTGGTTAAGGTGGAAATGAGTCATTCTAGGAGCTGAGACACACCCCCCTCACCATATTCCACCACTTGGGGACAGAGTTAATGGAAGAAGGGGCTGTGTTGCAAGTAATTCAGCTTTTCCTGCAGTATTTGAGGGCTGATGCCTTCAACTCATTTGGGTTGCCACGACAGCAGAGGTGACATTTCTTTCATGAGATGGGGGAAAAGAAAGAAAAAGAATCACACTCAGTCCCTCAGTGATTTTAGACAAATCTGTCCACCAAGTCTAGCTGGTTTTGCTTGCATAGTGGCTGCATTCTAAGGAAATTGTTAGAATAGAATCAAAGGGGAAATAAATAAGGACATGGCAAAGTCTGCGTCTCCAGGGAAATGACAGGTGGTGTGTGTGTGGTGACCGTTTGTGGGAGACACAGGAAGAGGTGGACAGGGTAGGACTTGAGACAAACTGTCAGCTGCCCGGGGGCAAGAGCTAAGGTCTTGGTCATCATTTAATTCTGCTTCCAACTCCTTTACCCCACCAGTCATGCATATTACAGCGTTAGGCTTAGCGAAGTCTCAGTAAAGACTCTTTAGTGGGGAAAACATGATACATACAGCAAGAATTACAATTCAGAGTGATAAATGCAATGACAAGGTAGGCTTGGTATTCTGTGGAAGCAGTCTGATCTATCTGAGAAGATTTGTTCATCACACAAAATGCTGCATTCAGAAAGATGCCCATCATTCTCTTCATTATTTCCTTCTTTATAGTTATTTATAAAATTTGATTGTAGTGAGAGAGAAAAAAAATCTCAGTAAGGTACTAACCTACCTTTATCATCTTCCATTATCACCTTGTTGCATGTGATGATCTCCAAGAAGCAGTATCCCAGGGTTTTTTTATATGTTTTTTTATTGTGGCAAAGTCAAATAATATAAAACGTACTATTTTAGCCATATTTAACTGTACAGTTCAGGGGCACTAAGTGCATTCAGATTGTTATGCAATTCTTACCACCATCCATCTCCTGAATTTTTCACCTTTCTGAAATGAAAACTCTGTTCCCATTAGACACGAACTCCCCATTCCCCCTCCTCTCTCTCCACTCCCTGGAGTCTGGCATCTACCAGTGAGCAGAACCCCAGGTTAAGGGCCCTAATAGGCTGCCCTTGCAACCTCCAAGAGAAGTAAGAAGTACCCTTGATTTGTGACCAAAGCAGTGGGAACATTGACTGGGATTCCAGGGGTTAGTCCTGGGAGTGGGTACCCAGCAGCCCGTGGGTTCTCAGGACAAGAGTGAATAATCAAAATGATGACTCCGAGACCTGAGCTGCCACAGATTCCTAATAGTGTTCTCTTATGTCATTTCTTCCAGAGCCATGTTTGACTATGACAAAAGCAAGGACAGTGGGCTGCCAAGTCAAGGACTTAGTTTTAAATACGGAGATATTCTCCACGTTATCAACGCCTCTGATGACGAGTGGTGGCAAGCCAGGAGGGTCACGCTGGAGGGCGACAGTGAGGAGATGGGGGTCATCCCCAGCAAGCGGAGGTAAGGAGGCCCTTCCGATCCCGAGGATTTGCTGTTCACCTCCCCAGGGGTGTGGAGGGGAGGGGAGATGAAGATGTGGCAGACTGTTCCCAGGATGTGTTTGAGTGGGTTAGTCAGTCTGTACAGAAATTGTCAGCAGGGACAGGGGACACAGATTAAATATTCTCACTCTTCTCATGTTAGGTTTTTACCCAAACTGGTAACCGTGATACAGCATAAAGCAAGAAAGAGGATCTGCTTATTCTGCCTTCCTAAAACTTGCTGGCTTTCATATGTTCAGGGGTATGCTTATCAGCTTGTATGCTGACTTACAGACTCGGAGGGGTTACTTCAGAGGTTCATCATTTACTGGGTTATTTTATAGAAAGTCCAGGTGAAAGACAAGTAAAACAGGACATTTTCAGAGCTGAGGTTCTGGCTTTGTATTTTGTCTAAACATTGATGGGAAAAGACTAAAAAACTCCAATCCAGAATCAGATACTTGACGATAAACAACAAGGTCCTGTCTAGTACAGAGAACTATATTCACTATCCTATGATTAACCATTGTGGAAAAGAATATTTAAAAAGAATGTATACGTGTGTATAACTGAACCACTTCACTGTGCAGCAGAAATTAACAACATTGTAAATCAACTATACTTCAATTAAAAAAAGTTAAAGGCTAGTTTCATTGGAGGAATAAAAAACAAAATTAGATACTTGAGCTGTGAGCTGTTAAACATCTGGTGAGTTCCAAAGAGTGGGTTTACATAAAGAGGTTTATTTACAGCTTCAGTTACTCCTGGTCCCCACCCCAACCAGCTTCCACTCAGATATTTAGTTCTGTATATATTTCCTAAGTCAAGACTGTTATGTTCTAGTATACGTATGGCTGAGTCCCTTCGCTGTTCACCTGAAACGATCACAGTTGTTAATCAGCTATGAAGTGAAGTGTTAGGGCTCAGTCTCGTCGGACTCTTTGCAACCCCATGGACTGTGGGGACAGGCTCCTCTGTCCATGGTATTCTCCAGGCAAGAATACTGGGGTGGGTTGCCATTTCCCTATCCAGGGGATCTTCTGACCCAGGGATCGAACCCATGCCTCCTGCATTGCAGAAGCCACCAGGGAAGCCCTGTTAATTGGCTATACTCCAATATACAACTAAAAGTTCAAAAGAAAAGAAAAGGAATATTATGTTCTTTCTCTTCTAAGCATTTCCTCAACTCTGCTCTTGAAAGGCAGGAATAAACTTCAGAACAACTGCGTCCTTCATCTGTCCCCAGCAGCTTCTGTCCATCACCTCTAGAAAGGAACTCTTCTTCCCATGAGTATCCTCTTGGCACCAAGATACTGTCTGAGAAACAAATGATCTGCTCCCTAGAGACGAGATGGTATGAAGTCAAAGTCAGGAATAATGTTTATTCAAAACAGTCACTTTTTGAATAAAGTCAAGCCACGAAGGGCTCTTCTCCTTGAATCCTAACATCCCAAATACCTTTGTAGAAAGTCCTCCTGAAGCTGAGTATTCAAATGCTGCTGCACACAAAGTGACCCAGTGACTGAGGTAGCGCCAACCACAGTGGGAAGATGGAAATTCTCCCAAGAATAACTGTGGGCCATTTGAACCTCAGAGAAGACTGGTCCCCCATCTTTTCCTGCCGGTGGCCACACAGCCCAGGATGAATGTGAGGAGAGCGGGGCAACGTGACTGTCTCCGTCCCCACCCTCTAAGCCTGGGCCTGTGGATCTCCCACCAGCAGAGAGTTCTCTAAACTCCTGGAAGTACAAGTGAAAATGTTAGTCCCTCAGTCACATCCGACTCTTTGCAACACCGTGGACCGTAGGCTTCTCTGTTCATGGAATTCTCCAGGCAAGAATACTGGAATGGTTTGCCATTTCCTACTCCAGGGGATGTTCTCAACCTGGGGATTGAACCCAAGTCTCTTGCATTGCAGGCAGATTCTTTACCATCCAAACCTGTGGGCTACTGCGTAATTGCCTGACATTGCTTTGAGAGGACATTCTGAGTTTGTAGTTTTTTGTGTTTTCTGAAGTTGAAGCAGTAACTCCCAGGAGTAGTATATATTCTGTTTCTCCACTTCCATTTATTTTTGAAAAATAAGGCAGCAAGCATTTTGGTTTGCTTTGATGTGATTAATCAGAACTGTCTGCAGGGCTGTTCTGTAGAAGGAGGAGCCATCTTGTTGAATATGGGTAGAAATGGGGTGGAGAAGGAAAGCTGTCTGAAAAGAGATTTCAAGTAATTTTAAGGAAATCCTTTTAGTAGTTGGAGCTGCCTAGAGATGGTATGGGTCACCTGGGAAGACAGTGAATGAGGATAACAGCTTTGACACCGAGGGAACGTTATGAAAACGTAAGATACGCCCACTTTCTCCCTCACACACACTGACACACAGAGTGACTCTGACTCAGCCCATCTGGAGGTCTGTATTTGTGTGTATGTCCCTCTAGGTGATTCTGATAACAGACGATTCCAGGGCACTAAGTATTATCAAAGGGAAGCAAGCTTTGAGTGGAACAGCTGAGCTACATAATTTTCTGTCACTTTCCAACCCTGAGATTCTGTGATTCTAACCAGTCTTGTCAATAATCCTTCATTTGTTCAATTGCACATCACTGTCCCCCAAGGAACATTCTCAGTATCAGCCCTTCTGGGTAATTTTCTGCCTGCTGGAGGTCATTCTTGAATTGGCTCTCTCTCACATATTTTAGGAGAAGGAAATGGCAGCCCACTCCAGTATTCTTGCCTAGAGAATCCCATGGACAGAAGAGCCTGGTGGGCTGCTGTCTATGGGGTCGCACAGAGTCAGGCACGACTGAAGTGGCTTAGCAGCAGCAGCAGCAAATATTTTAGGAGAAAACCATCCTAACCACCACGCTGGCCTGGAGAAGAAGTGTGTCTCATGACTCTAATGTTGACATTTGCATTCTTGCTCATAAAGGGTGCAGTACTGTCCATCTCATCTGTGTGTGTGTATGTGTTTATGGCTGTACATGAATTTCTATTAAATTTTCTCCTTAGGATGGTAACTCTTTCCAAAAATGTTACTATGATTGTTTTATGTGTTTATAAAAGTAACACATTTCATTGTAGAAAATGGGAAAATTTAGAAAAGTATCAAGAAGAAATAAAAATCACTTATAATCATATCCCACAAAGCATTCTTGTGCACTTACCTTAATGCAGTTTAAGATCTGTCATGAGCCTTCCCTAGGGCTGCTCTTTAATGCTTATCTTCTAAAGGAGGCACTCTCATTTTATACTGCATTCAGCATCTTACAACTATAGCTCAGAATAAATGGTTGCTGGTATGCATATGATTTATTATTAGATTAGGGTTATTTTTTTCAATCCTTAATTCTTCTCTGGACCGTTTTCAGTTAGAGGCCAGAGAGGAATTATAGTTCAGCTCCTAGAGCCAGTTTGGAAAAATTTCATAATGGATAACATCAGTGTATGACTTTAACCTTCATAAAAATGTACTCTATTGATGATTCCATTTAATCCTTTCAATGAAACCATAAGATGAAGAGTATGAAAATCATTGCCTTTTCCCTCTCTCCTTTTTGAAGTTGGTAAATAAATTTTATTTAAATAAATGTTCCTTGAACATGCTAGACACTGTTGTAAGCCCTTTACAATTAATTAACTTATTTAAACCTCATTACAACCCTATGGGGAAGGTAATATAATTATCCTCATTTTACAAACCAGGAGACTGAAGCAGAGAGAGGTTAATTTACTTGCCTGGAATTGCCCAGCTAATAAACGGCATAACTGGGATTTGATTCCAGGCTATAATGCTCTTAACTCATATGCAATTCCTGCCACCCAACATTATAGAAATAAGAATTGACAAAACTCAGTTCAGCAAGCACCGCATGAGCACCATCTGTGTGCCAAGTGCTGTCATCAGGTCACCGCCTGGAGCCGGTGTTTGTGGGACCAGCATGTAACTCTGGCACAGTTACACGGGTGAGGACGGGGGGCTATAGTGTAAATAAAGGTGCTGTCTTAGTTCCGGCTGCTGTGACAGAACACCGTTCATGGGGTGACTTGGACAACAGACATGTATATTTTGCAGTTCTGGAGTTCAAAATCCAGGCACTAGCCATTCAGCTTCCCAGAGACAGGACCTTCCTCCTAGTTTGCAGACAGTCCTCCTGCTATTTTCTCATGTGGCTGAGAGAGAGAGAGCGCTCTTTTCTCTCCTGTCTCTTCTTTTTGGCCACTAATCTGATTCATGAGGTCTCCACCCTCATGACCTTATTACCTCCCAGTGCCTCACCACCATAGACCACCACCCTGGGGGTTGAGGCTTCAACATAGGAATTTTGTGTGGACACAAACATTCAGTCCATAGCAGGTACCAAGGGAAGTGGAAGGGCAGCAGACAGAGGAGTGAATTCCATATGATGATAGACCATATATTATGCTGGTGCTTTCAAATATAAGATTTTCTTTAATCTTCACAAAAGCTTCATAAGGAAACTGAAGACAGAGAAGTCAAGTAACTTCCCCAAGGATGCACAGTCAGCCACTGGCCTAGGTCTCTCTGTAGCAAGACCAGATGGCTTTTCACTACCCAAAAGGTATACTAGAAGCCCTTGACAAGAAGCTCTTATACCTTTCAAATACTGTACTAACCATTTTTAGTATTATTTAATATTCACCATAATTTTTCAAACCTGTCTTAATATCCTAATTTCACCAGTCTCATGAAACCTGAGATCCTAAGAGGTTAAGTGACCTACCCTAAGTCACAGAGCTAGTAGGTGACAGATGGAGAATTCCAGTGCATATTTGTGTGATTTCTAAACCTGGGCTCTTAGCACAGAATCTTTCTTTCCTGAGTTTACATAGTTTCTGAAGAGCCAAACTGGGATGTGTTCCCCGGTTTCTTAACCCACGTCTCTATTCGTTGCCCCACAGTAACTGGGCTCTCAGATGGCAGCTTGCAGCTAGCACTGAGGAAGTGTTCATTCACTTAGCTTCCCTGCAAGCCTGTGGCCAGTAACCTGTGTGGTGTTTCAGTCCTCGCTGCAGCGGGGCCTGGGGAGCACAGGCACAGTGATGCCCAGCCCCAGATGCTGCTCTGACCATCCGGCGCTGCAGGCCTGCCCTCATTGTGTGTTTGGCGGGAACCTGAAAACGCCAGATGGGAGATGGGTAAGAGGACAGAGGAAGACAGTTGGGCTCATTAAACATGGCCATGTGGTGCTCTCTGGAGATGCTGGATGTCAGAACTGATTGCTCAAATTTTGCCATCCAGTTTAAGTTCTCAGTATTTTGGTCAGTGACCAAACCAGGGCGGAGGGGATTATTTCTGCTTAAACAATCTAATTAATTGCTTGCCTCTTGAGTGTGAGAGAAGTATGTCAGTCCTTCTCATCACGAGTCAGTCTTTCCACACAGGTGACCCACCAATTCCTTAGGTAAAGATCTATGGTTCTTAACATCATGTATTTCTGCCCAAGGAGTCTCACTTAGTAGAACAGTACATAGATTCCTACCAAGGAAAAAAGTCAGGAAATGGTCAGCAAGTTTTTTTCAGAAACACTGGTTGTTTGGGCAAGTCACTTCAACTCTCTGAGCCTTAGGTGTCACATCCAGGTCAAGAACCAGTAAGCCTCTTCTATGATTCTTTCATTCATTTACCAACAAAGATTAAGCACCTGCTATCTGCCCAGCTTCATCTTAAACCCTGGATTATTGTGCCGATTATAGATAAGATAGGTAAGGTGGTTAGCGTGCATCTAATACTTTTGTGCTTATTCAAATGATATACATTTTCCTTTCTCCAAATTTTGAGCTTTTGATGCTCAGAAAAGCACAGTATTATGTAGGGACCTATCTCTCAGCCCTAACTGATCTTGGCAATAAACTGTCCACATGCATCCCAAGAAGCACTAGGAGAGAGGACAGGGCTGAGGCAAGTGAGGAAAAAAGATAAGCCACACCCCTTGCTACCCAGAAGAAAAGATTTGCAGAGACCCCCAAGAAGCCATTAGTGTGGGCCTCTGGGATGGAAAAACACAACTAGGATTGAGGATGCAATAAATGTGAAAAGACTGCTGAGGAGAGAAATCAATCCAGTGTTCGTGCTGTCAGATTGCAAACAGACATCTAGCTAACCTGAATTTCAGTGCTAAAAGCAAATTTATTCTGAGTTTTGAGGCCAGCCTGTCAAAACAGGTATTATGTCAGTGACTCAATGCTTGAATTTGGTTATGGTTTATTTAATTCAGGACAATCGGGATTTGGGATGCAGAGAAGGAGGATGGTTATCATTTGTGAGAAAGTAGGCCCTGACTCCAGAGAAGGCAATGGCACCCCACTCCAGTACTGTTGCCTGGAAAATCCCATGGATGGAGGAGCCTGGTAGGCTGCAGTCCATGGGGTCTCTAAGAGTCAGACACGACTGAGCGACTTCACTTTCACTTTCCACTTTCATGCAAAGGAAATGGCAACCCACTCCAGTGTTCTTGCCTGGAGAATCCCATGGACGGAGAAGACTGGTAGGCTGCAGTCCATGGGGTCGCACAGAGTCGGACATGACTGAAGCGACTTAGCAGCAGCAGCAGCAGCAGGCCCTGACTCCTAAGGAACTATATTGCTCATGAATTGTGGGTGACCCTCTACAATCTCTCACTGGGTAAGGGCAGTGTAGAAGGTCCTTAAGTACTGTTTCCCAAGCAGAATGCATGTGGTCAGACACCATTTCTACCATTTTCTAATTTACGAAGCTTTGAGTCTTAGCTTTTCCAGCCATAAAATGGGACTGAGAATACCACACTTGGTTATTGTTAGGGCCAAATGAACGATGTAAATATGAAGGCCTTTTTCATTAATAATAATATGTTAAAATTTCAGTTACCACTTATATCATCATCTTTATTATTCATGAAACTTCCAACCCAAGTAGAAATCAGAGCTTTCCGATTTCCTTCTTGAGTGAACCAAAATCTGCCACTCCTACAATAAGGCTTTAATTTTTTCTTTTTTTTAACTTTTTTTTGTTGCTTGTTTGAAGATCAGTAATAAACCATATCACACGTTAGGTGTGTTTGTGTGTGTGTCTCTGTCTGTCTGCCTGTTCATCTGACTTAGTCTCAGCAACTCGTTGTAAGTGATGACCCACTAAGGTGGCCTAGTAGAAACATTTCTGAAGGAACGTGGAAGGCATGAACTTAGAAACCAAGGGGGAAATGTTAGAATGCTCTGGCTAAGCAATTCTTAGAAGAGAATATTGAGTTCAGCCTCATTTATGTTTGGGGCCCATGTGAGCTCTCTCACTTTATGCAGAATTTATTTTCGTAGACTAATCAAGTAACCAGGTACTCTCTGTGTGTCATTCTGGCATCCCCTGATGGACTGGTGTTTCCCATAAGTAGGCTAGGAAAAGGTCAGGGCTGTAACAGCAATTTCAGAAGGGCCCAAAGAGATGAATACCAATTAGCATTTGCACTTGGATTAAAACTGAGAAAAGCTGAAGAAGCTCAGAGCAGACATTTTCACAGTGAGCATCTTTGCACTTTGCTACTTACCTATGTGAAGTCTTCCTTGCTCTCCTCTCAACTGTTGTATGTTGGGCCCAGGTCGAAACTCTCGGTGGAACATACTGCTTTAATATCTGAGGTTAGATTTGAAGAATTTTGCTCATCTGTTTCCACTCAAATATTCTACTCTCATACCAAAATAAATATATTCTGAAACTCCATTCTGTAACTATAGAAACCCTGATCTTCAATGTGTTTCAGCTGGAAACACAAAATAACTCTCAAAGAGAAGTATGTTGTTAATTATTGATCTATGAATAGCTTAGATTTCATAAACCCTTAACGTTTCTGTAGATTCAGGGGTTTTTCCTCTCTTTTTTTCTTCCCCATTTTTGAAATTAGACCTAGCCACATGGCAAAACTAATACAATTTTGTAAAGTTTAAAAATAAAATAAAATTAAAAAAAAAAGAATAATAGAAATTGGACCTAGCCACATTTAAATAGAGTGATGCTAAAATTGCTAAACAATGCAATTAATATTAATTTAGTTCAGCTGTTAAAATTTACTGAGGCCTTGCTGTAATACTCTGAGTCATATGTGGACTTGCCCTCAAGGAACAGAGCCTTTTATGTGCAACTCAAAAATAAACAGCACAGAAGGAAACAAGAGATAACAGCAACGAAGACAAACAGACAAGTGTTGTGGGGCTTGGAGGACAGAACAATCATGTCTAATTAGAGAGGCTCAAAAAAAAAAATCGGAGAAATATTTAGCTTCTCGTTTCAACTCCATCTTCCAAATAGACACAAGACCTGCCAACTTTATTTTATTAATGTTTCTCAAACTCTTCCCTCTCCTCCACTTCATTATCACTCCTCATCATTTCTTGCCTGGATTATGGCAATAGCTTCTTAATAGGCTTCCTGCTTCCCACTGTTCCTTCCCTCCTCCAACCCATCATCCTCCTCCCTCAGAGTCACTTATTTAAAATACTAGTCTAGTCTATCGTTTCTTGGCTTTATAGGCTCTAATAAGTCGGGAGGACTCCCCAAGGGAAAGCCCATGTCCTTAATATAGGGATCCCCTCTATATTATAAAGGAGGCCCCGCCAGCTCCCCAGCCTCATGTCCCTGTGCTGTAGGTACTCTGTATCAGAATCTTCCTGCAATCTTTAGCTTGATTATAACTTCAGGTCATGGTATATGTTGTTCCTCCCTTCTGTCTGGGAGATTCTCCTTGAACTTTTCCCACTGACAAGCTCTCTCTCACCATTTAAGTCTCACAGAAATGTACTCCTTCTCCAAGAAGCCTTCCCCATTGCTTTCCACTCCTTATCGCCCTCCAATGAGATAGATAGATGTGCCCACTCACCTTGCTATCAGCAGTCTTATTGTGCAGTAGTATCTGTCTTTTTATGCCTCTGTCCCCTCCAAGAAGACATTACTATGCCTTCACTGAAGTCATGCTTTTTAATTTTTTTTTTCCCCCAACACCTTACTTGATACAGGATAGGCTTTCAATAAGTGCTTGATGAACGAATGAAGGTAAAATAACAAAAACTGCAGAGATGGTAGCAGAAGGACACTGGGCAAAGGAAAAGTTCAAGATGATAACATATTTGGTTTGAGGTAAAAGTAAACACCCCAGCTTTCTTAAAGAGAAGGAAAGGAAAAGGACGCAAACAGAAAAGGACATTAGGAGAGGAGAGTTTACTTCGCCTCCACTTTAGGGGTTCGTGTCTCTGGACTGTGATTTCTTGCAGTAGATTCTGATTGATTCAGGCATTTAAATAGCAAATATTAGGTTTTTATTCCTTCCAAATATGTGACGATTCAGTACATGTAACACAAAAATTGCAACGGATGTGTTAGCAGCTTAGAGATGTTATACAAAGACTTCTTATACTAACAAAGAAATAGAAATATTTTAAAACATTTTATTTTATCTGAAGGATAAGAAGAGGTATTCTTCATTGGATAAGGAATTTAAAATCATAAATGCCTTGCCATGTGATAGACTCTTTATTTTCCATTTTCCTTAGGGTGGAAAGAAAGGAACGTGCCCGATTGAAGACAGTGAAGTTTAATGCAAAACCTGGAGTGATTGATTCAAAAGGGGTAGGTACAAAATAATTGAAACATTAAGTTCTCTAGGTTGCCATGGATTTAACTAAAATTAGCATGTAAGCTTTCAGTAACAGACAGATTATAGAGCTACAAGACAGTGGATCACTGTTAAAAATGTTTTGCTAAAAGCCATGATGTGATTTCTGATGAAATAGATCTATAATAAATATACTAAATATCAGGGGTAAAGCTGCTAGTGATCAGCAGAAATGATGTATTATAAAGGTGATATAATGACTGTAGTGAAGAAGAAAAAAGATAGTTTGGGTATTTTTATTTCTCTAACTTTTTTCTTTAAAAAAAAAAAAACATTTTCAAAGGCTAGATTCTATAAAAGATGCCTGCTCATCATAAGATATATCTAATCCTTTACACATTATAAATCAGGACAGTGGTCATGGAAATATACAGATGGATCATCTAAGTGAATACATGGATTGTTGTGACAGACATAGAAAAGAAGAAAATTAACAAATGAAATTTAGGGTTATGCAACCATCACCATAGTCAACTTTAGAATATTTCCTCACCCCACAAAGAAACCCGGCAGCAGTCACTCCCCTCTCCCCAGCCCTCTGACCTAGCCCTAGGGGACCACTGATCTACTCTGTCTCCACAGGTTCGCCTGTTCTGTATAGGTCATACAAGTGGCGTTACGTACTGTGTGGTCTTCTGTGACTGCTTCTTTCACTTTACATAAGGTTCTCAAAGTGCCTCTATGTTGTAGCCTATAGAAGCACTTCTTTTCTTTTCATTGCCCAACAATATTCCATTGTATGGATATACTCATCTAAATGTATCCATGAAGCAGTTGGTGGAAATTTGTGTTGTTTCCACTTCAGGGCAATTATGAATAATGGCTGCTATCAACATTTGTGTATGGATTTTTATATAGAAATATACTCTTACTTCCATTGGGCATGTACTTAGGAGTGGAATTCCTGGGTCATATGATAACTCTGTGTTTAACATTCTGGGGAACTGCCAGACTGTTTCCAAGGCGACTGTAACATTCCGCATTCTCACCGTCAGTGTTTGAGGGTTCCAGTTTCTCTCCATCCTTGCCAGCACTTGTTATTCTATGTCTTTCTGCTTATAGTCCTCCTGTTTGGTGTGAAGTGGTATCTCATTGTGGTTGTGGTTTTTTATTTCCCTAATTACCATTGGTATTAAACATCTTTTCATGTGCTTATTGACCAGTTATATATCTTCTTTGGAGAAGTGTCTTTTCAGGTCCTTTGCTCATTTTTAAAATGACATTCCTTTGTTGTTGCTGAGCTGTAGAAGTTCTTTGAATATTCCAAATATTAATCTCTTATTAAATATACATTTTCCAAATATTTTCTCCCATTCTATGAGTTGTCTCCCTTCAGAATGTCTTTTGGTGTACAAAATTTTTTGATTTTGATAGAGTTCAATTTACCTATTTTTTCTTTTGCTACTTTCTTTGGTATTAGATCTAAAAAACCAAGGCCATGAAGACGTCCATATTTTCTTCTGAGTCTTATACTTTTAGCTGTTACATTTAGGTTGATCCATTTTGCATCAGTTATTGTGTATGATATGAAGTAGGATTGTAATTTCATTCTTTTGCACATGAATTGTTTTCTTAGTTTTATTTTTTGATAGTTCATTGCAAGTATATAGAAATGTAATTATTGTGTATATCAACCTTATACCTTGCTACCTTGCTGAATCCATTTATTAATTGTAATAGCTTTTTGGTGGATTCCTCAGGATTTTCTATCTACAAGGTCATATTATATGTAAAAAGAGAGTTTTACTTCTTTTTTTTTTAATCTAGGTGACTTTTATTTCTTTATCATAACTGATTGCCTTGGCTAGAACTTCCTGTATAGTTTGTATGAAAGTAGCTAACTGTTCTGTTCCTGACCTTAAGGGGAAAGCATTTAATCTTTCCTGTTGTATGATGTAAGTTGTGGGTTGTAAAGTTTTTGTTAATCTATTTTTAAGTGATAATACAAGAATCATATTGCTGTATTGTAAAATACCTTTCCCCACCTTCTGCTTTCCCATTCTCTTTCTCTTCATATCCTTTCCTTTACTTTGCTGTCCTAACATTTTTGACTTGTGAGCATCACGCAGAACCACAAATTTAGGTCAACATTTGTCACCATGAAAGCAAAAAGAAAAGCTATCATTTCTCAGGACTTTTGAGCCCTAAACCACAACACTGCCCTTTGTATTTTTAAGCAGAAGTTTCACTGGGCAGCCTAGTCATTGACATAATGATTTTCATTCCCCTAATACATTCTGGTGAAAGGGAATTTATTTAAACATGATGTCATTCTAAAAAATAGTGAGGGAATATGTCATCATGCATGGAAATCTTTCAAACAAATACTGTCTCCATACAAAGGGGTAAGGTTTTTCAGTGATTCTTGGTGAGAATTTTAGGATAGATTTCCTGTTTGGTTCATATATATAGTTGGGTATATATCAAAGAATTTTCATTGAATACCTACCATGTGCCAGACACAGGATTAGAACTTGTGAAAGATACAAAGGTAACACAGGCCCTTCCCCTTAAGAGCTTATAACATCAGTGAGAGCCCAGATGCCTTTTTAATAAGGACAAAACTTGTGTGTTGTGTTTTTTTAATCATACTGTTGAATATGATTAGGTATGAGCCAACGAATAGAATATAAACCCTAGGACTTGAGTGGCTGTTGAAGGAGAAGCAGTGATCACGTGGAAAGGGAAACCCTGAACTGAAAGTCATGAGAATCAGGTACCTGAGTTCTGGTGTCAGTTTATTACTGAGTCATCACTGCTCTTTGGACGTCATTAGCAAAGTAGCGGCTTTGAACTATATCAGGGATGTCAAAGAAGTTTCACCTCCTATGTACACTGATGAATTGATGTCTCTAACTAGAAAATGTGTTGAAAATGATTCTGAGGCCATATATGATCTCAGCACCTAACACACTATTGGGAATTGTTCTCTGCTTGAGATCCCTGGATTCAGTGATTTTTAAGGTGCCTTCCAGCAGTAATTCTCCATGAGCCTATTAATTAAGAAACAATAAACCACAGTTTTCCAAGTCCCCACAAAAATAGTACATCAATGAGAAGATTCTCATCCTGAAGTAGAACATAAAGGACAATAAGAGAAAGATAAGACAATTAAGACTGAAGAAAGGACAGACCCACTCTCCAATGGAGAGTTAAGAAAGTCAGGAGATGCCACTCACTTTGAGCCTTGGACAAAAACTACAGAAATTAGTCATTGTTACAGAGGCCTCAGTCTCTGAAACCCAGGGGTAAATGCAGCATAAACTGAAAAGGAAAACTATTTGAAATGAGGAAGAGGATGGGATATTTAAGTAACATTATCATTAGTTGGTATCGACAGAACATTGTGAATTGTTGGGGATTCAGAGTGAAAGCCATGGGGATTCTCTGGCAGTCCAGTGGTTGGGACTCCACGCTTCCAACGCAAGAGGCACGTGTTTGATACCTGGTGGGCTAACTAAGAACCCACATGCCATATGGTGTGGCCAAAGCATTTTTTAAAAAAGTTTTTTAAACAGAGTGAAAGCTGTGGCCACTGCCCTGGAGGATCTTAGAATCAATTAGTATGTGTAAAATGGGCTGTGACAAGAGCCTTATTAATAGTGTGTACAAGAGCTATGGGGATTTGACTTCATGGATGTGGGAATGACTAGAGAGCACTTCATAAAAGAAGAACTTAGAGTGCTTGAGTTACTTTTCCTCAATTATGAATAGAGGAATTATGAATATAGGAATTATGAATGAATAATTAAACATTCATTAATGTTTGAAAATTGAGTTCTACAAAACATTAGGTACTAGGCTAGGTGCCTCGTGGGGCAGCCGGATGATTAAAAAGACAAAGTCTTTCCTACTTCAGAGCTCACAGAAAAGATATATAAGCAAGCAAACAATGGCAACACAATATCACTGATGATCCCTGTGTGTGTGTGTGTGTGTATGTGTGCACGCGCACACGCTCAGTCGCTTAGTTGTGTCCTACTCTTTGCAGGCCCATGGACTGTAGCCCACCAGGCTCCTCTGTCCATGGGATTTTCCAGGCAAGAATACTGGAGTGGGTTGCCACTTCCTCCTCCAGAGGATCTTCCCAACCCAGAGAACTCCTGTCTCTTGCTTTTCCTGCATTAGCAGGTGGATTCTTTACCACTATTGCCACCTGGGAAGCCCAAATTTAGCGAATCAATCTCTGTTTTAAATACCAGGAGATTGTGCCTCAGGAAGATTAACTAATTTACCTAAGATCACACAGTAAGTACAAAAGTCAGGTTTAAATTCAATTTAGTTTGACAGTAGAACATTTGCCTTTCTCATTTCTTCATACTATCCTTTCTTTTCTTGAAAGTCAGAAGAAGGAGAGAGCCACTAATTATGACTTGGATAAGGGAGAAGGCTATAAAGAGAAGGTACTATTTGAGTGAGATTTTGAAGTTTGAGTAAGAGTTTACCACACATAGGAAATAGCACGAACATGAAGGTGGAAAGTGTAGGCATTTTGGAGTAAGACCTTGCAGATCAGAGACTCCAGATGGATGGTGAGGATGGTGTGATGGGAGTTTTGGCTAGTGGGGCTGACCAGGAAGATCTGGAAGGTTGGGAAGTTTGTGTGGAAAGTCTGGCTATGAGCTTTGAAGCTTACTGAGTTTGGAGAGTATCCATGAGGAAATCTGAGGTTCTCCATTCCTAAATGCCCATTTGCTACAAATGAAATACCACGTGTCTTCATGAGGTCTGTGTCTACACATGGAAAAACAAGAGGACCATTGTGACGGTAATCCAGATAATTCCAGCTTACCCATAACCGGGCTCAAAGTGGCCATCAGTTTGAATAGATCTGCTTGAGAACCACCTCAGTTCCCCAGATCTCAGTGCACCCAAGCTTTCCTGAGAATGTCAGTTAAATTTCTAATGCATCTCTGTTCAAACTAGCCTCTGGTGAAAACTTAATCACCACCTTAATTTCTTTCACTGTTCTAACTTTTTATCAATTTTCTAGTCAGCCATTCTGTTATTTACTGAGACATTTAGTCTTCAGAATCAAGCTCTTTTTACATTGAAAAGTCAGTGGTATTTAGTGATTTATGCTGTTTTGTTTAATTTTTATTTTAAAATCTCAATAATTTAAGGAAGGAAAATACATGTCTGAAAGAATATAAAAGAATTATTATTAACACTCTTACTAAATATCAGCAATGTGCAATTATAAGGGTCCTCTTTGCATTGTAAATCCTTTCTAAAATAAGATAGGCTACAAATAAATGACTAGTCCTTTATCCACTGGCAGGTATGAAACAGAAGTTAGAGATGTCTGTTATTCGAAGTGTCAATAGTAGGAGTACCATTGTAAAAACCTAGACAACTTACATCTATATCTCTTAATCACCACAGCAAAACTTGAAGGGACATCATTTATTCCCTTTATAGATTTGAATAAACTGAGGCTTGGTGAGGTGAAGAAATCTGAACTCATGTCTAATCGATTCCAAAATCCTTAATCCATTTACTATAGCATAACTCTCTCCCTTATTAAGACCATGTCACACTTGTGCATTTTAAGCAAAATGAAGAAATAAATTGAATTGGGTTTAGCTTTGTCAAAAACTAATTTGGACAAAAACTTAAATTCTGAAAGGCGAAAGCTGATTTCTCGATGAAGTGCATCTTTGTGTATGAGAACTCTTCCAAAGGGAGCGTGGAGTCCGCACACTTTTCTCTGTTGTGGTCTACCAGAGTAAAATGAAGTCTTAGAAAACATGTTTATTCAGTTATTTAATAAACCTTTATTAGGTGCCTATATGGGCTTCCCAGGTGGCTCAGTGATAAAGAATCTGCCTGCCAATGCAGGAGATATGAGTTTGTTCCCTGGATTGGGAAGATACCCTGGAGAAGGAAACAGCAACCCACCACAGTATTCTTGCCTGGGAAATCCCATGGACAGAGGAGCCTGGCCGGTTACAGTCCACGGAGTTGCGATGAGTCAGGCATGACTCAGCAGCTAAACAACAACAACAAAGGTATTGTTGCCTATACAGGGCAGCTTTCTGGGCGGCGTGGACCAAGATGAGTTAGTCAGGTCGCTGCCCGAAAGGAGCAGGGCTACTGGGGAAGAGAATGGGTCCCCCCAGAGAGGAAGTAATTCATACCAAACAGGAGGGGTGGGAAACTTGCTCCGAAGTTCAGGCTCCTCTGAACTTGATTCTGGCTTGGAAGCTGGAGGAATTTGAATTGGGGAGCCTTGAAGGATTAGTAAAGTTTTCAAGGGATGGGCAGTGGCAGAGGAATAGGATACAGGACACATAGGAAGTAGAACATGGTTGCTTCCATTGCAGGAAGCAGTTAGTGAAGAATGAAAGGCCTCAGAACTGCAGAGTGACTCAAGTCAGTTATAGTGCCTTATATTTTCCAGGAAACTTGTACTTCATCCTGTAGACAGTGAAGAATTTTAATGGTTGTGACCAGACCCAACCTAGTGATTTTCTCTGATTTTCCACCCTTAATGTACCTAAACTGCTGCCCAAACATCACTCCCACGCAGACCTCCAAACTTACTCATCTTTGGGCCCCTAGCACAATGTCTACCAGACACATACTGGCTTCTCCTTCCACCCTGTTTAGAGGAAAGGTAAGTGAATGATCAAAAGTAGGTTTCCAAGAGATCAGTCTGTCAACCATGGGAATGACAGATTGGAGGGGAGAGAGACCAGCGGTGGGAAATATTGAGATAACTAAAGCAGTATTCTGGGTGTGAGATTCTGAAAATCTGAATGTAAAACAGTGAAGAAAGGAAAGGAGAAGAGTGTGGCTGAAGAGATCGAAGAGGACCATCATCCTTGGACATCTGACCTAATATTCTGTGTCCTTTTCTAAAGCCTTGAGCTCCTTTTCAGAGGGGATGTTGACTGGGAGAGATGAGTTGTTGTTGTTGTTATTCAGTCTCTAAGTCATGTTGACTCTTTGTGACCCCATGGACTGCAGCACACCAGGCTTCCCTGTTCATCACTATGTCCCAGAGTTTGCTCAAGCTCATGGCCACTGTGTCGATGATGCCATCCAACCATATTCTCCTCTGTTGCCCCTTCTCCTGCCCTCAATCTTTCCCAGCATCAGAGCTTTTTCCAGTGAGTCCTTCCAATGAATATTTAGGGTTGATTTCCTTAAGGATTGACTGGTTTGATCTCCTTGCAGTCCAAGGGACTCTCAAGAGTCTTCTCCGGAATCATAGTTCGAAATATTCGGTAGAGAGGGGTAGGGGCAAAGATGGAACTATTGGTGACAGAATCCTGGCAATCTCCCTGAATCAAACTGGAGCTGGCATTAAGAAGTTTAAGTTCTGTTTAATACCCTCTTGGAAATTTCCATACAGTCATTGGGTCCTAATATGTCATTTACAGATGAAGAAACTAAGAATCATTTTTCTGGAGCACACAGAGTTAGTAGCAGAGCCTGCCATCAAATCGTGTATCAGAAAAGTGACCTGACAGTGTTTTGTCAGCAATGTAGGAATTATGTTTGTTTCACCAGGATGAGTTATGAGGATTGCTTTTGTAGCAGCTTCAAAGTGATATTTTGAGTTTCAAGGGAAAAGTCATTTCTACTCTCGAAAAATGGGGAAACTCCTTAATAGAGATAGCTTTTGGATGGCCAGAGCCCAGGGAAGAGCTCAGATGTCCAGAGATTCAGAGAGGTGGGGTGAAAGGAGAAGCATACCGCCTCATACTTGCTTTTGGGAAGACGACATTTCCCCTCAAAGTTCATCGACTCAATACCGGCTGCCCCTCGAGTTGTTCATTATCACTCCCCTCCTCCAGGCCCTCTGTCAGTTTCCCGGTTGGACTTCTTGGCACTGGTCTTCCTCCTCTGATTCTTTCCCTGTACTGCATGCAGGGTGGTTTAACCAGGCTAACATTTTTATGTAAAGAACCAAAACAGGGTTGTGTCCAGGAAATTCTGCCATCTCACCAGACCAGCCCAGTCTGGGAAGAGATGCCAACTCCCTACATTTTCCTTTGAATGTGATCATCACATTTGTCCAGACCTTGAGCTCCCATGTCCACTGAGAGCCATGTGGTTCTCTGATTAAAGATACACAAATGGCTTTTCTGCAGGTGGCTCTCAGAGGGGCCTACAGTCGAGTTTCATTCTCTGATATATGTAAGGAGGGTCCCTCTCTCAACCTTGAAGCTGAACTCAACGAACATTTTTTAGTGAATAAATACACATGCTTTTACTTATTGCCCATAGGGTATTTATTTGTCAAGTTATTAATGAGGAAACTACTAGTGTGGGGAATGGGATGGAGAATAAGTCATGTTCCTTATATGCCCTTGGGTCACCTCCCCCCTAGCTCCAAAAACTACCATTGTTCAACCAACCAAGTTAATCTACAACCTTATGTTACCAAATTTAGTATAATTTACAACTGATAAAATCTGTCCACTACACATGTATGCATATTCATTTTTACAATATGTTTTAGTTTGTTCAGTTCTTTTACCTTAATTATATTTTTAAAACACTTTGGTTTTGTGTATGTTGACTCTTGCATATGTTTGATCAACCTCATCCCCAGGAGGAAAAAGGTACAAAAGTTGTAAATCTTTCAAAATACTTTGAAATCCAATGTTATTTTCCCTGCCTGATTATATTAGGCTAACACTTTCACTTCAGGAATGTTGGAAGGAATATGGTAAATTGAAATATAATAAATTCACTTGCTCATGGCATTTTCTCCTCTCTGATGATTTCAGTTTTCAGTGTTTTAGGCTTTAGTTTAACAGATATTTGTTGAGGCTATACTGGGTGCCACGTACCAATTTAGGCAATGAAAGTACACCATGAGTAGGACAGGGTTCTAGCCTGTAGGAATCAAAATATTCTGCAGGTGCTCAGTCGCCTCAGTCGTGTCTGACTGCAACCCCATGGATTGTAGCCTGCCAGGCTCCTCTGTCCATGGGATTTTCCAGGCAAGAATACTGGAGTGGGTTGCCATGCCCTCCTCCAGGGGACCTTCCCCACCCAGAGATGGAACCCGCATCTCCTGCGGCTACTGCATGGGCGTGAATACCACTGAGCCACCTGAGAAGCCCTATATTCTGCAGAGATAAACATGTAAGCACATGACAAATAGAATCTTCTAAGCTCTGAATGGGAAGTGAGGTCAAGCTACTATTTGAACTCAGATCTGGAATACTTAAGCCTCTCTTGAAGTGCGCAGGCAAGTTCTCAGTGGAGATAATGCCCCAACTGAGCCTTGAAGGATCAATAGAATCTAGTGTAAAAGGATAGAAAAACTCATGGAAGCTGAGGGGAAGGCATCTAAAGACAGGAGGCAGCCCATTGTGTGCAGGGAAGCCAAAGAAGCTTTGTGTGACAAGTACAGGAGCTTAAGCACAAAGTTACAGGTGTCAGCCAGGAAGTCCAAGAGGAAGTCGGGACTCAGATCTAACCCAGAGGGCAGTGGAGAGGCTTTGGAGGATTTTAGAAAGGTTAGATTAGAACTTTAGCAGGTCACTCAATTTATTTTGGAATAAATTTCCAAAAGGAGGCAACCCTAGACAGTTGGAGTCTGTTTTAATAATGGGTGAGATGGAGACAGCCTGAACTAGAACCACAAAGTAGCAACAGAAAGGAAAGAAGAGACCAGGAAATATTTAGCAGAAAAAAAGCCTAGGGCACCTACATCAGCATCAGCTGAGACTTAAAAATGGATGCCAAACCTCAAACCCAGCCCTGTGGACTCAGAATCTCTAGGGATAGAAGTTTCTAGTCTACAGGAACTTGAATAGAATTTGTATCCTATTGTTGTGTGAAAATTGTATAAATCTTAATTATGTTGAATTGGTTCATGGTGCTTTTCAGGTCTACTATATCCTTCTACTTCTCTGTATATTCAGTTAATTTTTGAGAGTTTTATGTTGAAACTCCAACTAAAAATCTTAGTTTATCTACTTAAAAAATAATTGTAATAGAGTGAAACTCCATGTAACTTTATTCTGTATTTTCCAAGTCTTGTGTAAATGTGTTATCATACTTTTGAAATGTAAAAAATAAAAAAGAATCTCTAGGGATGGAGAGTCAGGAAAATTGCTTTTTACCAAACTCCTGGGAAAATTCCATAGACTTGCTAAAATTTGAGATACACAGGTGTAGGGAAATGGTTTGGTATCACACAGAATAGTCAGTTTCTATCAGAGTTATCGTAATATATCTAAGCTTCAATCACCAGATATATAAAAATAGAAATCATATTAAAAGAAATAATATATGTTAAGTACCTAGAAATATTAGTCAGTCTCCCTCCCGGCCATGCATACACACACCGTGCTGTGTACAGAAAGGAAGGGAGAGTTGGCACAACCTTGCCCTACACCTGTTGGCACAGGGGTGTTTTTGACTGTGTGCTTGCTGACTTTATATTGGGCAGAAAGGTGGAGTTGGCAGCAGACTGTCCTCCACTCCTGTCCCTGCCATTGGCTGAAAATCAGGATTGTTTCTGAGTTCTCTACCATATTGTATAATTACCTGTGGAAAATTTTAGAACAGATTCGATCAGTGCTTGTTGCATTGGAGAACTGCCACGTTCTATTCAGTACACCAATTACTCTGAACACCCATAGACTGCCTTATGTTCTTCTAGTTTCTTTTTATAGGCTTTGCTCATTTGCTCCATAGAAAAATTCTTAACATGCCCATCTCACAGATGAGATAACTGAAGTTTAGAAAGGGTAAACAACTTACCCAAGCTCACAGAGCTAGTAAATGGCAGCATTGGGCCTTGTGTGATGATGTATTACATAAGCAGAATAGAATAATTGATTCCTCAAGGCATTTTAGTGAAAGTAAAAGTCACTCCATCGTGTCTGGCTTTTTGCGACTCCATGGACTATACATACAATCCATGGAATTCTCCAGGCCAGAATACTGAAGTGGGTAAAGACTTTCCCTTCTCAAGGGGATCTTCCCAACCCAGGGTCTGAATCCAGGTCTCCCACACTGCAGGCAGATTCTTTACCAGCTGAGCCACCATGGAAGACCAAGAATACTGGAGTGGGTAGCCTATCCCTTCTCCAGCAGATCTTCCCACCCCAAGAATCAAACTGGGGTCACCTGCATTGCAGGCGGATTGTTTACCAGCTGAGCTACCAGGGAAGCCCCAAAGCATTTTTATGTATGAACGAATTCTAGATGTTATTAGCATAGCTAATTCTATCTATTTAATTATTGATGCTAAGGCTAAAGAAATATAAATAAGAGATGTATAATTTGTGGTTATATAAATAACAAGTACAGTTTCATCAGATGAAAACACTAAGCTTTTGTTCAATTTTCTTCCTGCTATTAATTCTGAAAATTTGGCTCGAAACCATTTCTGCTTGGGGAGGGGGGGCGGGTATTCATGAATCAATTCTAATTCACTGCAGGGTTTCCTTTAACCTGACTCTTTAAGGTAAAAACCCAGAGTCACATCTTAGAGCTTGTATGTTTCACCATGCAAAACCTTTTAACTCTCCAAAAACTAAAACATCAATACTGAAAGATAAAGATGTGGGAGCTACTGTACAGTCATCTGACTTCCTTACTGTAGTAATTACAGCCAGAATCTCAGCAAGCAAAAATAATATATCTTGTCTCTTTTCAACTGTATACTATGTTTATATGTGGGTAGAAAGTCTTTTTCTTAATGGCAGATCACGTAATGTCTGAAAAGTTTCAACAGCAGCTTCCAGTATGTTCCTAATATTCATTTAAAAATACCTAATTACTTTGCCCTTTTATTTAAGAAATAGTCACTGAACTTAGGCTGTCTTGGATTGTGTTCTTAGCTATGTGGTCTGGATCCAGTAGCTTCTCCTTCTGAGACTTTGACTTTTTAGCTATAATAAAATCTAGAAAGTCAATTGCAGGTTCCTTGAAGGCAGGGAATATGATTTATTTAAGGCTTAAATAGTTCATGACTCTTAAGCAATAAGTAGTGAACAGTGAGAATAAAGAGGGTGATATATTGGGAGAAATGGTATATGAATTAGAAGATACAGCCTACATGTTTTTATTGTAGTTTGTACATGGAGAACTGAACAACTTATTTTTGGTTTTAAAAAAAGTTCTCTTAATCTGAGTGTTATTTCCTTCATTTCAATAAATAGGTTTTAATTATCCCTTATGTACAGGAAACTGCTTTGACCACTGAGTTGGGGACACAGGTAAAGTAGGGCCCCACCTCTGTCATCCCAGAACTTACTTTCTAGAACACAGACACATACACACACACACAACAATATAGCATAAGGTGAAAAAGTTTAGTAAGAGATGGAAAGAGCCTTAATGGAGATTCAAAGGAAAAGGAGGACCAATCTGAGTGTAAACAATTAAGAAATGGTTCCAAGAAAAGGTAGCATTTTAGATGCTGAGTAAGATTTCAGCAACTGTAGAATAAGTGTTGGCTTCCTTCATAGCTCAGTTAGTAAAGAATCCACCTGCAGTGTAGAAGACCTGGATTTGATCCCTGGTTTGGGAAGATCCCTTGGAGAAGGGATAGGCTACCCGCTCCAGTATTCTTGGGCTTCCCTTGTGGCTCAGCTCGTAAAGAATCCACCTGCAATGCAGGAGACCTGGATTCAATCCCTGGTTTGGGAAGATCCCTTGGAGAAGGGAAAGGCTACCCACTCCAGTATTCTGGCCTGGAGAATTTCATGGACTATATTCCATGGGGTTGCAAAGAGTCGGACACAACGGAGCGACTTTCACTTTCAGAATAAGTGTGGTTTTTACATTTATGAAATAGTAGAAGCAAAAGTAAAGTAGTGAAGGATATGTGACAACCAACTCTATGTTTGATTGGATCATAGACTACAGACAGTGGAGCAGTGGGGGAGTAAGGTTGGAAATGTAGTTGGACCCCCAGATTAGAGGGCATTCCTTTAAAAATTTCAAGGAGGCTGTTCTTCAGGCTCTGGGACACCTTTAAAGGCTATTTGGACAGAATAGTGACAGGATTTGTTTGTGAATAAAGACATTGACTCATTGCCTGGGGGATGAGTGGTGGGTACCTGGGAGGAGAGAATAGAATCACGGGGCACCTTGGGGGAGGTTGCTGGAAGGACTCAGGTCACAGAGGCCTCACACTGACAGAAGGTCACAGATGGCAACAGTGGTTAGCAGAGAATGTTGAAACTGTCATCTGTGAACATATGGAGGATCCCAAATGAGTTACTGAGTGGTGGAGACAGGGGTAAAGGCAAATCATGCAAAGTAACTGTGCCCACGAGGATGACAGTGGAAGGGAACATGAACTTGGGGGAATGGAGACTAGAAATTTAACTCATGTATATGCTTTTAGGCCCAGCTTCAAGCCAACATCTCCCTACACCCCACCTCAACACGGTAGCCTTCCCTTCCAACACAAATCTTTGGCACAAACAATTGCTATTGTGCCGTTAGAAATCAGCAGTTTATGCATGATACCGAAATAACCACTTAATTGAGCTGAAAACCAACCCAGGGCAGATTCAATAAAACTGTCACTAAAATAAACTTTTTGGAAAAAAAATGAAACCAATTTTAGACTGATTGCCAGGTTAGAAGCAGAAAGGTGTTGTAATAAATCTGCTCCTCTGGGATTAAGAAATCCTTCATGAAGCATTTTTTTCCACATACCAAATAATTACAGGTCTTCCCAGGTGGCGCAGTGATAAAGAAAACGCCTGCCAATGTGGGAGACACAGAATCGATCTCTGGGTTGAGAAGATCCCGTGGAGGAGGAAATGGCAACCCACTCCAATATACTTTCTTGGAAAATCCCATGAACAGAGGAGCCTGGCATGCTACAGTCCATGGGGTTGCAAAGAGTCAGACATGACTGAGCACACACAAGCATACACACCCAAATAATTACAAATATATTCCTTAAGTCTAGACTTTTATCCTGGAGGCATTTGTTACGATGATGATTTTATTATTTGCTCTTACAAAAATGTTACCTTCTCAAGGTAAGAAAATAAAACAACAATTGGGTATAAAGAGAAAAGCAAACAAAACAAACAACCCCCCTCCCCCGAAAAAAACTCTCTTTCTTCACTTAATTCTACTATGAAAGTTCTACTTTCCATATGTAAAAATTAATATCCATAATAGTCCTGAAAACAAATCATAATAATAGCTATAGCAACAGAGGATAAATGAAAGAGAAGAAAACTAAATTGATATTTTTTACACTGAATCATGTTATATAAATATTTTGTCATGCTTTTTGCCCAAATAATAAATGCATTTGAGGTTTTGTTTTTTTTTTTTTAAGAAATTCTTCATGGATGAAAGTAAAAGTGTTAGTCGCTCAGTTGTGTCTAACTCTTTGCGACCCCATGGCCTGTGGCCCACTAGGTTCCTCCATGGGATTTCTCAGGCAAGAATACTGGAGTGGGTTGCCTTTCCCTTTTCCAGGAGATCTTCCCGATCCAGGGATCAAACCCAGATCTCCAGTATTACAGGGGATTCTTTACCGTCTGAGCTGCCAGGGAAGCCCTCTTCATGGATACTAGTAGTAAATCTTCATATTTGCAGAATCTTTGATACATTATTCATGTCATAGATAAGGAGACAGGATTAAGTGACGTGTCTATAGTCACACAGCCTCCCTTTGGAGGCACATGAAGATCATTTCAGTTATTTAGAAAAGGTTTACAAGGTGTCTTTCATATCCCCACTGTG
Source organism: Bos javanicus (assembly GCF_032452875.1). Lineage (NCBI taxonomy): Eukaryota > Metazoa > Chordata > Mammalia > Artiodactyla > Bovidae > Bos > Bos javanicus. Next base: position 12,404,981 of record NC_083896.1, read on the forward strand.
CTAGGGTTTGGAGGAAACAAAGATGCATGAGCCTTTGTTTGCTCTTGGCAAACATCATCTGGGAAGGACTGGGGTTTCCCTGAAAATATATAGTTCTCTGTAAAATGGGCTAGTCAGAGGGGTCTAGTAAACTTGCTTCATTAAGATGTCAGATAAACAAACAAAAAGAGACAGAGTATGAAGACTGTTTATTCAAATAAAAATTACACTTTAAGAAAAATCTATGTGTAGCCCACTTGTTATCTATCATAATGTAATAAGTGCCATGAATCTCCCGCTTACCTTGAAGGTATGAAACAATGAAAAGCATACCATGGCCGAAGATTATGATCTATCAAATTCTGTGCACTTGGGGTCCATTAAGAGTAAAGGGAGACTTATTTAAAGCATGTGTTCACAATGTGTGTAAACATTCACTTTGTGCACTGCTGGCCGCTCAAGAATAGCAAGTATTATTAAAATTAAATATTAACTGGCAAAAAAAAAAAAAAGTAAAGGGAGAAAAGTTCCTCTTTCCATGAAGCAAAGGTGTTTGGTATACATAGGTACCCATGAGGAAGCTCAGGGAAGCACCCTCTATTTGTTGGTAGTGATAAGATGTAAAGCAAACTGTTACTATTCATTTACCGAGTTCTGGGCAATTTGGCTGACCCAGCTACCAAGTGAGAGCTTTCTCAAATTTATTGCAAGCACTTGTCAGTCTGAGTTAGAGCCTACCTCACTTGAAAAGAAGCAAAAAGCTTGCAGAGTGCTGTTTGCCTTTCATGTTTTGACAACTTCATGAATATTTGTAAAGATTTTGTTACCACTTGTTGAAACTAGTGTTCAGGCATTTTTGATGTGAATGGTTGTTCTTGGAAGGCCCTGAGAAGCCACCATTTCTCTCTATAATTGGCTTGTACTCACCTGTCACGAAGAATTAACGCCTTAATGAATGTGGAGCACGTGTCTACGTGAATGATAGCGCCTGTCACTCCTCGTTTGTGGAGACTGTTCTGTGAACACCTCCCATGCCCACAGGCCATTGTGGAGGTGACATGCTGGGACACAAGCCCAGATTACAGTCAGAAAATAAGTACATGAATTTATGATTGCTACTCAATGCGATCATTGCTCTGTAAAAGGTAAGGAGTTTTCCCTCCAGCTGATCCTCAACAGCAGGCAGAATTTCAGTGTTTACCACCTTCTCAGTAACAGGCAAATTTCACATTTGGTAAATAAAGGATTTGACTTGATCAGTATTTCTAAAATGTGATAACTGTATAACGAGCATTTGCTGAAGGTTATTTATAACCCAAGAAATTTTGCAAAATAGATTATAAGAATTTTTCTCATTAAAACTTCCCAAAAATCCTATGAGGTGAAACCTACCTTAGGTGCCTTTTTTAAAAGAAAATAATCCCTCTTGTCCTGCCCAACCCTGAAGTATTGACTAAAGCCTTCATGATGATGTTCCCTAAATCTATGTAAGCATAAGTTAAGTACAAATATCTTATCCTTATAGCTCTTATCATCTATAGGTAAAATAAATTTACAAATTAAATGTCTTATTTATTTAGCATTGATATATATTACAGCAACAAAGTTCAAAATCACAGCATAAAGGTGATTGATGATATCTCAGTACTATTAAATCTTCACCCACAGCGTAAACATTCCATGGAGGTTTGAGTTGTCATTACATGCTGGGTACCACAGGTGGATACTCAATTCTCTCACCACTACACTCACCGAAAAAAACCACTGCGGAGGTCCCAACTCCTCGCTCTGACCCCTTGGGAGTTGTCGAATGAATAATTACATACCTCATTCATCATACTACAGGTGCCTTCCCTGTTTGAATCCAAACCGTATGGTTCTCCTTGCCTGCCCCCCTCTGCGGCACTCCGCCGTACTTCCCAGCACCGTCTGCGTGTGTTCCTGGGGCAGCACCTCTGCCCAGCCCCTATCTGAGTTGAACTGTGCTATTTTTATTCAGCTGTGGGCTGAGAAAACCAAGGAATAAGCCTTTTGTTTTGTTTTTCCTTTTCATTTAATAATGACCAAAGTGCGTAAGACTTTGATGGGTGGATTTTGTGACTTCCCTGTCAACCGCAAATTTCTTCTGCAGAATTTATAAACCAAATACTTGAAGTGGTTGATTAAATGACAAAAGAATGGTTTCTTGACTCTATATGTGATTTCTGCAGAAAAATGTGTACTGTGCATTTCGTGCTCAATTATTTCTTCAGTAGAAGTAAGCCTTCAGAAGTATCACGTGTAACTGAGAGGCGCCCAGGGCAGGCGAGCTCTCTGTCTTTCCTGCCATTTCACTGAGTTCCACCCTCTGCTCAAAACCTCCACTCTGTCCACAAAACTTGATACCGTAATTCCTCAGCCCTACAGAACTGGGCAAGGGTGAGAGAAGAGGCGGCCTTGCGCCCCCTGTTGGGCATCCGCCCAAACTGAGTCTTGCTGTTTCTCCACGTGACAATCTCCTTCTCCATGAAACCCCAACTGAAATGGTGCCCCCGAGCCTTCTCCAGCCTCCCCAGCGGCCTCGCTTGTTGTAAATAACTCCATCACAGGAGTTATAACAGTGTGCTAACGATTTGTGTGAACTGTGAGCTCCTTATTTTGTGTTCCCAGGATTGGTTACAGCCACATTTTTCCTGAAGGGACACACATCGGGGTGGGGGTGGGCGGTGAAGCTCATCCCACCTACGGTTCAGCAGGAGCCAGCCTGAGACAGTGAGTGAATGCAGTTCCACTTCCCTGGGGGGGTGGGGGGGGGGGGTGGGGAGTGCCGTTTCCTAGTTTACACCAGGCATTTTGCCATTGGAGCCTTGAATATAATGTTTGGCAAAATCAATACGAGCTTGTGGTATAAAAATAATTATTTGTTGAGCACTCACCATGGCTATATATGCGTATGTGCGTACTAAGTCACTTCAGTCCTGTCCGACTCTGCGACCCTATGGACCGTAGCCTGCCAGGCTCCTCTGTCCATGGGAATTCTCCAGGCAAGAACACTGCAGTGGGTTACCATGCCCTCCTCCAGAGGATCTTCTTGACCCAGGGATCGAACCCACATCTCTTACGTCACTTGCATTGGCAGATGGGTTCTTTACCGCTAGCGCCACCTGGGAAGCCCCCAGCCCATATGTGCCTGGTTGCATTTACCACTGCAGCAGCCCGTGGTGGGGGCATTAGCATGCCACTCTTTTGAAACCTTCAGTAATGGATATTGCTGTCAAATGTCGCATCTTCTACTAGAATATGCACTCTTCGGCCTCTGAAATGAGGGTTGAGAGTGAGTAAAGACTAATACTGTTGCTTATTAGATGCTGTTTCCTAGGCACTGTGCTGAGTGATGAATGTGTATTTTCTCACAAGTGAAGCACGCCTGTTCCATGAACCGTGTGTCCAGACAAGGTACAAAGGTACCTCCACTTGAACCAGGACAGTCGCAGGAGGGATGGAGAAAAATATGACAGAACTCCACAAGGAAGGGATTCAGGATGATGGCAAAGTTCCTGGTGGATATTTAGGGGGAAAATTCCTCCCCACGCTCGAGAAACGTTCCATTTGGCCTTAAAGTGACAATCAATTATAGTGACAGACTCACTCAGAGATCCCTGGTGTCTAGTACAGAAATAACAGGGAACCTGCTGGGCTGTGACATGAACATGAATAGGAATGGGGTCTGTGTGTGTATAATAGAGAGAGAGAGAGCAAAGGAGGGGGAGGGAGGGAGAGGGGAAGAGATTATTCTTAAACGGAAATGCTGGGGGTTTGAAAGTATTTTATTCCCTTGAGGTGTGTTTATATGTTTTCATGGTTTTAATCTCTGCCCTCTAAAACCTGAGAGGAATTCAAATCTTAGCCAAGTGAAAAAATCTGTACTTTTATCAGCTGCTATTCAAAGGTTAGCAAGCAGTGTTCGATTTTTTTCTCTCCCCAAATAATGAACCATTGAGAAACCCTTAGGCCACTCACATCTCACATTAGAGCCACAATCCGCTTCTCTGATGAGCTCCACGTGTCAGAAAACATGGTCTGCTAGCATATAGCATATGAACTGCACTGCAAAGGAAATGTGAAGATGGAAAGTGCAGTGAGGGCTGGACAAAAGCTCTAAGACACAAACCACCTTTCCACTCTCCCACCACAGGGCCAGATTCCCTGTGACTCGCCCTACTAAAAACTGGGGCTACAGACCGAGCGTCCTGCAGCCTCCACTATAATGGATCTGTCTCCTTTGATGAGCTACCCCTCCTTCCATTCAAGCATGAAGTGAGAATTATTCTATCAAGCACAGTTTCACAAAGATTTTATTATTGTACTCTACTGATGGTGTGCCCGCAATCGCTCCTGACACTGGAGTGCTGCACGTGATCTCATGCTGTGGGTCTGGAGGTGACATCTTCGTGAGAGACGAAGAGCAAACCATCAGTTCCTGAAGCTCGGTCATCATCCAAGAGGGTATGAAGCTGAGTACGTCTCTGGTTGAAGGAGGGAAGAAAAGGAGGGGAACAGGCAGGAGGAAGAAGAGGAAAAATCATCATGGCATAAAGGACCTTCAAGATCATCCTATTGATCTCCCTGACTGACAGAAGAAGACGCTGCTCCTCAGTGAGGGACAGTGACTTTCCTAAGCTCATTGAATAGGAGGACCAGGAGCCAGGAGTCTCTCCTCGGAGTTTTCATAGCAAGTGTAGCCTGACTACTTGCCTATAGTCTGCCACTAGAAAGTAAGCTCCATGAACAAAGCAAATTACCTCTCTGAGCCTCCTGTGTCACCATAGGTGGTGATGATAATGATGGTGGTGGGAAGGAGACATGGTACAGAAAAGGAAAATAAATCTTGATGGTGGATTAGTCACTAAATCATATCTGACTCTTGTGACCCCATGGACTATGGCCTGCTAGGCTCCTCTGTCCATGGGATTCTCCAGGCAAGAATACTGAAGTGGGTTGCCATTTCCTCCTCTGAGGGATCTTCTTGATCCAAGGCTCGAGCCCATGTCTCCTGCATCTCCTGCATTGCAGGCAGATTCTTTACCAACTGAGCCACCAGGGAAGCCAAATAAATCTTAGAAAGTTTCAACAACTTGCTGCAAGGTCACCCAGCCAGTGAGTTGGATCAAACGTGTTAGCAAAGAAGACTCTTGAAAACAAAACGTGTCCAGCAGAGACGGGGTGTGCCTGGGCCCATCTGACACCAGCACTGGGCTCTTACCTCTTCCCCATGCACATTCCTCACTGCACAAATACCCAGGAGTCTCTACTTGTGCTGACCTCGCCCTGTAGCATCACATGCCTCCAAACAATAAACAAGATTGTGAGAGAAACCAGATTGTGAAATGAAGTCATTGGCCCCTCCCTTCCTACCTGCAATAGGACACAGTGTAGATCCCCCTGCCATGGTCAACTAGCTGTCAACCAAGTCTTCCGTCAGCCAGCACTGCTTGGGCAATCACTGTGCCCTCCGACTGGAAAAGTACAAACAGGAAACAAACTCGTAGTGACATTTTGGCTCTGGAGTCAGAGAACTGGATTTGAATCCAGTTCTGTCGCTTATCAGCTAGGCAAATGATGTCACCTCTCTAAGCCTCAGTTTTCCCATTTGTATATGTATAAGAGTACAGGCAGAGGGGTGTGTGTGTGTGTGTGTGTGTGTGTGTGTGTGATGGAATTGTGGGGAGGATTCAGTGAGATAATTAGTACAAAATGTTTGACAAGATGTATACTGACAAAGGCACAGAGGAAAAGCTCAATAAATTTCGGCTGCTATTATTATTATCAATGAGTTTGTTTGGAGAAAGACACACCTTGAGTTAGGGGCTTCCCCAGGTAGTTCAACGGTAAAAGAATCCGCCTGCAGTGCAGGAGACCCAGGTTCCATCCCTGGTCAGGAAGATCCCCTGGAGGAGGGCATGGCAGCCCACTCCAGTATTCTTGCCTGGAGAATCCCATGGACAGAGGAGCCCGGGGGCTATAGCCCATGGGGCCGCAGAGTCAGACATGACTGAGCGCGCACACCTCGAGCTTACCGGAGGACAGTCCAGAACTCTGCCTCACTCCTTTTGCTGGAGGAGTAACCTCCCCACCCTTTCTGTTCCACGTGGTGACTGCTGATCTGTTCTTCAGCATCTAGTTCACAGTTCAGTTCTTGCTGTCTTCCACAGCAGAGCCAGTCTGCCTTCCCGATGCCTCTTTGGTACCCTGCACACACTGTCACGTTGTACTGTAAGTTATGAATCTCTCGGTGTCACTGAATGGTGAGGTCCTTGAGCGTTTATTGCAGCTCCAGTTCCTAGCTCAGCACCTGGTATATACATGTGCCCAGCTTGTATTTGATGCAGGAGTAAGGGGTGCAGGAGTAAGGGGATGTAACTGCCTAAGATAAAGAGACCTGGAGTAGTTAGGAAAGCCTTCTCAGGAAAGGTCCATGAAAGATGAATAACAGAAGTGCTTAGACAGCATTAAAAACAAGGGCTGTTACTTTCTGTTGGTGTAAATCGATATAGTGATTTGAGTGAGGGTCTTCTCACACAGGTAAGGGTAACAGCTTACAGCTTCTCTGGCCTCATGACATCACATCACCTTCAGGGTAGATGAGTAGAATCAGCCAGTGAAGACTGGCCTCAGGGGATTACCAAAAAGGAGAGGAGCCCTTGAGGAAGTTGCAGAAAAACTGGCATTCCTGGGAATGAGGAGATGAAACTGAGGAATGGCATCCTCCCTGCAAGCAAGCCTATTACTTCGTAATAATAGAAGATATTCAGTGCTATCATTGACCCCAAAGGACGCACCACAGAAAGCATGAACCATTTGAAAAGAATAAAGAAACAGAGATTATGTTTCAGAAATAAAGTGTAAAACTCCGCAGAAAGTAAGTTGCCTGCAGAAGTTCTCAGAAATGGCTCAAGTGCCAGTAAGCTGAAAGCAAGGTATAATGCATACTAGGAGTCTTGGCAAGCAGTCACTGTGCAATAGGCAGGGTTGCATAGTGCTTAAGGGCTCAATGGCCATGAAACCTGGCTCATGACTCACAGCTGTGTGAACGTTGAGCAAGTGACCAACCTCTCTCTACCTCAGTTTCCTTATGTGTAAAGTGTAGACACAATGTGTAGCCACTAAGCAGGAGTGGACGGTATGTGGAAAGCACTTTAAATGTTTAGCCCGTGGAAAGCACTAAGTGCCTCCTCTGTGTGTATGCATTTAGCAAACATCAGAGAGAAAATGCCATCACAATAGCAAGTCTCTGTTACTGATTTTGTTCCAGACGTTGCTCTGGGGCTCTATGGGAAGTGCAAAAAAAAAACTCTAAGACTATATCCTCATCCCTCCAGAGTTAGGCTGAAGATGAAATGTAAAACTAGCCTCAGTAAGTCAACCAGAGAACTCAAATTCCAAACTGGGTGAATCGGGGTGATGTGGAGGGAGAGGACTATAGTAGTCAGAGAATAAGCCTAACCTTGTGGGTGCTCAAGTCAAGTTCATTAAAGATAATTAAGACAAGATTTCCTTCAGGTGAGGATGTTACCAACCATTTTGTCCAACTCCAGATTTTAGAGAACAACAACAACAAAAACCCCATAGGAATAGAAGAACCACCGCCCCCCCCTCAATTATCAATATATTTAGAGAAGACTCTGATGCTGGGAGGGATTGGGGGCAGGAGGAGAAGGGGACGACAGAGGATGAGATGGCTGGATGGCATCACTGACTTGATGGACGTGAGTCTGACTGAACTCCGGGAGTTGGTGATGGACAGGGAGGCCTGGCGTGCTGCGATTCATGGGGTCGCAAAGAGTCGAACACGAATGAGCGACTGAACTGAACTGAACTGAAAATAGAAAGAAGAAAAGAGGAACTTTTTGAACTTGATCTTGAACAAGGTTTCAAATTCTGTGAAATGTCATGTATGAAACGAGATGCCAGTCCAGGTTCGGTGCACGATGCTGGATGCTTGGGGCTGGTGTGCTGGGAAGGCCCAGGGGGATGGTATGGGGAGGTTGGGAGGGAGGAGGGTTCAGGAGGGGGAGCATGTGAAAAAAAAAAAAAAATTCTGTGAATGATGGAGGTGAAAGAAACCTCAGCAATCAGCTGGTCTGCGCACCTTGTTCTACAGATGGAGAAACAGACCCAGAGATGTGAGTTTCCAGTCACACTAGAAACTCAGGTCTCCTCTTGCCCCTCAGGCTGACCCTTGGCTCCCAGTGGATGTGCGTTGGCTTCCCTAGCTCCTGAAGGGCATTCTTCCTGTACAACATGGGTCAGCTGTTGGATCCCCCACTCTGTGACTCCTTGAGCTTTTCCTGCTGGTGCTTGCTTATGGCCAGTTACATGCTGACAACAGCATCTTGTGGGCTTAGCCCTCCAGGCTTTGACTAGAACATTTGAGTTGTTGGTTCAGTCACTCAGTCATGTCCGACTGTTTGTGACCCCATGGACTGCAGCACACCAGGCTTCCCTGTCCTTCACAGTCTGTTGGAGTTTGCTCAAACTCATGCCATCCAACTATCTCATCCTCTGTCATCCTCTTCTCCTGCCCTCAGTCTTTCCCAGCATCAGGGTCTCTTCCAGTGAGTCAGCTCTTCACATCAACTGGCCTTATTATTGGAGCTTCAGCTTCAGCATCAGTCCTTCCAATGAATATTCATGGGTTGAGTTCCTTTAGGATTGACTGGTTTGATCTCCTTGCCATCCAAGGGACTCTAATGAATCTTCTCCAGTGCCACAATTCAAAGGCATCAGTTCTTTGGCGCTCAGCCTTTTTCTTTGTCTAGCTCTCACATCCATACATAACTACTGGAAAAACCATAGCTTTGACTACATGGACCTTTGTAGGCAAAGTAATGTCTCTGCTTTTTAATACACTGTCTAGATTTGTCATAGCTTTTCTTCCAAGGAGCAAGTATCTTTTAATTTCATGGCTGCAGTCACCATCCACAGTGATTTTGGAGCCCAAAAAATAAAGTCTGTCACTGTTTCCATTGTTTCTCCCTCTATTTGCCATGAAATGATGGGACCAGATGCCATGATCTTTGTCTTTCAAATGTTGAGTTATAGCAAATAGCAATCAAAGGATAGGAAGAAAAGGAAGGAAGCAGGAGAGAGGAAAGAAATGGCAAAAATAAAATAACATAGAATCAAAAAATCAGCAGTGTGATCAACATCTGATCCATTCAACTATTCTGATCTCCAGTTTTCTAACACATGAAAATTTAAAAATCATTCCAATGTGTCCCATTGATGAGACTATCTTGAAAGTGAATAAAGTTGGGAATGAAAGTTTTAGTTGTTTTTTTTTTTTTTACTTAGTTTTGTTTTGGTTTCAGATCATATGGGTTGTTGCAAAAGCTGTTAATATTTTGTGATGAAATGCTGGACTATTCTAGAATTATGAAGCAACTAATTGGAATCACATAGCTTGGCAATTTTCTGTGGAATCTACCACACCAAATGGTGCACAAATTGCCCAAGAAAATGATACATTGTCAGAATGTGTTACTGAATGTTATCATCTCTCACACTAGTCACAAATATCAATATCTAGTTACTGTGCCTGTATGCTCAATTGTGTCTGACTTTTTGTGACCCCATGGACTGTAGCCTGCCAGGCTCTTTGTTCATGGAATTTTTCCAGTCACTAATACTGGAGTGGGTTGCCATTTCCTCCTCCAGGGGATCTTCCAGATGGAGGAATCGAACCCTTGTCTCCTACATTGGCAGGCAGATTCTTAACCACTGTGCCAACTGGCAAGCCTCCCAATGTCTATTTAAATGAAGACCAAATTGCTAAGGACTCAGCAGAGGGCTTGGCACATAGAAGGACCTAGCCATTCAGTAAATAAATTTATTAATGAGTAAAGTGAATAATGAAAACTAGAAATTTATTAATAAACAAAGTGATTGAATAAATGAATGAGTGACCTCCTAGCTGACAGCAGTGTGAAGGTTCCATCAGCTATTGATACAATGAACTTGAAGAAAGCCATTTGTATTTTTTCCAACAACTGTAGCTATGGCCCAATGACCATGGAAAGTTTTAAGTTTGCAAGACAAGGACAGACTGTGGAAGAACCTCACTTGTAGTAGACGTCTCAGTACAACAGCAGCATCTCTGATGTCTGAGTCTCTGATACTTTGATTCTTCCATTTTGAAGTCATATCCTTATCCCTGCTGGAATATTTTGAATCTTAGCAAGTAGATTCATACTAAACCTAGCACCAGAGCCCTATATTCTGAATGATAACCTCCCTACCCCAGCCTTGCAAAAAAAAAAAAAAGGAATTTGGAGCACTTTGAAAGAGTCTTCAGGTCATATAGAGCGATGGTCACCAACCTTTTTGGCACCAAGGACCACTTTTGTGGAAGACAATTTTTCCAGGGGCTGGGGAGCTGGGGGGCTGGTTCAGGCAGTAATGCAAGCAATGGGGTGTGGCAAGTAATGCAAGCGATGGGGAGCAGCATAGTCTTCAGCCTGGGGTTGGAGGCCCCTGATTGAGAGAATACTGGGGCTTCGCAGGCAGCACTAATGGTAAAGAACCGACTGCCAATGCAGGAGACATAAGAGATGCGGCTTGGATCCCTGGGTCAAGAAGATCCCCTGGAGGAGGGCATGGCAACCCACTCTAGTATTCTTGCCTGGGAAATCCCATGGACAGAGGAGCCTGGCAGGCTACAATCCATAGGGTCGCAAAGAGTCAGACACAACTGAAGCAACTTAGCACACACACATCTACAATAACAGATTAAAATCTTCCTTTTCATTTGATTAGAGTAGTATTAGTCCTGAATATCATGAACTAGTCAGGAATAATAGTTTGACCAGTTATTTCAATATGTCTCTGGGTATGATGCCCTGAATTGTACATTTTTTATAATAATTTTTATTGTCTCATAGCTTCAGATTTTAATTTATGACAAATAATTTCTCTTAGAAATGTTACTCTTCAAGCAGAGAATTTGATAATAAAAAGCCAGGACTTAATTTCCCAGTTGTCAGATGTATTAATGTTCACTTTACACATAATTAAATAAATCTTGCCCTTTGCTAACAGATTTAATGTAAATTTTTCATGGAAGCCTTATATTGCAATGGGGTAATTAGGAGTGTGTAGAGGGTGTTAGAAGGGAGGGAAAAGGTGGACAGGACACATCATTGGAACCAATTATAAATTAAGAATAAATGGTTGCTAGAGGAGATGTCAGTTAGTACAAATCATTCTGAAAGCAGTTTGGCAATGTGTCAAAAATTTTTAACTATTCATAATTTTTAGCTCAATAATTCAACTTCTAGAAATCTATCCCAAGGAAATAATTTAAAATACAAAAAAGGTTATGTTCATTGCAACACAGAGTACTTAAACATGGAAAACTACAGAAGTGTCCAATGATATAGGAATGTTTAAGTCAAGTGTGGTAAATCCTTTGTCTTTAAAAAAACATTTATTTATTTTTGGCTGTGCTGGGTCTTCGTTGCTGCACAGGCCTTCTCCAGTTACAGTGAGTGGGGCTACTCTTTGTTGCATTGCAAAAGCTTCTCTGCTGTGGCGTCTCCTGTTGTAGCACACATGCTCTAGGGCGCTCAGGCATCTGTAGTGCAGCTCCCAGGCTCTAGAGCACAGGCTCAGTAGTTGACACGTGGGCTTAGTTGCTCTGAGGCATCTGGGATCTTCCCCAACCAGGGGTCGAACCCGTGTCCCCTACCTTGGCAGGTAGGGGATTCTTTATCACTGAGCCACCAGGGAGAGAGTGTATCAGTTACTCAGTCATGTCCGACTCTTTGTGACCCCATGGACTATTATAGCCCACTAGGCTCCTCTGTCCGTGGAATTCTCCAGGAAAGAATGCTGGAGTGGATTGCTATTTCCTTCTCCAGGGGATCTTCCCAACTCAGGGTTCAAACCCAGGTCTCCCGCATTGCAGGCAGATTCTTTACCATCTGAGCCACCAGGAAAGCCAAGGAAGCCCCTGGTAAATCCATTTGATAAAATACTAAGTTGTTATATGCTTATAAGATGTATTACTTTATAGTTTTCACTTACTGTGATATATTTTCTAATTTTGATGTCTGGTAATGGTGGCCACATAGAATGAGTTCTGTCTTTTGGAAGTGTCTGTGAAAATTTGATATGTATTATTTTTTAAATGTTTAGTAAAATTCAACAGTAAGTCACCTATGTCTGGGCTTTTCTTTGTGCATAATTTTTCAAATTACTAATTTAATCTCTTTGACATCGGTTGGATCATCAAAAAAGCAGGAGAGTTCCAGAAAAACATCTACTTCTGCTTTATTGACTACACCAAAGCCTTTGACTATGTGGGTCACAAAAAACTATGGAAAATTCTTAAAGAGATGGGAATACCAGACTACCTGACCTGCCTCCTGAGAAATCTGTATGCAGATCAAGAAGCAACAGTTAGAACTGGACATGGAACAACAGACTGGTTCCAAATCAGGAAAGGAGTACATCAAGGCTGTATATTGTCACCCTGCTTATTTAACTTATATGCAGAGTACATCATGCGAAATGCCAGACTGGGTGAAGCACAAGGTGGAATCAAGATTGCCGGAAGAAATATCAATAACCTCAGATACGCAGATGACACCACCCTTATGGCAGAAATAGAGAACCAAAGAGGCTCTGGATGAAAGTGAATGAGAAGAGTAAAAAAGTGGGCTTAAAACTCAACATTCAGAAAACTAAGATCATGGCATTTGGTCCCATCACTTCATGGCAAATAGATGGGAAAACAATGCAAACAGTGAGAGACTTTATTTGGGGGCTCCAAAATCACTGCAGATGGTGACTGCAGCCGTGAAATTAAAAGACACTTACTTCTTGGAAGAAAAGTTATGACCAACCTAGACAGCATATTAAAAAGCAGAGACATTAACCTTGCTAACAAAGGTCCGTCTAGTCGAAACTATGACTATTCCAGTAGTCATTTATGGATGTGAGAGTTGGGCTATAAAGAAAGCTGAACACTGAAGAATTAATGCTTTTGAACTGTGGTGTTGGAGAAGACTCTTGAGAGTCCCTAGGAGTTCCCTAGACTGCAAGGAGATCCAACCAGTCCACCCTAAAGGAAAACTGTCCTGAATATCCATTGGAAGGACTGATGCTGAAGCTGAAACTCCAATATTTTGGCCACCTGACACTAATAACTGACTCATTGGAAAAGACCCTGATGCTGGGAAAGATTGAAAGCAGGAGAAGGGGACAACAAAGGATGAGATGGTTGGATGGCATCACCAACTCAATGGACATGAGTTTGAGTAAGGTCTGCAAATTGGTGATGGACAGGGAGGCCTGGTGTACTGCAGTCCATGGGGTTACAAAGAGTCGGACACGACTGAGCGACTGAATTGACTGACTGTTGTAAGTCTATTCAGAGTTCTTTTTCTTCTTAAGTCAGTTTTGGTAATTTGTGTCTTTCTAGGAATTGGTCCATTGCATCTAAATTTTCTAATTTATTGATATACAGCTGATCATAGTATTTCTTTTGATTTCTGTAGAGTCAGTAATGATAGCTCTTTTATTCCTAATTTTAGTAATGAATCTTTTCTCTTTGTTTCTTGGCCAGTCTGACATTTATCAATGTTGTTCATCTTTTCAAAGAACTTTTTATTTTGTTAATTTCTCTCTGTTGTTTTTCTGTTCTTTGTAGTTCATTCATTTCTGCTCTAATCTGTATTATTGCCTTTTTATGTTTGCTTTAGCTTAGTTTGGTCTTCCTTCTTCCAGTGTCTTAAGGTGGGAGGCTGGACTTTTGTTTTGAAATCTTTTTTAATATTATATATAGCTGTAAGTTTTCCTCTAAGTATTGCTTTAGCTGTCATAAGTTTTGTTATCTATGACTTTATTTCTCATTCATCTAAAACTATTTTATAGTTTGCTTAAAATTTCTTCTTCAACCCATTGGTTAGTTAAGCTAGTGTTTTTGTTTTTTCTGATGTCCACATATTTGGGGACTTTCTAAATTTTTTGTTGTAGATTTCAATGTTAATTCCATTTTTAGCATTCATTAAAGCTAATGCTTCCAAATACTCTTTAAGATATGGGAAAATGTTTCTGTCACCATTAAAATAATTGGCTCCTACTTACTGAATTTTGCTAAGCATCATTATGATAATAGCCTTTTATACATTGTTACATTTAAATATTCACAACTGAGGCGCAGAGATTAAGTAACTTTCCTAATGTCGTATCGCTAAATTCTAAAGCACTTTCCTATAACACCTTTCTGTGTGTTATAATGGTAAATAAAAGCAAGTCAGGATTTCAAATTCTATAAACAAAATAATACAAGTAAATTTAAACAGAATTCTCTTTCAAAAACAGAAAACAATAATACTAAAGATGATTTGTTTCTCGGAATGGGATGAAAAGTAAGTTTTCCCCTCTATTCCTTTCAAATTTTCTCTAAAAGAGGCATGCTCCATTTGTTAGTTAAAAAGGTATTTTTTAACAAGTTAACCTATTAGTTAGGTAAAGAAATAAAATTTAGGAAAAAGTTAGAAAAATTAAATGGTAAATTTTATTGAAGTTATGAATGTCACTAAAATCTCTAAAATTTACATTTTTCAGTTATGAATCATAGAGCTGAAAATATGATACTGTGCAAAAATACATGCAAGCAAATAGCTGAGCCAGCACATTTTAATTACTACTAATAAAGAGCAACTAAATCAGATCAGTGAGCCTAGAATTATGAGATAAAATTTATGAGAAAAGCAAATTCTGAGAGACAACTGCCAAGAAATGCAATTAAAAAACCAAACATTACTCATTTGGCTATGGTTCTTATTCCTTCATCACTTCTACCCCCTCTTCTCCAGATGGTTTTTATTCCTTCCCTTCCTTCTTTTGCCAAAAGCTTCTTCCCACATTCCCAACGGGAATCATCCCTCCATACTTTAGTTCATGCATTCATTTGATGAATATTTATCGAGTACTTACGTGCTCTAGATCCTAGATACAGAAATGAAAGTGATACAGAAAGTGATGCTCTGAGATCATAATGTTGTAGGAGAGAACTATGTAAAAATGAGTAGATGCACTGTGACAGGCTTGGATAGAACATCTGAGCACATGATCTTAAAGATGCGTCAGTGTTTATGAGATGGACAAAGGGGAAAAGGTTTCTATAACCAGCACCCAAGTCAAGATATAGAAGATAAATCAACCATACTTCCAAAACAAAAGCCATACCTATGTATAACTTCCCTGGTGGCTCGGTGATAAAGAAACCGCCTGCCAATGAAGGAGACTCTGGTTTGAACCCAGAGTCGGGAAGATTCCCTGGAGAAGGAACTGGCAGCTCCCTCCAGTATTCTTGCCTGGATGATCCCCAAAACAGAGGAGCCTAGCAGGCTACAATCCATGGGGTTGCAAAGAGTCAGACATGACTTAGTGGCTAAACAATAACAACAAAAATACCTCTCAATATATATATATTTAGGAGAGTAGCCTAGGCTAGAAATATTTTGAGGAAGTGTCATGATTCTAATTGGGCTTCCCAGGTGGCTCAGCAGTATAGAATCTGCCTGCAATGCAGGATAGCAGGAAACGCAGTTTCAATCCCTGGATCAGGAAGATGCCCTGGAGGAGGGCATGACAACCCACCCCAGTATTCTTGCCTGGAAACTCCCATGGACAGAGGAGCCTGGAAGGCTACAGTCCATAGCGTCACAAAGAGTCAGACACGACTGGACCAGGTTAGCACACACACACATCATTCTAATCATGATCACGACATAGTTTCTCACTTTTCAACCACTAATTTGATCTTTGCCACCATTGATTTTGCCTGTTCTAGAACTTAGAATCATACATACATACTCTTTTGTGTCTTCCTTCTACCACTCAGCATAGTGCTTTTGAGATTCATCCATGTTATTGCTTGTTATTAGTACTTCA
This sequence comes from Bos javanicus, assembly GCF_032452875.1. Taxonomy (NCBI): domain Eukaryota; kingdom Metazoa; phylum Chordata; class Mammalia; order Artiodactyla; family Bovidae; genus Bos; species Bos javanicus. The sequence goes on from NC_083896.1 coordinate 12,420,902, forward strand.
TTCCTTTTCATTGCTGAGTAGCAATAGCAAAATATTGTGTATATCAATATATCATGGTTTATCAGTTTATCTGTAGATGGACATTAGAGTTTCACTCTGGAGAATTGCAAGCATTCTTATATTAATGCATACCTTTTTGTGGACATGTTTTTCTCTTGAATAAATATCTAAGGATGAATTTCTAGGTCATAGGTTAGCTAGATGATAAACTTGACAAGAAACTACCAAACTATTTTCAAAGTGGCTGTTCCATTTTGTGGGGCTTCCCAGGATGGACAGGGAGGCCTGGCGTGCTGTGATTCATGGGGTCGCAAAGAGCCAGACACAACTGAGCGACTGAACTGAACAGGTAGTGCTAGTGAGAGAACCTGCCTGCCATTGCAGGATACGTAAGAGACACAGGTTCAATCCCAGGGTCGGGAAGATCCCCTGGAGGAGGGCATGGGAACTCACTCCAGTGTTCTTGCCTGGAGAATCCCATGGACTGGTGGGCTACGGTCCATAGGGTCACAGAGAGTTGGATGTGAGTGAAGCAACTTAGCATGCAGGTGCACATACCGTTTTGCATTTGCACTAACAATTTAGGTGAGAGTTTCACTTGCTTCACATCCTTCTTGTTCAGTCACCAAGTCATGTATAACTCTGCAGCCCCATGGACTGCAGCACACCAGGCTTCCCTCTCCTTCAGTATCTCCCGGAATTTGCTCAAACTCATGTCCGTTGAGTTGATGATGCCATTTTCTTTGTTGTATAATTTAGCAGAATTCTCTGTTCTCTTTTTTTCTGTAAGGTGGTAGTTAGATCTAGAGGTTTGATTAGACTCAGATCCTTTAGCCAAAGAAGGTTTTCTTTTCTTGTGAGAGTAGAGGTTTACAGAACTACTTCATAGTGATTTTTTGTTCTCCCATCAGGGAGCACATATCATCCGGTTGGCTTTGTGTGTGTGTGATGTTACCAGCTACTGATGCTCAGCGCCTAGCATCAAGTCATTAGACTGGCACACCGAACACTGGGGCACTGTTACAGACGCAGTTATGTGCACACACATCCATTTCAGCACACTTCTGGAAACAGACGGGCCTCAGGCCCACTCTTGTCTTTTCTTTAACAATCTCATTGTCTCATCATTAACTTCTTGGACCTCTCTTGTTTGAAACTTCTCTTTTTTCTGTATGAAAACATGATGTGTATAATAAAAAGGAATCACTGAAACTTACAATAGCAACTTTCCAAAGGGAACACAATTATTTTAGAGGAGAGACAAGAATGAACTAAGAGGAAGGAAGCCTTTATAAGATAAAGAAGTCACAAAGAAAGGTGTATCTGAGCTCAGTACACACTTAAATCTGAATCCACCCAGAGAAAATTTATGTCATGAAGGTGACTTTTTAGAGCTATCAAACATTTGAAGCTTGAAAAATTAGTACAGGAAAAAGAAAAACCTTAAAATGCCCCTCATTTTAAAGTTTTCTGCATGAAAACTCAGTATTCACTCACGTGCTTTTTAAGAATGTCAAATTTGAATGGGAGAAGGAGCAATTTGAATTTGGTTTGTTTCCTTTCCTCATGAAGTGCGTATTTTATCTTACACCTGTTCAGCAATGCCATTACGCTCAGGGTCAGGCCGGGCAGCTGTGCCATTTGACGTAGCAGCTTAGAGACTTCTGAGTGACAGTGATAGTCTGCTGTCCCCTAGGAGCGTTCTGATGTCTGTCACAACATGAAAGGTATTCATTTAACAGAGACACAACAGAATCAGATAAACAAGGCACGTGGATCTGACTGATTGCAAGGACTGGGGAGAGACGTTTCCTCTCATTCAATTAACGATAGAAAATATTTACACCAAGAAGAATTGAAATCGGGCTATCCTCTCATCCCATAGTGTGGGGGTTAGGAAGGGGGTTCTTTTATTTTAAGATATCGAGATATAATCCACATGGTGTGTGATTCACACACTTAAAAATGTCCAGCGCAGTGTTGTTTAGTGTATTCATAGGGTTATGCAGCTACCACTACCATCTAATTTTAGAACATTTTCATCTCTCCTAGAACCAACACTATGCCCATTAGCTGTCACTTCCCATTCTCTGCACCCCCTAGCTTCCCTCAGCCCCAACCAACCACTATTTACTTTGTTTATAGCTTTGCTTGTCTTGGGCAATTACTTTTTAAATGTTATTCATAATCTGTTTCACTAAAATCCTTTTCCTTATTTTTTTACATTACCGTAAGAACAAGAGCAATAGAATGGAGCCCTCAAAAACATGAAAGGGTCTCAAAAAATTGTAGCAGGGTTTCCCACAAAAATGTTACAGCCAGTAGCATCTGATGGTTTAAATAAATAATTGTCAAGCAGTGAAGCCGTGGGAAGAAGACAGATTACAGTATCATTTGAGTCAGATGCCAATGATTTTAAATATAAACTTGAAACAGGCCTGAGCTGCTGAACCTTTTCTTGCTCTTAAGAACAGCAGTTTTTGCAACCAGGAATATTTGCAAATTCAAGTGCTAACTTCACTGCTTACCAACTCTATGTCTCTGGGCAAAAAACAGGAGTTTGTAAACTTTAGTTTCCTCATCTGTGGTATGAGAACAATGATGGTTCCAATGTCATCAAGTTAGTGTGGAGAGTCGCGTATGCAGAGCCTTTAGACACACATGATAAGTGCTCTGCAAATGTTAGAGCCAAGCATAGCACTAACTGCTCAGCAAATTCAGTTGTTGTCTTTTTATCACTTCTGTTCATAAGAACTCAGTAATCTAGGTTAAATTCCACAACGGAATGCTTGGGTATACCAACTTTTCACTTGCCACACGTGATTGATATTTTCAAAATCTCTACTCAAAGAAGCTTTCTGACATGAAAACAATGGATTGGAATTTAAGATACTGTAACTTAGGGAAAACCACCATTGATCAAGTATGATTAATAAAGCTATAGATTAGCCTACGGTTGCTTTAGAGCGACGTATTCCATGAATAGTAAAAGTGTTCATTTATTATTCTCACCTAACATTCGTGTAACAGATTTTCCTTTTCTAAATTAAAAGAAAAAATAAACAGCAATGAAAAAAAGCTTATATAATGGTAAATATTATACATGTCCAATAAAATAAAGAATAGATTAGAGCATTATAAACTACATATAATCTCTTCTAGTTGAAATGTTTAACTAAGATCTTTAATATATGACTTTTAAATCTGTGCGTGTGAACTGAAGTTGCGATTTGGTTCTGTGGCCATAAATTAAGGCAATGTGACCCCCAACAAATGATTCCATTGCCCTTTCTTTAACTCTAGTATGAAATGGCTTTGGGTAATAGACTGATATGTTAGAGAATTTTATTTTTGAGTAATTATTGTGCATTTTCTGTTCTTTTGAAAAGTGTGGTGCTAAATATTATGATGTCCCAATCAGATGACTCATGATACACAACATTTTCATACTCCGGAAATGTTAACACATTACAGTCCTTGCCTTGAAAATATAAAAGAATGAATCACAAACAACACATTTTCATTTTCCTTTGACCCTGTGAGACAGTTTAAACAATGTGGTTTGCATGCAGCACCCTGTGGCCCTCAGAGGCCTCCACATTGTCCATTTATGTCTACATTTTAACCCCAGGCTTTACTCCTCTTGGCATTGTTTAGTATTTGCATGAAAATGTGTGTGTGTGTTTTTTCTTTGCATGACAAGTCACCCGTAATGTTGGAGTTAAATGTCTAACATACCTTGCAATATCACATGTCATTAATTCTTACATGATATTTTTTTCTTTTATTTTCAGTTACTGAAGTGTAAATATGCTTGAAATGTAAAAGTGGCATGAAACTGGAGTGATGCAAGAATATTTAATGTTCCTTTAAGAACTTACCATTTTTTAACTGGGAAAATTTGGGGGGCGTTCCCAGCCTTGTCTTTGGACACCAATCCCTCAATTACAAATTATGATAAAACTATTCCGAACACAAGTGCTGTCAGTAGAGTAATAAATTCTGAAGTGATACTCTTTTTTTCCCATGAGAATGTTTTTCTAGTTCTTGAATATGAAGTATAAAATGTGTCCCCTAACTTCAGAATTTATTAGATATTTGATTTATTGGTTTCCTTAAAGCCTTCTTAATAGTACATAAAATTTAGCTCAACTGACTTTGGTGACATTTCCTAATAACTAAAAACGTAATGAGTTACTGAATGACAGCACTAATATTTCAGTGTTTTGCTGCTGCTGCTGCTAAGTCACTTCAGTCGTGTCCGACTCTGCGTGACCCCATAGACGGCAGCCCACCAGACTCCCCCGATAGTGCTTTAATGTTTTCTAAATGAACATAACTATCAAAATGGATATTTGATATAGGAGTGCATGAATATACAAAGAAAATAAGTTATTTACAACATTTTGTCAAGCATCTAATTCATAAGAGCACATAACTGTTCCAGCCAATGGGCTGAAAAATACCGTTCTCTCCAAGCAGTCACCCTGCTGGCTCTGCATTTATTCCTGCCAGCTGCCGTTGCTAAAATCATGTTAGATACCCCTTGTCAAATTACCTTCAGTCTTTGGCACATTAATACCTATGTAGTTACAAATCTTGTTTCTTGGAGAGAGAGAGAGAGACACTCGGAGCCAAATTAGTCAAATAAGCTGGCAAACATATTTTTAAATGATATGTGAATATAAAATTACCAAGATGGACATGGCTTCTAGAAATGACTGAGAACGTGTTTCCCAAAGAACCCCAGAAAGCATTTCCATAAGAGCAACAATGGGAATAAATGAAATTTTCTTAAGGAGTCTTTTCAGGCAAGCATCTGATATTCACTTGAAGAAAACAAGTTCTGATACGTGTATTCTGTTATGTCTATCTGTATTGCTTTAAATTCCACCTCATTTAAGATAACAGTGGTTTTCATTTTTAAGGCCAGTTCTTCCATTATTTTTTATCATATCAGAATATAGATAAGTGGCCATTATATCTCCCTTCCTTGAATGAATATCAGGTTACTGTCTCATTAGCAGCAATTGTGATAGGTTTTGGTTGATGGTGTCTTGACTGTCACCAGCGAGCTCCGTGTTATTGGCAACCGACTCAGCCTCTCTGTGCCTCTGGCTCCCTGCCTACGAAGGAGGGCTTGAAGCTGAATTATCTTTAAAATCTCTTTTGATTGAAAATATAATACTATAATTATCATCTATCTGTGTGAGAACTATAATTATCATATATCATAAATCCACACACATCTCTGAGGTTTTAATTAAATTCAAACTGAAGTAACTCAAATTCATGTTATCAAAAAAGATACCTAGACACTGGTGTGTCCAGTGTTTCTAATAGAGTCCTTTCTACCTGATGATGATGATGATGATCAGGATGACATTTGTGTATCACTTTGTGTTTACACTGCCTTATGTGAGTCTCACATCCTAAGAGCTGCTCTCGCGATCCTCACGATACAGATGAAGAAGACGCTGAGGTTCAGAGAGATTCACTTGCCCGTCTAAGGTGTTGAACTAGCAAGTTACAGAGCTGGACAGAGACTCTGGGTCTTCTACTTCCAATATAATACTCGTCTCCGCCATCATCATTTACCTGCAACCAGTCTTTTATTTAATTAGGAGATGGTTTTTCCAAAGTGTCATTATTCGGAATTTACACTCCTGGAAACTAAACTCTGCTTGAAGGGGCCCTCCCACACCCCTTTAGACTATCCACTTGCGTCACGACAGCTCTCTCTGCTTTTACAAACTAGTTGTTTTGTCAGCATGAGTGTGACAACAATTAGACGTCCCCTGTTTTTGCCCCATGCCTTTTCTCCTTCACAGTCATTCAATGACAAGCGTAAAAAGAGCTTCATCTTTTCACGAAAATTCCCATTCTACAAGAACAAGGAGCAGAGTGAGCAGGAAACCAGTGATCCTGAACGTAAGTAGATTCTCGAAGAGAATGTCACCTGCAACACAAGAGAAAAAAAAAAATCCTTCACGGGCAACACGCATGACGTAGGCTGCCCCACGCCACACGCCTAGGCAAACAAACACGGCAGGCAGGCAGGTCAGGGCTTACTACTGTGACCAGTGTTTGCCTGCAGTCTGGATCCCTCCCTGGACGGAGCTCTTTTTCCTACAGAATGCATTGGAAAGGGACCTGAGGAAGCGGGGGACTTGGCTTCCAAACAGCATTTTTTTATCTGTGACCAAGACTGTGTCTGGTTCACCTTTTCTATCATGCAACTCTCCAAGGGCTTGAGACAACTTCTTTTCTGGACAGAAACCTTAGATTCCATTGCCACATGTATTGTTTTGGAGTGCTAGCTAACTGGGAGTGATCAAATTCCCCTCTATCGGTTACTAGCATTTGTTCACTCTTTCCCTCACAGTGAAGCTTATCTTGGGATAACTGAGCTTATTCTTATGTTCAATCTAAGCATCGGCCGTGAATCTTGGAATGGATCCTTGGTCTCAGCGGTACGTTGCTGTGGCAATATTGACAGTGGGTTAAAAACGGCTCTTGTTGACTCTTTATCTTTTTCATGACAACCTTCTGCTTAAACCTTTCGAGTTGCAATGCGAATCCTCAAGTCTCAGCCCAGGGAGTTTGGGGTGAGATTTGTTTCCTAAGAAGAGAGCGAGGGATCCAGACTGCTCCAGCAACACGGTCTGTCATGGTAGTATCCGTTTCAACTCCACTGACTTCTTCCTTCCTCTTCCGTGGCTGTTCTCCCTCTCTCATTGCTCTCTCTGGGGACTTCCATGCAGGACATCCCCGGATTAGGTGACGACGGTTATGGAACAAAGACTCTGAGTAAGTTCCCAGGAATGGTCACTGTAACTTTTCTTTTCTTTTTCTTTCCTTTTGAGTTTGGCTTTTGTTCCTTTTCTCGAGGGCCTTTTCACTCCTAGCATGCACAAGATACGAGTTTTATTTGTTACCTAGCTGTGAATGCTCCTACCAAGTAATTTTCAACTGTTTTGTTCTGCATGTCAGCATTTAAAAACAAAGTGTCTCAGGCACTGTAACTTCCGTTGCAGTTCACACCTTCCCTTTCTGGCCGTGCGATGTGACCAACATGGTCCTGATGCCAGCCATGGCATCCTTGCTCTGTCGCCTAGTACCTCCCAGGGAGCAAGAAGCCATGTTGAAAGAAAGGGCGAGTTCAATGCTCTGGAACAGGAAAGCGGAAATGTATTTTATGTCCTCTCTTCTGGCTTTTCATGTAGACATATTTAATGACCTTGCCAAATTCCATAATTGGGTTATACTTTGCTATTAGTAAAGGAGCTACTTTATAGTCAAAAGGAACATGCATTCTCAAAAAGTAAATATTAAGCTATTTGATCTTCCATGAATAATTCCTTGCTATTAACTTTGACTGATTTTTTTTTCTGACTTGCAGTGATCCTGCTTGAAACGTTTGTATGATAAAGTTTTAGATATATATTAATATGTTTTTCTATCGGTGATTTATTACTGCATTGCATAACCAGATCTTCATTTTATAGCTTAGAGTGGAAATTAAAGTATATTAAACTAAAATTTTTCTAGTTATTAATGCCTTTATTCTGTGTCTCATTGCACTTAATAAAAATAACAATTCTGTGTTTTAATATACTATGATTTTTCTGTCTTTGACACTAACCCCATTGTGTAGGCACCAATGAAATAAGAACCATTTGTGTCTTTCGCAGCTGCATCACATGTTCATTTTTGTTTGTTTCGTTTTAATTTAACAGCTATGGGCAATATTTTTAGAAGCTGTTCATTTCATTGCTAAGAAACAAAATAACATTGAGCTGGACTTTGTTTTCAAGAGCTGGTTATATAACCCTGCGTAATGATACCCTTCATCCTTCAAATTGTTAATTTGGATTTTTTTTTAAGATATGTATATTTAGAAAATAAAATCTGATCAAGAATAACTGCTGATCTCCTTAAAGATGAAAACTTTATCTTTGAGTCTCTATACAGAATATGTCTTGAAATTTTTCTTGAATTGGTGGCTGAAATTCAAGTGTTGATTTCAACATTATCCAGTTAGCATCAAGTACCACCAGGGAGAATTTCTAAATTTTCTGTGGGGTTGGGTAGCATTTTAATATATTGTTAATAAATGAACATCTCTTGCTGTTGGAGAGTCGAAAGTATGTGATGCCTTTTTAAATCCAGAGTGATGCCCTTTTAAATCTGAAGGTTTATTTACTCTCCAAAATTGAATATATTACACTAAGTAAAGTTATCTGCCAGTTAACACTACTGGTGGCCATAATTTAGACTTTAGCTGGAACATATTTTTAATTTCTTTTCACCTGCAAAATAGAAAAATTCTGTTAAACAATATCTTAACATTAAGAGAGATTGGTTGTTAAATAAACAGCCATATGGTTCTAAATTTTTCTAGTGTAGCTTCATTCTGAATTATTTTAAAAGTGAAAATCAAAAACAAAAAAAACTATCATCTTCAAATGAAGGATGCTTGAGATAATCATGCTCATGAAGATAAGCCATTGTTGGGTATGTGCTTTGACTTTTCAGTAACAAGACAGATTTGTACTGATTCATCACACTTACTTTCCTAGTGCCCCTTTGCACTTGTAACATGTGTACCTAAATTAATAATGCAGTTCTCATCAAACTCGCACACAAAAAGAAATGATTCCAGTCAATTTAACCCATGCTTTAATTTTCATTAGTTTCATGCTCTAAAATCAGTCCGTCCAGGATGCATTAACTAACTCAACTGTAGAAGTCCTTTCACAATCCACGTGTATCACATCACATAGTATACTTTAAAATATATGACAATTTTATTTGTCAATTATACCTTAATGATGCTAAAAAATGAAAATTAATCCATCCAACTGGCAAGAATCTATAATAGCAAATACATTTCAAAGCACTTTTTTTAACTGTTAGAGAATAACGTTATATATTCTTTTCCTTTTTTCTAAAGATTTTGCAACAGTTGTCCCTTTTTTAAAAGCTGAAGGTATTGCTAATGATCTTCACAGATCAAATAGTCGCGTATTCTTCATTCAGTTAGCCTGATAAACAAAGAAGTTGATAAATTGATGGATTTATCTTCTATAACTTAATAAATAGTACAGATAAATTATTTTGGAAATAAAAGCCCTAAATCTGGCACATAATCAGTACATCCCCCTGCTATGCTAGTTAAATTGTGTTTTGTGGAAAAAAATTTTGAAATATCACTGTATACTTGTACAGTCATTCAACCAGAGTTAAAAACATGCTTTGTGCCGGAACCTGTGCTTGGTATTAGACCATTTATCTTCTGCCTGTTCTAATTCCTCCAGAACCTGAACCTAAAAGCTATCCAAGCAAAAATCTTAAAAACAAGGAAATATTGAACTGATTCATAAAACACTTTACAGTGACTCATTTCTTCCTCCAAGGTTTCCTACATACTCAATGAAGCAAGAAACTTCTTCAACAATCCCTTTCATCTTGTGAATTAGTTTAGGGAGTATTTAAATAGAAATAAAATGAAAGGGATTCCAGGGAGGGATCAACTGGAAATTTGAAATGCAATATTCCTGCAAAATGCCTAACAGCAAAATAAAGCAACAAAAAGCCTGTAAGAAACCAGTCCTTACCCACCAGAAGCTCCTGAAATTATAATCAGGAACATCCAGTTCAGACACGTTGACCTTTGTAATAAGAATCTGGAAAATCAGAGCTACACGAATGGGTCAAAGTATTTATAAAAAGAGAAGTGCTTAGATGAAAAGTATGCATTTTTTTATGATTAAAAATACTTTCCTATTTGCTAATAAAAATAGGACACAGCAATCAAGCAGTAGCTCCCCGGAAAATAAAGTTTTCATCTTCATCTTATCTGAATTTTCTTAATGCGTCTCCTCTGCAGCCTTACTTGCCTTTCGCTCACATTTCTAGTAGCCTTGCATGGTGTTTCTTTAAGTTCTGGCTGCTCTCCAATGCTTGGTATCTCTTTAATTTGCTGTGCTGTTCTTGCAGAACATGTTTCTTCTAATGCCAGCGATAGCGAAAGTAGCTACCGTAAGTTATTGCTTTGGTTTGTGATTCTTTTCTTTGCAACTGCCCCCTTGCCTGCGGTATTCATTTCAGATTTTTGCTGTTGTTTTTCAATTGCTGCCCTTTATCATCCTCATCCAAAGCAAATGGCTTGAAATGAAATCATCATTTGATGTGGAAAGATACAAAAGACACGAGAGCCGTGGGTGAACTAGTGTCAAGTGTACAAGGTTGTGGAATTGCTAATAAATTATTCCAGCCTCAGCTGGCTGTGGCCTGGTGATGCAATTCTCCTACAGAAGGTGGGGGAAAAATTTTTTTTTGGATTTTGACATTCTGTCCTCCAAAATAATTTATACACCCTGCAGAAAGGTTGAAAAGTCATCATGGTTTTATTTTCCTTTTCATTTTGCCTTTTCCTTTCTGTGCCTGGCTCCCCTTTGCAAGAGAAAGCCTGATAAATTACAGTGTTCCTTTTAAATGAGTATGAACCTTGTATATCTCTTCTCTCCTTGATTAATATTTTGAGATAGATACTGTGTTATATCTAACTTTAAATTTTGATGGTTGGGAAGAGATGAAAAAGTTTCATCCTCTAATGTTGAAGGAACTCGCATTTTCTTTAAAAGTGAACAATCTTGGATGAGAAAGCTTAACTGAAAAGGTAGGTAACTATTTAAAAATTATTTCTGATTTTTGTTTGGTCACCTCAAGCCATTTGCTGAGTGATAAAAGAATATTCACCAAATGCCAATCACATCCTTTTTTCTGTTCTGGTGGTTTCTTACCACATACAGGTTTTTGGTGACTAAAATAAGTACATTTATTGCTCTTATCCTTGCAATTTCGATATTTACTTTGTACTCAGTGAAACGGGTTACTCAAAAAGCAACCACTGATATTAGAAAATTGCAGGCCCAATACTTATGACCCTCAGCTACCAAGACAGATATCAGTTGGAGGTTTTGGGTTTGGGTTTGGGGTTTTTTTGTTTTGTTTTGTTTTTGGTCTTTTTGCTTGTATTAATTGAAGATAAGCATAGAAGAACAGAATAACTTTTATTTTTGTTTTTTCCACTACAGCATGGTAATTTATAAAACCATGCCCCTTTTTGAGGTGGAGTGCCAAATAGTGTTCTTGAAGTGTGACAAGTTCAATTTGGATCTTGAGAAAGGCTCTAAATAATCAAATTGGTGGGGAAATAGGTTGGGAAAGGGTACAAGAGAGGAAGGGTGACAGATGGAGGGAGTAGGGGCCAGAGGAGGCCCCTCTGGCAGATGAAGCATGCCACAGAATGAAATGAATAAAAGTTGCAATGAGATACCTTTGATCAACCAAATATTAGAACCCCCTCGTTTGCTTCCTCAATGGAATGATAAGTCCTGTTGATGAATTAAAGCTTTTTTAATTGTTTTTAACACGATCTTTAACATCTTCACAGTCTTCCTACTCTTATACTTTTATGATTATCCAAATTGGGAAAATATTTGCCTCTCCCATATCTTCATTTGGTTCTAAAACAAAGAAACCTGGCTGGTTAAGAAGTGACCAAAGGCTGTCTTTCCTGTGCCTGAGTTACCGACAATTCAGTATTAGGAAAATATAACTTATTTGTTGAGTTTCATGGAGACCCTTGGCCCTAATTTCTTGGATGTTCAGTTTTCAGTTTTTACGTGTTGTGCTTCCATCCTGTAGAAACAGAGAAATGGAAAACATCAAATTTTGTTCTTGCAATCCCTTTTATGGAACATATACTTTCCACAAAAGTATACTTTTATGGAACTACCTTTTCCTTCAGAAATCTGTGTTTAGAATATTTCAGAGGCCTTCCTCTTCTTCAGAGATGAGCATGTTCTTTCCAGAATCATTGTTATAAAAATTGCAACAAGGCTTTCAGCTGTTTGACAAGTTTTTGATTGCAGTGCTCCAAGTTGACATCAATAATTCTTCTCACTCTCAAATAGTAGGTGCACATAAAGGTTTATTGAGTGAATAAAGGAAACACTTGCAAACAGCTTAAATTATCTATGAGAAGAGAGAAGAGTTGGAACTGTACTATTACTAGAGAAAATGTAGAGTCTAATAGTCTGTATTAACTTGAATCTCCTCTGAGGGTACAGAAAGCTAGCCATTCAAATTGCTTTCTTTACAAATGAAAAAAGGTAAGAGCCTTGTCATAGCTTAGTGAAAGTGAAGTCGCTCAGTCGTGTCCGACTCTTTGCGACCCTGTGGACTGTAGCCCCCAGGCTCCTCCGTCCATGGGATTCTCCAGGCAAGAATACTGGAGTGGGTTGCCATTTCCTTGTCCAGGAGATCTTCCCGACCCAGGGATCGAACCCAGGTCTCCCACATTGTAGGCAGATGCTTTTAACCTCTGAGCCACCAGAGGAGAAAAAAATGGATATTTCTTTTTCCAGGATAGAAATATGAGGAATTACAGAGGACTATTTCTTAGTTCATTCAGCACCTGCTCTATGTCATGCTCTCTCAGGCACCTTAAGACTCAATGTAAGTCTCAGTGAACTCTGGAACTCAGCACAGGTAAAGAGGGAGAGCAATCAATACATTAAGAAAGCATAAAGTATGGCCGTTTCTAGCATAAAAGTCTGGCCCGAGAATAGTGGGGCTTCAGAGATAATTTCAGAGGAGGGGACTTTGAGCTGAGCTTTGCAAAGATGAGGCACTTGCTAGCTAAGTAAAGTTGAAGAAGAAACTCACCAGGAAAGGCATTGGCATAACTAAAAACACAAAGGCTTGGAACAGACACAGTTTTTCCAGAAAGTACAGTTTCAAATCAAACCAGGCTGGATTTTTCTATTGAATTCCTGGCTGTTGCTATAATTATGACTTTTATATTTTATGAATAGCAATGTAGACAAATAAAATAACACCTCTTTTCACTCATTTTCATTTTTTTTTTTTTTAACTCTTAGAACCATGTCTGCTCAGGACAAAATGGCTAAAAAAATAGTCAGTGGTTAGAAAGACTGGCAGGCTTCCCAGGTGGCACTAGTGGTAGGAGACATAAGAGATGGGGATTCAATCCCTGGGTCAAGAAGATCCCCTGGAGGAGGGCATGGCAACCCACTCCAGTATTCTTGCCTGGAGAACCCCCATGGACAGAGGAGCCTGGTGGGCTACATACAGTCCACAGGGTCACAAGGAGTGAGGCACAACTGAAACAACACCCACACACAGAAAGACAGGCCCAGGCCGGGGTGTTACATTCTGGAGTTACAGACTGTGCCAGCCTTACTCGAAAGCCTCAAATATTTCTGAGACACGTATACATGCACATGAATTTACACCAACCTCAATTTCTAATAAATAGCTCAGACCTTTGATGCACCGTCTCAAGAATTATAACATATTTTTTTCCAAAGTCCAGCTATACTGAGCACTAGCTACAATGCAGTTTAACAGTGTACATTGTCTAATTATGCAAAATGCTATCTCATAACTACCGTAACTATGGGCTAATTCCAGATTTCTGTCAACAAAGCAATATAATAAAGTGCAGGTTTGTGCTTGTTTTGTATCATACCCTTGAACTGCCCTTATATGTGATGGCAATAAAGATCAATTAGCCATAATGGAGACCTTGCACATCTCTACAAGCTGAAGACCTGCCTTCCTTAAAGCCCAGTAGAGCTCTTATGTTATTATGGGTATGGGAGAGCTGATGATTATCCTCCTAACCCATTGGTGCTCAGAAGTTAAATAGGATTTTCAAACCAAGGATCTTAAAAAATGAGCTGAGTGAAACTGAGATGCTGAAATGAAGAGATCTCAGACTTTCCCTCTGGAATCAGTCGGAATGGTGCCCATATTCTCCTTTTTCCACTCTTCTCAAGTATTGGCCTTATATTTCCTCAAGTTCTTACAAAGCAATTCTATTACATATAGTATCTCATTTGATTTCTGCAACAAAATTATGAAATACACCTTATATTTATACCCCGTTAACTGATGAAGAAGCTGAAGTTCCAAAGAGCTACGTTTCACTAATACCATGTCCCTGCAAGTCCAATCAAGATATTTTAATTCTGAAACTTAGACATTTTCACTATTCCCTATGTTTTGTAATCCAAGCTTCTTCACGTTTTAGCTTTTCACATTTCACATTTCAACCATGCCACCTATCAAATTAATTGGCTGTCCCTGGTGGTTCAGCAGTAAAGAATCCACCTGCCAATGCAGGAGTTTGATTGGGTTTGATCCCTGGGTTGGGAAGATCCCTGGAGGAGGAAATGGCAACCAGCTCCAATATTCTTGCCTGGGAAATCCCATGGACAGAGGAGCCTGGCAGGCTCCAGTCCATGGGAGTGCAGAGTCAGAAACGACTTAGTGGCTAAACAACAACAATCAATACAAGCAGCAATATTTACATAACATTAACTATGAACTAAGCCTGATTTTAAGGACTCTATATATAGTAACAGATTTAATCTGAAGATCCTTTGAAGACACTGAATCAGTAATTCACTACGTGACCTTGAAGAAATCACTGAACATTTTTGAACCTTAGTTCTCTCCAATGTAAATGACTAGCTTGTATTAGAAAAGAGATACAGGAAACAGATTTTAATCAAGACTGCCCTTTAATCGCTTCCTGAGGAACTATACTGAAAAGTGTTGAGACCAAGTGAGGCTCAGCAGTAATTCAGGCAATGATCACTGTGATGCGTGTCGAGGGTCCGTAAGGGAGAGTGAAGTCATGTTCCAGACTCTCCATCCATAATCCACGTTAACTCCAAACCCTTTCTTAGCACTAACATTCTGTGGTTCTAGGAAGCTAGTTTATTCTTTGTAATTATCCAGTGCAGGCCCTAAACACTAAATTTAGACCACTGAATGCCCTGCCACTGGTCTTCACTTCCCTCGTCTCTCTTTTCTAGTTTGGAAAAGAGTTCTAAAGAAAAACACCTTGTTTTTCCTTATCATGAGAGCATATGAGGGCTTTACTCCGAACCCCTCTTACTGTGACTTGCTTCCAGTTTAAAGACAGTGTTTTCTGGAGGTTGTAACAACAGGCTCTGCGTAGTCTCTGCTGGCGCAGGCAGCCACCCCCAGCTCTGTGCCATGCGCCCCTTCCACCCGAGCAGTTTCCAAAACAAGACCAAGTAATTGTTTGTACCCTTGTGTCAGCTGTTTCTAAGTGCCGACACCTCCTGAGCAAAAAACAGAAAAACTACTAAGGATGACTGTTTTTTGGAGATGACACAGCAGCATTAAAAAAAAAAAAAAGAGTTAGGGTTTGCAAATGGAGCATCTTATGGCCTGTCGGTAACTCTGACCAGGTTCAGCTCCCTTCTCTGCCACCCACCATTTTTGTTCACCTGTGAGTTCTACCTCTACATCCCAGCCCCCACAGAGAATTCTGCACCTCTGACCTTTTTGAGACTGTGCTGTATACTCAGCGAGGAGTCAGAAAAGATGTGGTTTTTAATCTTGACTCTACTACTTACTGAGGAAACAGGCCCTGTCTCCGAGCCTCAGCTTCTTCATCTGTAAAGTGCAGATCATCAGAGCACCTACCTGAAAAGAAATGGCTGTGAGAAATACGAAGCAATGGCTGCAAAAGCCTTTTATAGCCTGTAAAGCGCTATGCAGACATGAATTATCTTTCCTTCATTGCTGTGACTTTTTTTTCTCCCCCTTGTAATCTCCTTCCCATTACTCCTTGGGCT
This sequence comes from Bos javanicus, assembly GCF_032452875.1. Taxonomy (NCBI): domain Eukaryota; kingdom Metazoa; phylum Chordata; class Mammalia; order Artiodactyla; family Bovidae; genus Bos; species Bos javanicus. Next base: position 12,436,612 of record NC_083896.1, read on the forward strand.
TTTCATTCTTGAAAGTGAAAATTGGTTTCAGGCGCTGAGTTCACAGCTATTGTGTAATACCAGCTGCCACAGCACCCCTGTGGGCTTCCTTACGTGGTCCCGGTTGTCACACAGTCGTTAGAATTGGGATGGGTGTTGACTTTAGGGACGCTTGTCGTCTCTGCCGTCTGCCAGTCTTACTGCTCAGAACAAGACCTGTGCTTCCTGTAGGTTAAACGTAAACCAGAAAGCAACAGGTAAATGAAGAACTACAGAACTCTGTTCTAGCAAAGTTAATCTAAGCTATGTTGCTTTGTCCTAGTTTTTTAAATCATGCATTATACATACTGACACCAAATATTTTATTTAAGGTTTGCCTTTAGAATGTCCCATCAGAACGATTTGCAAGGCCATGGAAAGAGATTCTCCTGGGAACACGAGGTGTTCTCTTTATTTAGGGGAAACCACACTTCCCCAAAGGAAAGCGTATAGACAGAAACACAAAGTGGAACCTATCTTTGGCTTCATTGCTCATCCTGACTCGTACCACTAAAAGCAGAATGCAAATTCATTGGTCTCTTTCTTTATGTTAAGTACTGAGGACACCTTGGATAACTGGTATGGGGTGCCCAGTCTCGTGCAGAGACATAAGTATCACTTGATATTTATTCTTTTTTTGCATTTAAAAAGTTTGCAACTTTTTCAATTATTTCTGTAACTGACATTTATTGTAATTATCTAAAGCCCTGAAAGAGAAGTTAAATTGAACCATAAATGTGGGAAATAGCTCCATAGCATATTCTGTCACCTGATATTTAAAACCTGTTATCCCACGGGCAGGAGTCCCCTCTCACATATTAATCATTCAGGGAGATTTCTCCTGAAAGTTAGCATGACATTACAGTGTTGGTCTGCCATGCTTCTATCTCTAAAGCTATGCTTTCTTTTTCCCCAACCATTTTTACACTTATCCTCTGAATTCCTATGTCCTCTGCATATGTCAGCCTTTAGATAACTAGAGCTTAGCAATCATTCTCCTTTATTACTTTTGACCCGGCTTCTGTAAATTTCAGTTGATTCATTTTTTTAAGAGGATCATTTTTTTTTCCTGAATTAAAAAATATATATATGAATCTGATTCCTCACATACCAAATCCCTGCCCCGATGTGGGAAGCTCCCCTGAACACTTTTTGGAGCAGTCATGGGTAGGTGCCACTTAGAGGAAGCACCGGGGCCCCTTCTCCATGACTTAGGAGGTAGCCCAGCCATGCCACCCTGAGAGTGGACCCTGCTTGAGGGTGAGGCGAGACGTGAGGTGGGCCTGGGGCCATTTCCCACCCCAGGGAAGACATCCGTATTCACTGCTTTAGCCATAGATCACTTAATTTCCCCTGATCAGCCTTGTCATTATCAAACCTGCCTGTAATACTAACTCCTTTCATGAAATTAATTCATCCTCCAGAGGCTGTGGCTTCTGAAGCAGCAGCACATGGTTCTGACCTGACTCTGAAAGTTTCAGGGGCTATGAGGAGATAAGAGCAGTGAGACCCAGTGCCCTTTGGTTTCAGAAAAAACTACCTCGGGGCTTCCCAGGTGGCGCTAGTGGTAACACACCTGCCAATGCAAGAGACTCAGGTCCGATCCCTGGGTCGGGAAGATCCCCTGGAGGAGGGCGTGGCAACCCACTCCAGTAATTCTTGCCTGGAGAATCCCCATGGACAGAAGAACCTGGCGGGTATAGTCCATGGGGTCGCACAGAGTCGGATACGACTGAAGCGACTTAGCACACACACGACACTTCTCCTCTGTAGGACAGCATACAAAAAGCCCTTTTCAAAACTTAAACTATTTCCCCACCAAAGACAGTCAGTCCTAGGCCTAATGCGAATGAAAGTGTGGAGCCTTCTAAGTTGGCAGCTGAATGAGACGAATCTCATGCCTAGTTCAACTGGGCAAAATTGATGATTAGGAAAAAAAAACTGCCAAAAGCCAATTTACTTTCCATGCTTGTAAGTTGACTTGAGGCTCACTGAATGAGAAGGCTTATAGCAAATGACACTGGAAGGGTGGAAAATTATACTCCTGGTCTGCCTTACTTTTCAAAGTTTCAAGGCTAGATTTAGCAGTGATTAGAAGAAGTGATCGGAGAAGGCAGTGGCACCCCACTCCAGTACTCTTGCCTGGAAAATCCCATGGACAGAGGAGCCTGGTAGGCTGCAGTCCATGGGGTCTCGAAGAGTCAGACACGACTGAGCGACTTCACTTTCACTTTTCACTTTCATGCATTGGAGAAGGAAATGGCAACCCACTCCAGTGTTCTTGCCTGGAGAATCCCAGGGACGGGGGAGCCTGGTGGGCTGCCATCTATGGGGTCGCACAGAGTCGGACTCGACTGAAGCGACTTAGCAGCAGCAACAGCAGCAGAACAAGTGATATAGGGCCCTCCTCAGTTTTTTATCTTCTTAACTGACCCAGCATTTTCTTGATGAATTAACATTAAAGTCTTCAGAGCCTTGGAGTATATAGACTGGTGAAGCTTTTGTCTCACAAATGAAACGAGCAGACACTTGCTTTTGAACAGTGTGTTTCTTTGGGAAATAAAATGGAAGCTGAAAGGTCCAGAAATTCTGGTAATGTAGCAGCGAACTATTGGATGGAACCTCTCCTTGAACTCAAGGGGTTCCTTTTAGGTAGGAATGCTGGGCGTGCAGCCACGGTGCTGCATTTCTCAGTGTCGGACGTAAGGCGGTCTCTTACATCACTGCCCTGCTGAACTGCAGAAGACCAGCCTCCTGTCGTTCCTCCGACCAGCGACCACCTGACTCTGTCACGGTGCCAAACAGTTCTATGAGGGTGAAGGGAGGTGGGGAATGGTTGAAGGAGGGAGAGAGCAAGGGAAATTAGCCCTGAACTGGGTCTGTTTCCTGGGTTGCAGAGCAGGGCTTGTAGCTGTGGCTTGTGACTGGTTGTTAGTCCACTGTAATTTTTCCTTTTTTCTCTTTTCAGGAGGACAAGAAGATTGCATTCTCTCTTATGAGCCTGTCACAAGGCAGGAAAGTAAGTTTCTTAGCATGCTCTGGTTCCTGATTTCCAGGCTGTAACAGGTGACCCCATTTCAGGAGGGAAATAAACTGCTTAACATGCAGCAGTTCCCAGGTCAGACCCTGCTCTTTCTTTGGCCCTGTGGCCAAGCAGACACCTTCCCTGCAGCGAGTGGGCAGTGACAGCTCCCAGGAGGATGGAGCTGCCCTCTGGAAGAATGATCCCTAATAGGAAGGAGCACATCCAAATTATAAAGAGCACCACTTACAGGATCGATGGGTAAAATCCTCCTGCAGGTTGATGTTCACTTAGTATTGAGGGCTTTCTAGCGGGGCTTCTAAGAGAGAAGCCACCTTCCGGGCTGCTCCAGAAGCCTGGGAGGAATTTATACCGAGGCTGATGGCTCTTGACAAAGATCACAGAGAAAATTCAGGCATCAGAGGAGGAATTGTACCAAATGAACTTTTGAGTTCCTTGTAGCCCCGTGATTACAAAGGAATTGGGAAAATCCAAGCAGAGAATGGGGAGTATTTTGAACTAAGGAAAAGAAAGTATAAAAACCTAAGATGAAAAAAAAAAAAAAACCTAAGATGTCATTACTACTAATGATGACTTTTGAAGTCGTTGCCTAAACAATGGTCAAACAGCTACTTTGGAATCTTTTTTTTCTCCCACTCAATTGACTAAACTCGGTAGTGTTTTGATTGTTGTGTAGGCATACGTGAAGAGTAAGCAAAACGTCTCCAAATGTTTTTTTTCACTGACATTGCAGTTGCTTTTCCCTGTTAGTAAATTCTGGAAAGTAGACTCAGCCAACACACTTGGTGTTAAAACATCAGTTTCCTATGCAGGGCTCTCCGGGCAATTTATCCACCGAAGTAATAGCCTCAGTAGTTGTTAGTGTTCGGCAAGTTTGCCCTAAGATCCCCAAGTCGGACTCCTCATCTGCATCTTCCTTTCCCTCTTTGCAGTAAACTATACCCGACCAGTGATTATTCTGGGCCCCATGAAGGATCGGATCAATGATGACTTGATATCTGAATTCCCTGACAAATTTGGCTCCTGTGTGCCTCGTAAGTATCATTCATCTTTCCTCTAGAAATAAAGCATGGCTGTTTTTGAGATGGTAAAATGTAACTCCATTTTTCCAGTAGTCTCCAGTGATTCAAATACCGTCAGTCACCTAATATCTGAGCATCTCATTTCATTCTGCCAAATACATTCCATCTATACTGCCATGCGTTATTCTCTATTTAGTGAGTAAATGATGTGGTACCCGAGAGGGCAGGATGAATGCTTTCTTTGTAACTCCCATGGTATTTAAGATAGCATAGGATTATTGATAGGCCTTCATATTTTCTTATAGATTGGTCGAAATGTTACTGAAGCCTCTTTTCCCACAGAATGATGCTACAAGGCAAGTTTGTTTGTCCAACACACAGCAAGCCAAATGCTGAGACGCAAGGTTTATAGCAGAGAAAGGGCTTGTTTATTCATGAGACTGCCACTCAAAGAGGTTAGAGAAGAAATCTCAGACTCACCTCCCCGAAGCCAGGGGCTGGGGATATTTGTGGGATGGAGGAGCAGCATAGTCTGAGGTGTGGGGAGCGTGGGGAAGGGTGATTGAAAATGCAAAGGTAAGGTATTCTCATTCTGGGCGGGTGCAGGTAAGCTTCAGGCTTCATCATGGGAAGCAGATTCAGAAAATGTCAGCATTAGCATGTTCTGAGGGTGGAGTTTGGGGCCCTCTGATGTTCAAAGGTCACCAGGTAGACACTGACACTTGTCCAGTTGGAGGGTCAGTTGTCTTAACCACTCTTAACCACCTCAAGCTCAAACTGGACACAGCTGACTCTGAGTGCCTAAAACACAACTCAGGCAACACATTGTTGAGGCTATGTGATGCTTGAAAGATATGCAATTTTTTTTTTTTTTTTTTTTTGTAGTAGCAACAAAGTGATCAGTGAGGGCAGGTTACAGGTTTAATGGGTCTAACTAATGATCACCCTTAGTTACAGTAAGAGAGATCAGAGACAATGCTATCTGTTAAACTCATCTCAGGATGACTTAGGGCCGTGTGTCAATCAATACAAAACAGCCTTTCCTTTCCCTTTGAAGGATGAAGACAAGAAAGAATATAAAGTTTTTACCCTCCTCTCGGAAGGAAATGGCAACCCAATCCGGTGTTCTTGCCTGGAGAATCCCAGGGACGGGGGAGCCTGGTGGGCTGCCGTCTATGGGGTTGCACAGAGTCAGACACGACTGAAGTGACTTAGCAGCAGCAGCGGCGGCGGCCACTGCTTTCTTGTCCTTATGGACAGCCGTCAGGCCCCCCGGTCCCTCTGACACATCAGGACAGCCCTCCCTGCAGAGTCTGTCTGCTCTCCTTGCTGCTGCTCCCCACTCATCACTTCTGTCCCTGCTCCCACTGTGCCACATGAAAATGCTAGAGGCTTTCTGTGTGTGTAAACCCACCAGGAAATTTTAATTTATTAGACCACTGAGCTCTTAAATCTGATCTCAGCAGATATTTCTTTCTCACTCAACATTTTTTAAGCTCTTGGCTCTGAAGTGTCTCTTACATTTCAGGACTGCAAATGTCTGCTGGAGTACAGGAGGATAGCAGGGATCGCACGTGTGCAGTGCATGGGCAGGAGGGAACAGGGACGAGTGTGCTGGAGTACAGGAGGATAGCGGGATCGCACATGTGCAGTGCATGGGCAGGAGGGAACCGGGACGAGTGTGCTGTCTGGTGAAACGGTCCCGGCAAGGGTTCTGGGTAGCCGTCTTGCCACAGAACCTAACCTGAAAGAGACTCCAGACAGAAATGATCAAGTCAAACCCTAGTCCATTTGTTGCAGCCCCCAGCTTTTTCCTCTACTTATGAAAGAAAAAAGAAATTCCTGTAGCACCGTTTCACTACCCCTCCACCTTGCATCGTCTTCTTTCTCTTTTTTAAGTAATGGCACTGTTTTATGAAAATCAATACATGTTCACTGTACAAAACTTGGAAAATGCTTAAGAGTTAAACAAGAAAAATAAAAATATACAGAAAATCTCAGAAGATACCCAGAGATAACATCCCTGCTAATATTTTCATAGATTTCTACCTATTCTTTCTTTTCATGCATTTTCTCCTATGATTTGGGTACATGTCAAGTATATACGTTTTTGCTTAATATTGTTTAAATTTTATATAACTACTTTAAATATTTATTATGTCATAATTAGTCCTTTCTTATTTAGAGTTTTTTTGGTTTCTCTACGTCTCAATATTATGAGTTATAACGCAAAATACAATTATAATTTATATGTTATAATTATTTATAATTTATCAATTAATACAGTGAACATCTTTAAGGATAAAACTTTATCTGAAATTTTGATAATTTTTAAAGATGGATTTCTAATACTATCTGGGTTAAAGATAGAAAATATAGTTTTAATGCTAATGATAAATGATATGTAAGCCAGTATATCCAGAACAATATCATTTCACTTGTAATCAATATAAAAATTATTGAACTTTTATAATTCTTGGTGGTAAGAGTTGGAAATCCAGTGTGTACTCTGCACGTGTGGCCCAGCCCCGTTTTAATTGCTCTCGAATGCGGCTACAGGTGGCCACAGTGAGCAGTACAGGTGTAGCGCATCTTACCCGCTCCTGTGTGCTTTTCTGTTAAACACAGTTTTTAAAGGTTACTTTCCATTTCCAGTTATCACAGAATTATTGGCTACATTCCCAGTGTTGTACGGTACATCCTTGAGCCTGTCTTACACCCAGCACTTTCTGTCTCCCACTCCCTAACCCCATACCGCTCCTCCCCTCCGTAACCACTGGTTTGTCCTCTGTATCTGTGAGTCCGCTTCTTCTCTGTTATAGTCACTAGTTTGTTGTGTTTTTTAGATTCCACACATGAGTGATACCATGTAGTATTTATTTTAACATTTTTTTTGATTTACAATGTTAAATTATTTTCTCTTCTCTTCTTACCAAGAAGTTTAACCAGTTCTAACTATGATTAGAGCTGATTGATTTTAGTCCCTTCGTAACTGTGATGGTATCATTTTACATCTTTTAAAGTCCCTGAATATATTTACACTATATGTCCTTTTTTTTTTTTTTATCTGAGACGTTTTTTACTTCTTCGCTTGTCCGTAATCTTTTATCATGTGCTAGACATTGTGATGCTACATTATTGAGCACTTGGATGTTGTTATCAATATCTTCCTTTATAGAGTATTAAGTTTTTGTTTCAGCAGGCAATAATTTACTGACAAGTCAGCTTGAGTTTTGACTTGGTTTTAGACATTGTGAAGGTAGGTCTAGAGTAAGTCCAGAGTAACCTCATAAAATGCAACCGTTCTGGGGTCTCAACCTAATGCACAGTCCGTCTGAACTTCAGGGTCTCCTAGCAGTCCATGGCATCTAGACTCTTTGTTTGGAAATGAAAATGGAGTAAATGCAGAGTCCCCTCATGTGCTTCTCCTCAGGGTCACAGCTCCAGCACTGTCCGTTGTCCAATGCCTGAAAATACACATCCATACATTTTGTTGAGTTTTATAGTTCTTCACAGTGCAGGGCTAAGCCTGGTACCTGCTACTATGTCATGGTCCTTCACAGCACAATCTATGTTGAGGGTGTGTGCTAAAAAAAAAAAAAATGGGTATAACAAGTTTATGAATATAAAGTTACCTTATTTTCATCTTTTTTCATTTTATAAAGATACCACAAGGCCAAAGCGTGACTACGAGGTGGATGGCAGAGACTATCACTTTGTCATTTCCAGAGAGCAAATGGAGAAAGACATCCAAGAGCACAAGTTTATAGAAGCTGGCCAGTACAATGACAACTTATATGGAACCAGTGTGCAGTCTGTGAGATTTGTAGCAGAAAGGGTATGTTCTCCAGTCATCTTACATCTCCCCTGAAGAAGGTACCCAGGTGGAAAACTGCATTTTTTTTTTTTCCTGGTCATTACTCTTCCCTGATTTCATTTGTAAATTTTGATTCAGTATTCCTTTTAAGACCTCTGAGCAGAGAATCTCTTGAGAGCAAGGTCATTAATCTTTGTTCTAATCTCAATAAAGTATGCTGACTGACCTGACAGGGGAGAGGAGGAAAGGGGGCTTATAAACCCAAAGGCAATTAACAGCTTGAAGTTTATGGAAATTCACTTTGTCTTTGACTCACTTTTCTTTGGCCCCAATAACTGAACTTGTTCTAAAACCTTGGTCGCTTTCGGTTGTTTAGATCAGAATCCTCAGTTCTTTTTGTTAGTAGGAGTTTACTTTTTATCTCCCTGAAAACTTGAGATGCTTCTGGTGGAAGGGTAGACAGATGAGGCGGACTGCCTGGCCTGTTGCTGGCAGATAGTCTAACTCAGAGGAGGCATAGATGAAATTGTGTGTGCAAGTCGCTCAGTCGTGTCCAGCTCTTTGCGATCCCATGGACTGTAGCCTGCCAGGCCCCTCTGTCCATGGAATTCTCCAGGCAAGAATACTGGAGTAGGTTGCCAGTTCCTTCTCCAGAGGATCTTCCCAACCCAGGGATCGACCCCAAGTCTCCTACACTGCAGGCAGATGAAATTATCCTGCTGATAATTTCAAGGGCAAGGACATGAGAAGACTGTGTAAGGGCAAACAGGATAGGAAGACCCTTGAGATCTGCCTCGAGAAGGATCCTGATCACCTGTGAACACCGAGGACCAATGTCACAGAAGAAGAAAATAAAAAGTTAAGAGCCCATCGTATTTGTTATATAAGTAATATTTGTTGGGTTGATTTGATTTGACACAACTTCCCCCTCCCCACTTTTAATGTTTTAGTTAAAAAACTTCAATGAGAAATATTCACATTTATCCGAGAATACAGTAAGAAGGTGGGTCAGGTTTCTTCTCTCTGGGATGCTGGCTTCTTTGAGCAATATCACACTGTTTCACATCACTTTTCTGGATCATTGCATCTGTTCTCCTCGAACATGAAGACACAGCCTTTGTTATCTCAAACCTTTCTGACCAGTGAATATGCAAACTTCATCCAGGCATTTTATGTAACTGCCACATTTCACAGATAGCAAACTTGGAATATATTAAGTGATAAAAAGTTGAGCCATCTCACTGTGTTTCTCCTGTAAAAGCTCAAGTACTCGCTGGCCTCTTTATTTTTCCGTGGATATTATGGATGAGCTTTTGTTCCCCTTTGTTGATTCAGGACTGTTTATATCTGCATAGTGTGCTTTTTCTCTTCTTTGTAAAGTTCTTTGGGCCTCAGGGTAATGAAGCCGTTTCCCTCCAGGAGGTAGAACATAATGTGTGGCCAATGTGTCTACTCCCCAGAAATACTTTATAAAGCAGTTCCTTGCTCTGAGCACTCTTTGCAGTGGAAGCCAAGTTAAATGAGGTATGCTACAATGTAATAGGGTTTTTATTTGTTAACAAACCAAAAATTTACATACGCTATGCAAACCTCTCTCTCCACAGTTAAGATAAAATACTTAAGGTCACTCTCTGTGTCTGTCCTCGCTCTGTACTAGATGGAGCATATCAAAGGCAGGACATGTAGAAACACTCAGCAAATATTTATAAAATTGTTCTTAACTCATGGTTACCATTCTTCCAGATTTAGCACTGGCCAGGGTGAGACAAGAAGGTATTTATTTGTTCCAACCAACTAGACTTGGGTTTGAGGCTTAGCACTGAGACCTGCGTGAGTTTCTACTGTATGTACTGCTGACATGAGCACTGGGCAAGTTAGTATTCTTAAGCCTTAGCCTTCTCTTCTGTAAAATGCAGTTGACAATTCACATGTCATAGGTGGGGAATTCCTTCTTTGACTAGTTGGGAATTTCTTTTCGACGATTGTCTTCAGAGATGGTTTATGAGGGTTTCATGAGAATGGACTCAGTCACATTATATATGGCTAGATGGCTTCCTTGTGCAAAACATCAGGTATTTATTTAAGGAAATAAATAAAGTTAGCTGAGATAACTTTAGTAAAATGTCTACTCTGTTGGCTGACACTTAGTAAAGGAATAAGAAACATATTACTGCAAACATTCGGCGATGACCCTCTATACCAACTTTTATTTATGCTTTGCAACAATTCTTTTCAAAATTTGAAGAAATGTAGTATCTTTTACCTCCCTCTAAAGCATACTTACTCTTTTTTTCTTCTGCTTTGATTATAATCATTCTCCCTGGATTAACACCGTATTTTTCTTTTCCTTCTCCCAGGGCAAACACTGTATACTTGACGTATCAGGAAATGCTATCAAGCGGTTACAAGTGGCCCAGCTGTATCCCATTGCCATCTTCATTAAACCCAAGTCTCTGGAACCTCTGATGTAAGTGGAGGGCAGCAGCAGCCTTCATCCAGCCTCTTGTTCCATACGACAGAGCAAACTGCTAATAGCTCTTTGCCATAAATGTTTACACATGGGAATTGCCGTTGTCAATTTTCTTAAGCATTCCCTTTTTTAATGATAGATCAAAGTTCTTTTGAACCACTAGAGACACAATGTCAGTAATTCCTGAAAATGTCTTCGCTAATGTTTCTTGATTTTTATTTTGTTTCACAAGTTGTTTTTGTGTATGACTTTTTCATTTTGTCTCCTTGTTTTGAAAGTAGGTTGGTTTGTTTTTATTTTGTCTTGCTTTGCTTTCCAAATGATAGGAAGCAATCGTCTTTAAATTGTCTCTTACTTATGAGAGCAATTCCACTGGTAAATCTTTTTAAATGTGTGAGTTTTCGTAGCGGGGAAATTTTTCAGACTCTCTCCATGGGTGTTTCACATTGTTATGGCATAGAATTCTTGTGTTCCTTAATTAAAACCTCATGTATATGGACCACTAGCCTTAAAATGGCAACCCACTCCAGTGTTCTTGCCTGGAGAATCCCAGAGACGGGGGAGCCTGACGGGAGGCCGTCTATGGGGTCGCACAGAGTCGGACATGACTGAAGCGACTTAGCAGCAGCAGCTTTATAGGGAGTTTTATTAACGGCCTGGCTGTAAAACACCTACAGTCTTAACCAATAGCTCCAGACCTTTGCACATTTATGAACAGGGAGGAAAATGTATGGCACAGCCTCTTTTATTCTTTTTATTTATTTTAATTACTTTATTTTTCTCTGTGGTGGGTCTCTGTGGCTGTGCAGGCTTTCCTCTAGTTGCGCACGCGGGGCTACTGTCCAGCTGCAGTGCGCAGGCTTCTGACCGCAGTGGCTTCGCTTGTGCAGAGCGTGATTCTAGGGCAAGCGGGCTTCCGTAGTTGCAGTTCCCGGGCTCTGGAGCACAGGGTCAGTGGTCGTGGCTCATGGCCTTAGTTGCTCCACCTGTGGGATCTTCCCGGACCAGGGATGGAACCCCTGCCTCCTGTATTGGCAGGCGGATCCTTTACCAATGAGCCACCAGGGAAGCCCTATTCCTTTTATTTTTCAGAGGACTTGTTAAATATCATCCTTCAAAAACTGGGCAGATATTCATGATCTGGCTATAAAGGGACAATATTTGGGGGGATGCTTTGATAGAAATTGGGGGCTTTGTTTTGTACACCCTCTTATACAAAAGTGATGCTGTAATAGCCTTAAAGGTAGAAGAGCAAAAAGGCTAAGAGCGGGGACCTGGAAGCTGGTCAGGTGTGGTTCTGCTCCTTTGCCACTGTTCAGTTATGGGAGCTCGGGCAATTTGCTTGACCTCTGTAAAACTTAGTTCCTCAGCTCTAAACTAGACACATTAATAATGCAGACGTCAGAGAGCCAGTGTACAGATTAAACAAGATCTTAAGTGTAAAGTTCTCTATACCAGTTTTGGCATACAGTAAGTACTTACTAGGGGCTTCCAGATGGCACTAGTGGTAAAGAACCCGCCTGCCAATGCAGGAGACATAAAAGACGCTGATTCAGTCCCTGGTCAGGAAGATCCCTGGAGGAAGGCATGGCAACCCACTCCAGTATTCTTGCCTGGAGAGTCCCATAGGAGCCTGGCGGGCTACAGTCCATGGGGTCACAAAGAGTCAGACATGATTGAAGTGACTTAGCACAGCACACAGCACAACCACTTACTAACTGGTAGCCGTTATTACTATGAAAGATTCCAAGTAACTTTATTGTAAAAGGAGTGGAACTACTTTATCATTACAAAACAGGTGAACAGTGCCTTTCCCAAGAGGCGCAAGAGATAAAACCAGTGCCATTGTAAGAGCCTTGCCCAAATGTGCCTCCATTTAGGCCTCGAGGCATTAGAGCATTTGACAGGGTTCACAAGTGAACCATGAAGTACTGGAAAACAGTGTTTATGGAAAGACCAAGGAAAATGAAATCATTCATCCCAGAGGTGAAAGCAGTTACTTGTCAAGGATCGACCGGTTGTTTAGCACCTTCCCTGGGAGGAAGAAGCTATAGTAGCTGGAACTGCAGTCTACGAGGATTAAGTTAAACATGTAGTCAGTCTTTGGGGCAATTGCCAGATGTGTATCTTAAAAGCAGAATTGCAGGCAGACGCTTTACCGTCTGAGCCACCAAGGAAGCTAAAAGCAGAATAGATTCCCATAAATAAGAGATGGACAAAAGTTCTTACCAGGATGAAAAAATAAAGTGAGGAGGTCACTCTTCATACCTTCCGCCCCATGAATTTAGGCATAAAATTACATCATAAAGGCCTTTGGGAACTTCCCTGGTGGTCCAGTTTCTGAGCCTCTGTGCTTCCAATGCAGGGGGCCTGGCTTCTATCCGGGTCTGGGAACTAGATCCTACATGCCACAACTAAGAGTTTGCATGGTCCAGTAAAGATCCACGTGCTGCAAGTGAGCCTCTGTGCAGCCAAGTATTTTTTTAAAAGTAAAACAAATAAGAGCTCTGCCCACAGCCAGCACATGGAAAAACAGGTATTGATGATAAAATAATGGTTGTTGGCTTCCCGGGTGGTCCTAGTGGTTAAGGACATGCCTGCCAACGCAGGAGACATAAGAGACATGCGTTCAATCCCTGGTCAGGAAGATCCCCTGGAGGAGGGCATGGCAACCCACTGCAGTATTCGTGCCTGGAGAATCCTCATGGACAGAGGAGCCTGGTGGGCTACAATCCACGGGGTTGCAGACAGTGAACACGTGACTGAACTGACTTAGTACTCAGTAGCATCCCTGAGTGGAGAAGGCAATGGTACCCCACTCCAGTACTCTTGCCTGGAAAATCCCATGGATGGAGGAGCCTGGTAGGCTGCAGTCCATGGGGTCGCTAAGAGTCAGATACAACTGAGCAACTTCACTTTCACTTTTCACTTCCATGCATTGGAGAAGGAAATGGCAACCCACTCCAGTGTTCTTACCTGGAGAATCCCAGGGACGGGGGAGCCTGGTGGGCTGCCATCTGTGGGGTCACACAGAATCGGACACAACTGAAGTGACTTAGCAGCAGCAGCAGCAGCATCCCTGAGAGCATGTATTAAGTTCCTCCTCATGTCAGCTACTGTGTTGAGCACTGAGCAAAGTGAATTAAGCAGCCACACATTTCCCTACATAAAGGTGATTTATAATCTGAGAAGAGCCTCATAAATATTATTAGTACTGCTAACATTAATAAGACGAAGAGAAACATGTCCCCCACCTCCTGGAAACAGCATCTTAAAGGCCCATTTCAGAAAGAGCAGAGTAAGCTTTCCCATCACAAACGAGCAGTGGGCAAGTGGCTTCCCGGGGAAGGGAGGCCTGGGGGAGAAGAGCAGCTGCACGTTTGGTTCAGCGTGCCCCTGGGGACGTTCCCATCTGGTGCTCAGCAGGAGAAGGCCGGCTTCCTCCACAACTGCAAGACGACTTACTTAATCTGGCCTTAGGGCCCCGTCACAGCCACTTGTGACCAAGGAAAAGTAAGTGTGCTGAAGGCTGCACCCCACGACGAGACGGTGAATCTGACCTCACTTGCTGCAGCTGTTTGCATAGTGCAACACCAGTGACATTCAAACCGACGGGATCGTGTTAGGAAACGCTGGATGTTTACTTTCCAGTTCAGTCTTTCTGAGGGTTTACTTCAGGAGCAAAGCTGGCATGAACTGCGCCTTCCCCAGGGAGGGGTGAGTGCCAGGTCAGCTGGAACCGCAGCATGGCAGCTGCCACATTTGGGACCAATACATCATCACACACAGTGTCCTCAAGTGCATCACCCACATCAAAGCACAGGACTTATTAGCACACACATCGCTGACTCTTCAGAGAAGCAGAAAATCAAGGGTGTGTATGAACGAGCTGTGTCTTCACATTGTACCGCCATGTGACTTCTATCCCCCACCCCTCCCCATGGCAATGAGTGGCTTTCCTGTGTGTCTCCACCACGCCACCCAATATGCTTTTACCTTCTTGCTCCCTGTGTTTACTTCTGTCTTCAACTATCCTGTAATTATGTTTATTTGTCTGTCCATTCATTCATTCACTTATTCGTTCAACAAATTTAAGCGCTGACCAAGATCCATGCCACATGCTGATGAACAAGCCCTGGTCTCTGGCCTCAAAGAACTGGCAGACTGGTCAGGGAGACAAAACAACTTCATGTATTAGAGGATAAAAACCTGAATTCAAGGGGCTTCCCTGGTGATCCAGTGGTTGGGAGTCCAGGCAGGCTTCCACTGCGAGTGTTGCAGGTTCGATTCCTGGAAGAGGAACTAGGATCCTTCGTGACACACAGTGAGGCCAAAAGAAAAATTCAGTATTGCTGCAATAAATCCAAAGGGAATTCAGAGAAAATAGGCCAGCATGGCCAGGGAAATCAAAGAACATCCAGAACTACATGATTTCTTGACTCCTGGAGCAAAATACTATCTTTCTATGAGAAGTATCCATTGGTTTAAGCTCAGCACTTTCTGCCACCCAAAAATGACTGCCTCTCAAAGCTTCTAGGGTTAGTGCTGTTTGGGAAGAGAATTATAGATACCATTCCTCAGACAAGATGAGTTTATTTCAACAAGACTTCAGGGAATTCCCACTTCTATATATTGTAGCCATCAACATCAAGCCTATAGTCATGCTAATGTCTGACTTCAGTTCAGTTTTGTATATTTCTAAATAGGGGTCTCTTTTGAAAGAACATCTTAGTGTAATGAAAAGTCTGTTTAACTAAAAATTGATTAGTGAAAAACAATAACTTTGAGTGCTTTCATGAAATTCACTCCTTTACCTTAAGCAAGTCTTACTTACTACTTCTGGCCTCAGTTACTTGCTCTGAAAAAGGAATTAAGACTACATGCTCCACACCCAGTTCTCTGACTTCCTAAAGTGAGAGGCAAAGGCAGCAATGCCTTCAAAATTCTGTCTGCACCTCTGATGCATCCCGATGGACCAACCAAAATGTCTTTGCTCTTGGCTGAACTTTTATCAGCCCAGTGCAGTCACACTGATATTTTTATAATGATCAGAGGCAATGATTATCAGTCTTTGAGTAATAAAATGTCTTTGATTAAGAAAGAATGAGAAGGTAAAATATTCTTTTTTTTTTTTTTAACATAGACTTCAGGTTTATTCTTTTTTTTTTTTCTAATTTTATTTTATCTTTTAAACTTTACATAATTGTATTAGTTTTGCCAAACATAAGAAATATGGTGTATTTGGTTGGCAAAAAAAAAAATGTTCACACCTAGAAGACATGGAAGGATAAAGCTGCCCCTGGTTGGGAATCCATAGATTAGGTTACTCTTCATTTTCCTCCCTCCTCAATTTGTCCTTGAAACTTTGTTGGATCTAAATAATCTCACAATGATTAAGCAGCACACACCTACAGTTAATGATACACCAACAGCTGAGAGACTAACAGAAAGGACAGAGAGCGCCTGGTGTAATTACAGCCCATTTTCCTATCCACCGAAGAACTGATGCTTTCAAACTGTGATGGTGGAGAAGACTCTTGAGAGTCCCTTGGACCGCAAGGAGATCAAACCAGTCCATCCTAAAGGAAATCAGTCCTGAATATTCATTGGAAAGACTGATGCTGAAGCTGAAGCTTCTATACTTTGGCCACCTGATGAGAGGAGCCGACTCGTTGGAAAAGACCATGATGCTGGGAAAGATTGAAGGCAGGAGAAGGGGACGACAGAGGATGAGATGGTTGGATGGCATCACGGACTCAATGGACATGGGTTTGAGTAAACTCTGGGAGTTGGTGATGGACAGGGAGGCCTGGCGTGCTGCAGTCTGTAGGGTCACAAAGAGTTGGGTACAACTTAGCAACTGAACAGCAATTCCTATCCAAACAAAAATAAAACAAAATAGGCGTCAGAGATTCCTTCCTGCCAGGCTTCTCTTTCCAGCTCACTATTTGATATGACTTACTTAGAGCCTGTTTGAAATATTTTGGTCCCAGAGTTTTTGATTGTTCCATTCTCTCTGCATCTTTAATTCAAGCCATCTTTAGCAGTTCCTTGAAATTCCATTTGATAATAAAAACAGAGGAAGTCCAGAGCTCTTTGGCTATAGACGTGCCTTACAGCTTGAAGTTGAGCCTCTAGAGCTACAGAATCCTTTTTCAGCCTGAAAGACACACATGCCTGAGGCGCCCGTCTCGTTTTCTATAATTTGTTGGAAGACTGTCTCTGTTTCTCCACTCCACGTGTCTGCTGCCCACACTGAAGATGAACAGCAGCCTTTGGGGAGGGTGGGAAGGTCAAGAGATCTAAGCTTTCTATGAGGTCAGGACCTGAGAACAGTCAAGTCTTATTCTCTTAGATGGAATGAGCTCCGGAAAGCTGTGAAGTATCTTCCCTTCTCTTCACTTGCTCTCCTCCCCTCCCTCTGGCCACCCCAGAAGATTGTGTTCAATTCTAAGTCATGGACTCAATGGACATGAGTTTGAGCAAACTCCGGGAGATGATGAAGGACAGGGAACCCTGGCATGCTGCAGTCCACGGGGTCACAAAGAGTCGGACACAACTGAGCGACTGAACAACAACAACAACGTCCCGTATTTAAAAGAGGTTGAAGAATTGAGAGAGACACGTGTACCCCAGTGTTCATCGCAGCACTGTTTATAATAGCCAGGACATCTGCCCATCAGCAGATGAATGGATAAGAAAGCTGTGGTACATATACACAATAGAGTATTACTCAGCCATTAAAAAGAATACATTTGAATCAGTTCTAATGAGGTGGATGAAACTGGAGCCTATTATACACAGTGAAGTAAGCCAGAAAGAAAAACACCAATACAGTATACTAACGCATATATATGGAATTTAGAAAGATGGTAACAATAACTCTGTATACGAGACAGCAAAAGAGACACTGATGTAGAACAGTCTTTTGGACTCTGTGGGAGAGGGAGAGGGTGGGATGATTTGGGAGAATGGCATTGAAACATGTATAATATCATATATGAAATGAGTCGCCAGTCCAGGCTCGATGCAGGATACTGGATGCTTGAGGCTGGTGCACTGGGACGACCCAGAGGGATGGTACGGGGAGGGAGGAGGGAGGAGGGTTCAGGATGGGGAACACGTGTATACCTGTGGCGGATTCATGTTGATGTATGGCAAAACCAATACAATATTGTAAAGTTAAAAAATAAAATAAAAATAAAAGAGGTTGAGACAGACGAGAACAAAATCTAAGGACGGGTGACCAGGAAAGTTACACATTTCCAAATCATATCCAATGAAAGAATAGATGAAGGAAGCAGGGCAGTTTTTTCTGGAAGAATGGAAGCCCTGAGGGACACATCAGCACTTAAACACCCAAAGGCCTGTCCTGGAAGAAGGAGGTTCGGTTCTGCTCTGCAGAGCTGCAGAGGACAGAACTAGTGAGTGGATATCATGAAAATAGATTCATCTTCAATCTAACATGGGACCAAGAGACGACCCCCTGGGAGCGTGAGCGCCCTGGGGTGGGGGCAGCGATAGGGGAGGATGGGGGCAGCGACAGGGAGTTCATTGTTGTGGCTGAAAACATCCCAACAAAGAGGAGTCCGTCAAGGGCTAGGAAGCTGCTGCTAAGATTGCACTCGGCCACGTCCACTGTAGTTTTTCAGGATTTGGTGTGTTCCCTTTGTGTTCTAACACCAGACTCTCCCTTTTCCCAGGGAAATGAATAAGCGTCTAACAGAGGAACAAGCCAAGAAAACCTATGACCGTGCAATTAAGCTAGAACAAGAATTTGGAGAATATTTTACAGGTATGTTCATTCGCATTTGTACTGTGAGAAAGAGGATGAATTGTCTGACATTGGCATAGAGGGGGCTCTGGGCCTGGTATACCTGGGCTCTAGCACCTTCCTGCTAAAAATGCCTTATTTGCCACTTCTTCCATTTGATTCAAAACTCTGGGTTCCTTCTTCTCTGGATTCAGCTTCCTGGTTCCCACTGGCCCTACCCAAAACCATGAGTGGCAGAGACTGAGCTATCTCCTGGGAGAGAGATGTTAAGCATTAGTATCTCATTCAAAGATGACTCATTGGAAAAGACCTAAATGCTGGGAAATATTGAAGGCAAAAGGAGAAGGGGGCAGCAGAGGAGGAGATGGTTAGATAGCATCACCAACTCAATGGACATGAATTTTAGCAAACTCCAGGAGACAGATAGTGAAGAACAGGGAAGCCTGGTGTGCTGCAGTCCATGGGGTCACAAAGAGTCGAACACGACTTAGCAACTGAACAACAACAACAAAATCTCATCCAACTTCTCTCCCTGAGATGATCAGAAATTTGAAAACGAAACTTTTAAGGCTCCAGATGTGCACTGTCCAAAGCAGTTACTCTTGAAAAGTAGTCCCAGGGTCTCTAGTCTCTGCTTCATGGACCTCTGGGTCTGTCTCCCCATTAGGCACCAGAAGAAGATGCTTGAAGCACTTCGTGTGTTTCAGTTAATTCCATGTCATATCTTAATGCATAAAAAAATTTTTTTTCTTTTTAAATATTTCCTTGGAAACATAAATTAGGGGGGATATTTTGTCCTGGGTATCATAGGTTCTCTATTCTTATATGCTTTCATGAAACACTGATCAGGTCCAAAAAGTGTTCAAACTTTGGAATTTGCCTTACAACTGATAGGTCTTCCCTGTAGTTCAAATGGTAAAGAGTTTTCCTGCAGTGCAGGAGACCCGGGTTTGATCCCTGGGTCGGGAAGATCCTCTAAGTTCAGTGCAGAACTCAGGCGGTGGGATCACAAAGAGTTGGACACAACTCAGAGATTAAGCCTACATACAGTTACAACTAATGGTTTAAAACAAGAACTTTCCTCCCGAGTTACCTTACATGAAGTTAGGTGTTTTCCTTTTTATCTCAATCAAAAGATGAGAAAGCTGGTGCCTTAGCAGTTTGCAAATATGTTGAATCAGGTAAATCTTAAGTAAAATTTCCATCAGTAACAAAGATATGAGTTATGTTTCCCCCTAAAAGAACATCCAGTATGTTCAAAATAATGTACGTGTTGAACAGTGCTTTATATTCAGGAATAAAATATAATGATCAGCACATTCCAAGGACTGTTTTTGAAAATCTAAGCATGTTTCAGTAACGACTTCTTTTTAAGCCCCAGCGTCATACGGATAGTATTGATGTGTTTGGGATATCTATCTACAAGATAGTTTTTGTCCAAAGGAGATAATAAAATGGATTTAAATCTACTGTAAGTGAATTGGTTTTTGGGGTAATACACTGTGTGTTTCCTTCTATTTTATGTATTTTTTGCAAGTAATTGCCATAAGATATTCTCACTATGAAGAGCCCTGAATGGTAAAATCTCAATTTATTAGATTACTTGGAGAACGAACAAAGTTTCTTATTAAAGGTTTTGGGGATTAAGGAGAGTAACTAAAGTTTTTTCTAAAATCCTTATTATTTCCTCTGCATCTAAAATATTCTAATTTCTGCCCATTATAAAATAAGTAATATAAGTCCAGCTTATAAGAGAATATAAGCTGGAGAATATAAGTCCAGCTTTCTTTGGTAACAGGGAGCTCTCAGTCTGAAAATTGATCAATGCCTAGCTCAGTGCCTGGCCCAGAGTCAACACCCATAAAACTTAAATAAATGAGTGATTCATCATGTAGAACTACAGAGAGACATGTAGAAAGAAGGAAGACTGATATATTTATTACTAATCTAGGACATGCCTTAAAAGCATTTTTTAAATCATTGATGTGACCTTGCTTAAGTGAATCTCTGCTTTTTCTTATTATTGTGAAGTCATATGAAGCCTCCTGATGAGTTTGTCACTGTTTGAGCTTCTTCTACATAATTGATGGTCATTCTTCACCAGCCAGGAAATGCTTCCTGACTCCGGTGTGTTTGCTCTTGTTCCAGCTATCGTCCAAGGCGACACCCTAGAAGATATCTATAACCAATGCAAGCTTGTTATTGAAGAGCAGTCTGGGCCTTTCATCTGGATTCCCTCAAAGGAGAAGTTATAAATTAGCTACTGCACCTCCAACAATGACAGAAGAGCATTTAGAAGAACAAATATATATAATATACTACTTGGAGGCTTTTATGTTTTTGTTGCATTTATGTTTTGCAGTCAATGTGAATTCTTATGAATGTACAACACAAACTGTGTGAAGCCATGAAGGAAAAGGAGGGGCCGAAGGGTGGGACAGAAAAGACTTCGCAGTACGCGGGGAAGGCTTTGGTTTGCTCAAAGTGCCAGGTGTAGGGACGAACCTCTGATGGGCTCCGTGCCCAAGAGATGGGCAGCCTCCTCACCCAGCAGATGTCCAGAGCTGACTTAGCTGCTGAGCTCCCCGTGTTTTTCGCTTTAAAGAAAAGTTGCCAGCACTTGAACTTCACCAACCTTCCCATTACCCACATCTATAATTGGTACACTTCAAATTTTAGGACTATGCACATCCTTTGATTTCTTTACAAGCAAAAGAAAGAATGGGGGAGGGGAAGGCAAGGAGTCCCTTTGGAGACAGCATAACATTCCTATCAGGGAAGGACGAGCGTGTAGTTTCTTTGCCTGGCATCTACAAAGATGAGCATTTCATAAAATTCACAAGTGTGTGGAGGACTGACCTCACTGGGAGGAGGGGATTCCACCTGGGGTTAGCTTTATGATTGTTTATTGTCTATTTTGCCGTTTATAAACTGAAAGAAGGCACTAAAGATGAGAATAATTTATACAATAAAAATATATTAAATGTATAGAAGCGAATTTCTATAGGTTAAAAAAGTTTTGTGAAATATTTTGTAAAGATTAATTGAAAGACTAAGTGTATGCACTATCTGCAGATGATCCAACTCAAGAACAGAAAGTTGCACTCTCCCTTTTGTTGCCAATGATCCATTAAGAGCATATGAGTTCCTTCTAAAGCCTGACAAAGACTTCTCCCTCATTACCTCCCGCGATCCTCCTCCCACGTCAGAGATCCACTCTCATGGAGCACATCCCTTAATGAGTTGCCCTCGTGGATATTTTTGGAGGACATTTGGTTAATGCATTTTTTTTCAAGCTGATGGCTTTCAAAGACAAATTCATACAAATGATGTAAAGGAAAGTTTTTGCTTTTTTCTTGTTAAATACCCTGGGCCTGCCATGCAAATAGCTGAATAATGTTGTTCCTAGTAACTTACATACAACTCTTAAAGGATCATTTAGTATTTTGGCTGTCATGAATAATTAGGACTCTTTTGTCTGTTTTATAAGTAAACTGAGGGCTTTTGTAAGAGCCAGAGAAGGTGCAGAGCCGTGGAGAGATCTGTCCTAAGATGCAATATTTCTTTGAGGAAGAGAGAGAGAAGGGGAGGATCTGACAGGAGCGGGTGGGGGGTGCAGACTTTTGTTTCTGTGTACAGGACAAAGAGAGAGAACCACCAGGAAAGACCATTAATGACTTCGAGCTCAACCAATTGAACTGCCTTTCTTGGGGGCTGCACCTGGACCAAGTTTATTTTTTAGCAAATATAACTATGATGATTAAAAAAAAGAAACTTCCCGAAGCCTATCTCCCACTTTAGAGCTGGTGACATCAGCATTGCTTGCACCCCAGGTGTTTAGAGAGAGACTTTCCAGTGATCTCTGTAACTACTCAACTCTGGGTCGTATGCATGCCCAGACTAAGCCCCGTCGCCTTATTTCTGAGGTACATCCAGACCTGGCAGGATTCTGCCACACTGTGCAGCAAACCAGCATGCCGGCTGGGATGGGAGAGCGAGAGGCAGAGCCATCAGCAGTGATGGGGCTTCTTCACAGGAAGAACATCAGAGCTCAGAATGAGGGTCTCTTTCCAAAAACAAGCATTTTTCATTTGACACTAAAACACCACAGTCTGCCTGGCTGCAGTCACCAAAACAGACACAAGAGATGCAAAGCCATGCATCTACCTATAGTCTGGAGGCTGCCTTTACCAATGGAAGGGCTAGCAATCCATTTTCCCTCTGATGAGAGTTAAATTTCCCAAGACTTCTTTAGAGTGTTCAAAATGTCAAAAACGTAGCCATGTCTGCAATTCGCCAGTTTCAGGTCAAGGCCTACTTTCATCCATCTTTGCTCCCAGAAGTTTCCGCCACCAGAATGCCATTCCTGATCCCAGCTCTACTTTTAGGCCACCATGATAACTTCTTTGGTTTCTCAACTGAGCATGCAACCATTTATTTAGAGGACTGTCATTAATGAATAGATGTTTCCGCGGGTCGTGTGATGTGCTTTTCCATTTAATATTAAGTATTGCTGTGGCTGAGTACAATCAAATTGAACCACCAACCCTTGGTTTTGTAGTAATATAATTATTTTCCTAGTGTAGATGCTTCCAGATAAGAAATGGCATTTGCACTGATTTTTTTTATGTAGATTTATATAAATATATATAGACATATATATTTGCTTGAAGAATCACCAAGCCAATTGGTGAGAGGGTCTTTTCCTGTAGAATTTACACCTCCATTTGTTGTGTTGTCTTGCGCTTCCCAATGTTGAGGTCTCCACGGCTCCAACCCACGGGTGTATTTTGCCGCAGACCCGATGACTTAAGATGGAAATGGCGCGAAAGCTACCCAGATTACAACTGGTGCAAATGCACGCGGAGCCTGGGGCCAGACTGGTGCTAACACCGCAAACTTTGTCGAGAGCTCTCTCCAATCTGAAAGCTTGCTGGGGGCGCAATGTCACCTTCACACGCTGGGCCCTTTCGGAAAAGTGCCAGACCGTGTCACTGGTGCTATTTTTCATGCTCTGGTACAATGTGTAGCACCACGGGGGTCTCAGCTTTACCAAAATCAGAAATCCCACTCGTCAGCTAATTGCAGGGGCATTTGTTTCCGGCTCTCCTCCCACGGGATCTGTGGGCCATTTCTTTGCAGGCCTTTCCTCCCAGCCCTATGCTCTTGGGTTGGCTCTGTTGGGTGCGCCCATCTTTCCGGAGCTGCACTCAGGTGCCTGTGAGCTGTCTTGAATCCCACTGCCAGCCCTTCAGGACTCCGAGCCAGGGGAAGAGCTACCCACTCCTATGGCTCTGGCCTCTGTTCTTTTCATCTCATTCTTTCCCTTTGCTCTTCTCCTCCTGGTTCTAGCTCGTTCCATCTCTTTCATGTACCTCTCCCTTCATCCTTCCTATCTCCTCCGAGTCGTTGGCTGTCTCCCTCATCCCTTCCTTACTCCCTGCCCTCTGTTCCCTCATCTCTTTGTCCGTCTCTCCCACCATCTCAGACACTCCCTTACCTCTTCCTCTGTCTCCACCGTTTCTGTACTTTCTCTTCTCACGTCTCTGGCCACCTCCTCTCCCATAACCCGCTCCTTAATTTTTCTGTCCTTTAAGGGCTCCTGGCTGATTCAGACAGCAAGTCCACACGCTGGACTCATGACACAGATTCTTTGGGTCACCATTTTCACCCAGGCAGCCCAGAAAGCTAAGCTGAGCGTGAATGAGGTCCCGGCTGGAGCCAGCTCCAGCAGGCCTCCCCGAGCCAGCCTGCACCGCTGCCCAGGCAGTGACGATGCACGTGCCCTGGGCCCTGCCGGCACCTGGGTCCCTTTCTGCCTGAAGCCTGGTCCACAAGGAGCCCACTCCCAGCACCACCCCACGGTTCCAAGGACACTTCCTTTCGCTAAAGGCAGACTCCAGCCCCAACAGTTGTTCTGACAGCAAACCTCTTTCTTCTCGTGGAAGCCATGCCATCACCTTGGTTTGGAGAGAGAGAGATTTTTTTTCCCCCTTCATAAGCTTTCTTTTTCCTCTTTTCATCTGAAGCTCCCTCTGCTTTTCAGCTGGTGATTGCTCTGGTGAGATTGAATGGACTTGCTGGTGAAATTACATCTTTTTTTTTTTCCTGTCTTGGTCCTGCCTAAATTCCTACAAAAATATTTAAGTCAGAGACTCAGGCTAGTTCCTAAGTTTATCATAGTAATTTGTCACTCCTACAGGAACAAAAGGGGACATTTCCCTTAGAGCATGTGGAGTCTCTCCTGTGACAATTGATTTGAAAGAGGACTCCCTCCAGAATTCTGTGGATATACATTTTACTTCTGTGTATGTATGGCATATGTGGTTTGTATATCATGTATACACTTACCACATGGGGTATGCGTGACTGTGGATGGAAACCTACACACACACTTTAGTCTGTAAATATCCTTCCTCACTGAAAACTGTGCTTTGGAAATCATTTTTTGTACAGCTGTGCAGTTTCTTGTAGCAGCTGAGGACAAGCTTAAGACAGGTTGAATGGTTTAGACAAAGATCATCTAAAAGACAGAAGACAGAATCTCCCTAGCAACTCACGAGGACAGACAACCAAATGGCAAGGCACTCCCCATGAGATGGCGAACTTTTCTCCTTTTTGAATCTGTGTTTCCTAAACGCGTCTTAACTTCCGAGTGCACCAGGCTGTATGCGTGAGATCCTTTCAGTATGCCAAGTTTTGTAACAGTTTTCTCTGACTGGATGCTTCTCCATTGTGCAGGATGGGAGGGGAGGGGGAAGACTCCTTGCCTGGGCTGGAGTTTACAGAGACACTGCACAGCTTACACTCCTGTTAAGTGTAAATATTCGACACTTCCATTCCATTTGTGTAAAAAATAAAGCACACACGATTATAAAATCAAGATGTATATTTCATACTCACTGCGTCTTTGCATATTTATTGCGTTGCCAGTTGCCAGCGGTGGCCCCGTTGTAAAAAAATGCTTGATAGAGTGTTTATAAACATGTCATGGTTTTATTATAAGATATAAATATTAAAACATTTTATACTTTATAGCAAATTATTTTCTCTCAAAGCATAATTTGTCTTCTTTCACAAAGAGTAGAATCATTGATTTCTATTTTTATCAGACTTGTCTGATTTTAGAGATGAAGTGTAGTTAGACTACATTTGCTCTGAAAAATACTGGCACTGCCAGGAGGAGCTGAAAGTGGTGCTCCGAAGTATTTTTGAATATTTGATTACCATCTTGCTTGCTCTTAATCAAGATTTTGCCAAGGGTGAACAATAGTATTAAATGATAGGTTTTTTTTTTTTTTTTTAAGACCCTCATGTCTACATGAAAAAACTTAATTCTCCAGTTTCAAAACTGTGAGATTCCAGAAGATACTAAGAATAGGGAAAAACAGTTTTTTCTTATCTGATCCTACTGATGCAAAGAAAGGCATAAATTGGAAAAGAGGTGTCATTTTCCATGCATACTGAGGTCAAAACACATACCAGCTCCAAAGAGCTTAGCACACAAAAGCGTCAGGTTTGAAAATCTGAATCTGCCAGATAATTCTTCCCTCCAGATTAAATATATTCCTTTACATAAAGGCATTTGGACAGTGCAGGTCTCTTAGTTGGGGAACCAAAACAAATTTCTCCCGTGAAAGGGTGAAATTTCACCCTCCAAGTGATCCCTCTGAGTACGTTTTGCTTCATGATAAACTATCACGTAGTTGGATCAGCCACTGGGGAAGCCAGGCATGTTGGTCATCCCATCCTGGCCGCACTGTGAGCCTGCAGGAGTCTCCGCCGGCTGCCCTGTGTCTGTCCATGGTGCTTGGTGGCGGTGAGCTGTCTCTGTCCACAGTGCTTGGTGGCAGTGAGCTGAGCCCATCCGAGGCTGCAGAAGAAGACACTGGCTGAGGCTGCAAACCCAGTGCAGACTTCACACTCCCACAGTTATTCCATTTTTAACATCTGCAGTCTCATCAGGTTTAATAATGGTAATACAACACAAAAGCCAGATTCGCTCAATAATGGGTGTCTTTATTGGGGAGGGTGGCGAGGGAAGCTTGAAGAGCTTTTGACTTTTGGGGTCCTGTTTCATTTCTTTGTAAATATTTTTAAGACATGACCATTCTGGAAGTCTCTAAAGTTGGACATGGACTGCACATCTTTGCACCTAAGATGACCTAGCTCTGCATCCATGGGCTTTGTAGATACTCTGAGACTAAACATTCTTGACAGAATTTTAAAGCCTCGGTGGGGCACAAAGGTAAGGAACATTTGCAGAGGGGCCACCAGCTCTCTCAGCACAAAGCAGACACAGAGACTTTGAAGCTGTCAGGGGACGATGTCATCTGTGGGCCGGGACTGCTGGTCTCATAACCCTAGGTGTGGTCCTCTGTGACTAACCTTTCCCTTAGGGACTCAGAAGGCACTACTGCTCCCATGAAACTGATCCTTCTCCCCCTTCTAATGTTACAGCCATTGTCAAGCCCAGAACTTGTCCCTAATGCCCCTTAGCACAGCTGGGACAAAGCTGGAATATGTGGGCAAACTTTGCTGAAGGCTGTATATAAACCTCTGAGCCACCAGAGAAGCAGACTGTATATAACAAACGGGAAATAACAGATGAGCTGATTTATGGGATAGGCTTAGTGCCCAGCACCTGGCCAGCTGCCAAGTGACACAGGGCCATCTTCCCCACCTCCCGGGGGTCCTTTAGACAGAGCTAGACCTGAGGCCAACACGTGCACTCTGTTGCAGCACACTTGAGAGACATAGAATCCACGCCTGAGCCTGACTCAGCACTGCTTCCCCCAACGTCAGCTACAGTAAAAACTCCTGCTGCCTCCATCCCTTTTGCTCCCATGTGCCAGCATACAAATGGGATTGAGTCACGGTGGTTAACTTTGATTCCTCTTTCATTGTAAAATTGCCTTAGATGCAGATTCCAATGCAGCAGGTATGGGGAGGAGCTGAGTGCCCACATTTCTAATTGGTTCCCAAGTGACGCTGACACTGGAGTCGTGCATTGTCGGGAGCCACGTTAGGCATTACTAACAAAATGGAGGCACAGCCCCAGCCCCTTCTCCTCATTCCGCACACACGGCCCCGGGATGAAGGAGTTAGGCCATGTAATTCTGACTTGTCTTTTCCTCTCCTCGGCTGAGTTGACTGAAAAAGAATATTAAGGTGCTTATTGTTCTTGAGAGGAGCAAGAGAAGGCACAAAGCCTTCTGCAGCTGTGCTCAGAGAATAATTCATAAAGTTAATCATTGACATTTGTGTAAGGACTTTTACAAAAGAGTGTTCCAGGATGAGCACAGAGGCCACAGCTTGAGGCCATGGGAGGGATTACTATCTGAAGCCTATTTGTGAGGAAAATGTTTATGGCAAAGAAGTTTACTGAATTTAGGGCTTAAAAATAATTAAAATAGTTAGAAGTTAAAGATTTAAGGAATGTTGTAAAGTTAGCATATTTTACTATAGCTTATAGAAGTTAGGAATTTTAGAGACACTATAGCTAGAAGCCTTTTTAAGACATAGTGAGCTCAGGATGTTAGGGGCAAACAGGATTTAGGAAGATAAGTAGTAAACTGAGGAATGTAGCATGAGCTACAATGTAATCACAAGTTAACTATAGGACACATTAGAAGAGGTAGATAATAGATGATAAGGCTGATTTCGAGAGAATCACTGAAGCAGGAACTCTGTTTGAAGAGCAACAATGATTTATGGAGATAATAAATCTGGGAGAGGGGGAACTGAAAACGTCAAACCTCTGACCTAATGTTTTTGTAAAAGTATAAAAGAGAATCTTAAACTTGAAATAAAGAGGCAGTCCAAAAAACTGAGAGGCTGTCTCATCCGCCAACACTGTCCATCCATCTCTTCAGGTTGAATCCCTGGCTGCTGGAGCTGGACTCTGGGAGTGCATGCATGCGTGCTAAGTCACTTTGGTCATGTCCAGCTCTTTGCAACCCTATGGACTGTTGCCCGCCAGGCGCCTCTGTCCCTGGTGTTTCCCAGGCAAGAATACCAGAATGGGTTGCCATGCCCTCCTTCAGGGGATCTTCCTGAACCAGGGATCCGAACCCACATCTCTTACATCTTCTGCTTTGGCAGTCGGGTTCTTTACCACTCGCTCCACCTGGGAAGCCTGATGCTGGAATCACTAGGCTCTAATCCAGTCTGATTTTTCACACAGCTACTGACCACCCACCAGTGGGTCATTACCCAGCATTTCTTTTTTATGAAATAGAAACTAGAGTGCCTCATGCATAGTGAGGATGAATATCATTTCATGTTGTATGAGGTACAGAATGCATTTCTTACTGTCTGTCATAGTCACAGTCAGAAACAGTGCCCTGACCTGCACTCAGCCAGCTCCCAGAGACTCCTCTCCTCCTGAAGATGGGGGTTGGAGAACTCCAAACTATTAAGTCCTTCTCTCTGCCGCCTCTCAGCTTCTACTCACTAGGCCTAGCTGCAGAGTCACACAAACCAAAGCATAGACCCTCTTCACCCAAATGAGACGGCGAGTGAAATTAAAAGCATCCACCTAAACCTACTAAATAAAGACCACTAAGGCCCAAATCCGGCTGACTCAGGGAGATCCCCTGGAAGAGGAAATGGCAACCTGCTCTGGTATACTTGCTTGGGAAATCCCACGGACAGAAGAGCCTAGCAGGCTATAGTCCATGAGGTCACAAAGAGTCAGACACAACTGAGTGAGCACGCACGCAGTAGAGGTGTGGTATTAGAGCTCCTTGAAAAGAACAGATGATTTCTATTCAACAAAAATATAAAGCTAACAAGCTGGGACTTACATGGTGGTCCAGTGGCTAAAAATCCAACTGCCAATGCAGGGGATGTGGGTTCCATCCCACACGATCTTGGACGTGGGTCTGGGAAGATCCCACTTGCCTAGGGGTAACGAAGCCTGTGAGTCACAACTACTGAGCTGGAGCTCCAGAGCCCTCAAGCTGCCACCAGCGAGCCCACGCACCACAGCTACTGAAACCCCAAGCACTCCAGAGCCTGTGCACGGCAACAAGGATCCAGCGTGGCCAAAAATAAATACATTCATTCATTAAAAAAAAAAAAAAACTAACAAGTTGAGAGATTGAACCTGATGGGGTTCAGGGCACACTGCCCCAAGATTCACCACTCTGCACACAGATTATTTCCAGCTGAAAATAAGCAAGGCCTAGAAGACTCAAGAAGAACCTTTAAACTTTCCCCTAACTGCCTAAAAGATATTTAAGTTAGATAATTTAAGAGAGGCCTGTTCCAGGAAGAAGCTATCACCATAAATAACTCATGAAGTAGGTGTGACAGAGAGGAACCCAGCAAGGGCTTTTGATCAAAGTCCTCTCTGTGGTCACTGTCTCTAGATGACCTAACAAACATGTATTTACCAAACACTAACTCTTCCCATCTTGCTGTGAATTACCTTATTTCCCTTCAAAGTCCCAGACCCCTACATCCTTCCCCTTAGTCCAAAATGACATATATGCCTCATCTTGCCTTACTTGCAGGATAAGGGCAGATTCAAACAGCTACTAATCAGAGAAATAGGGAATGCAGAACCAGTAAAAAACCAACCAATGCAGAAACCAACCCATAAACCACAGTGCAGTGATTAAAGATAGATAACAATATCTTGAGCTTTTCTGCAAGAACAAAGACCCCCAACCCGGTGGAAGATGGTAACTTCAGGCTGAACACAAGAATCCTAGACCCCCACCCTGCTACCTCACCACCAACCAATCAGAAGAAAGTCACTCACCCTGCAGCCACACCCCACATTTTGCTTATAAAAATTTCTCCCTGAAAACCTTCGGAGGGTTTGGCTCCTTCTTTGAGAAGGAACCACACATTCTCCTGAAAACTTTCTCTGCTCCAGACACCAGCATTCAATTTGTTTGGCGTCACTGCAGCACTGAATCTCTCTTACGATGTCTCAGGAGGGGGCACCCCTTCCAGGGCTCAAAAGTGGGCTCCTGTCTAACACTCAGAAGTGAATTGTCCAAGGAGACATGTGTGCTGACAAGGCAACAGACTTTATCAGGAAGGGGCGCCCGGGTGGAGAGCAGGAGGGTCAGGGAACCCAGGAGGACTGCTCTGCCACGGGACTCACAGTCTTGGGTTTTATGGTGATGGGGTTCGTTCCTAGCTTTTCTCCAGTCAGTCATTCTGATTCAGGGTCCTTCCTGGTGGCGCATGCATGGCATGCGCATTCCTCAGCCAAGAAGGATTCCAGAGAGAAGGACTCTGGGAAGTTGGTAAGACATATGGACTGGTGTCTACTTTCTCCTTCTGATCTTTCCTGAATTCCTCCAGATAGTAGAAGCTTGTTAGGCTTATGTTGTTAACCAGGACCTCCTGTTGTAAGATAACTCATGCAAGTGGTTACTATCGGGCCTGGGCAGGGCGGGCAGTTTCAGTTAGTGGTTCCCCTAACAATGATGTTCAGTGCAGTTCAGTCGCTCAGTCGGATGTGGCCAAGTATTAATATCACCCTGTAATATCAGCAAATCCTACTGATAGAATTGTGAGGGTCTGTTTTCACATTGGTCCTCATACCCTGCGAAAGAGACAAGGTCATTTGCTTCCCCATCTTAGAGGCGAATGGATCAGGACTGTAGGAAGCAGAGACTCCCTCCAAGGTCACATGGCCAGTGGCAGGGCGGGATCACAAGCTCAGGTGTCCCTCGTTCAGCGTGCTTTACTGCTGCAGCAGACAGGCTTCATGAATGTTAACTAAGGATCTGCTTTGGAGCAGTGACTACCAAGAAAGGGCCAGAAGGTTGGCCTGATGGACCAGCAGACAAGCCATCTGCCTCTGCCTGGGTCACCTGCCCCTGTTAGGAATGAGTCACTGTCAAAAGGCAAAGATATTTCAGGAAAGGACTTCTCAACAAGCAAGAACGCAGGAATTAGCTTCCCAAAGGACATGACCACAGTGGAGGACCAAGAGCAAGGAAAGGAAGGCTTTTAAAAGTAGATGGACTGTTCTCAAAGTGGAGCTACAAAGTGCTGGATTCAGCCCTAAGTGGCAAAGGGGAGGAGGAGAGAGACAGAATTCAGGTGTATCATCCACCATCTGATGGATAAACAGCCTTGGAGAATTAAAGGCACATCAAGGTTAACACAGGCTTCCCCAGTGCCTCAGTGGTAAAGACTCTACCTGTAATGCAGGAGACCCGGGTTCGATCCCTAGGTTGGGAAGATCCCCTGGAGGAGGGCTTGGCAACCCACTCCAGTACTCTTGCCTAGAGAATCGCCATGGGCAAAGGAGCCTGGCGGGCTGCAGTCCATGGGGTCGCACACAACTGAGACAACTCAGCTGCAGCCCCAGCGAGCTTATCACATGAGAAAGACAAAAAATATTCCAGTTCATCAGGAATATTTCTTTTCACTCTGCCACATGTTGCAATGCCATTTTAAAATATATTCTATTTTAGACTAGTTTTAGATTTACAGGAAAACTACCCTCTAGCCAATTCCCCCTATGAACTACGGTGCGGTCAGGCCACTCAGGAGTGTTTTTCCTCTGCATTCTGCATCACCTGCTCCACCAATGCCTGTTTCACCTGTAGCCTATGCACCTGACTGGTACCAAAGGTGTGGTGAGGGGTGTGCCCGTCTGCTAGTTTCCCTGGTTAACTAATGAGCCCACCTATAACTGGCAACCTCCCCTCCCTCACTCCCAGGAGTGAAGCCCAAGGCCAGGTCCTGCCCGCTGGCTGCTGTACACAGTAGGGTGTCGCTCCAGGACCTTCCCCTAGACTGGTAAGCACCCCACACTTTAACTCCTGATGTCCCTGAGGCTGACTCTGCACTCTCCTCCATCTTGAAGCCGGGTGCAGCTCACAACTACTTGTCACAGTTCATAAACCCATATTGATATGTTACTAACTAGATAACGCTTCACTCAAATTGCCTTCATCTTTACCTTTTTCTCTTCCTGAATTCCATCCAGGACACTCTGTTAACATTTCATTAACTCTGTGATAGTTTCTCAGCCTTTCCTTGGCTTAGATGACCTTGGTAGTTTGGAGAAATACTGATCAAGTGTTTTCTAGAATGCCCCTCACTTGGGATTTGTCTGATGTTTTCTCCTGATTAGACTGGGATCTTGAGTTTTTGGAAGGATGCTCATAGAGCTAAAGTGCCATTCTCATCACACCTTATCAAGGGTGCATGACTTAATCACCGATGTTGATGTTGATCATGTCCACCTGGCTGAGGTAGGCTTTTTTTAGTTTTTCCATTGTGAAGTTACGTTTATCCCCCTTGTTTTTTGGAAGCAAGTCATTGGGCATAGCCTGCTCTTAATTAGAAGATCATTATGCCTCAAGTCCTAAAGGGCAAAGTAACACAGGAGATTTGTCGATTCTCCCACTTATTTGCTCAATAATTTGTTTTATATCAGCAAGAACTTGTGTATATTCTATATTGTCAATTATAAGCCAATATTAGTTTGTCTTGTTACTCAAATTGTTTCAGTTTTGGCCACTGGAGCTCTTCATTTGGCTCCTGTGTTCCTTTGACATTCCCACAGTGTTGTGGATTTTTTCTTTTTTTAAGCACTTCTTTACATTTTGCCTCTAGGAGAAGTTCAGGCTTATTTTGTAGATTTCCTGACTGAATCCTAGAATGAACCGTTTCTCCAAGTCATCTTGATTCCTTCCCTGGAGAATGGTATTAGCAACTGAGATCTGGGGATTTGCCTGGTGGCGCGATGGTTAGGAATCCGCCTGCCACTGCAGGGGACGCGGGAAGACCCCACGTGCTGCCCAGCAGCTCAACCTGTGCACCACTGCTGAGCGCATGCTCGGAAACGGAAGACGCCCCGCTCGCGGCAACTAGAGGAAGCCTGAGGGCAGCGACGAAGACCCAGCAGAGCCAAAAATAAATAAATAAAAACCTTTAAAAAAACAAACAAACTGAGAACTGGCCTGGAGGTGTTGCTGGCTCTTGGTAAGTTCTCGAGAGTGGCTGTGTGTGAAACAATAAGGGAGCTGGTGGAGCTCTAGCTCTTGCTGGCGATTTCCAGGCCTAACCTGGTGATCCTGGGAGCTGAAGGTGAGAGAAGCGCGGAGCACTGGGTGAGAGGAAGCCTCAGGGGGTCTTGGCGGCGTCTGCAGGGTCTGCCGAAGACCCCAGGCTGCTGCATGCGCCCTGGAAAGGGGAGAAAGTGCTTCGAGCTGTAGTGCCGGCTTTGTAGGTGTTTAAAAAGCGGAGACATTACTTTGCCAACAAAGGTCCGTCTAGTCAAAGCTGTGGTTTTTCCGGTGGTCATGTATGGATGTGAGAGTTGGGCCATAAAGAAAGCTGAGCACCGAAAATGGATGCTTTTGAACTGTGGTGTTGGAGAAGACTCTTGAGAGTCCCTTGGACTGCAAGGAGGTCCAGTCAGTCCATCCTAAAGGAGATCAGTCCTGTGAAGGACTGATGCTGAAGCTGAAACTCCAATACTTTGGCCATCTGAGTTGAAGAACTGACTCATTTGAAAAGACCCTGATGCTGGGAGGGATTGGGGGCAGGAGGAGAAGAAGGACGACAGAGGATGAGATGGTTGGATGGCATCACTGACTCAATGGACATGAGTTTGAATAAACTCCAGGAGTTGGTGATGGACAGGGAGGCCTGGCCTGCTGTAGTCCATGGGGTTGCAAAGAGCAACTGAACCGACTGACTGACCGGCTTTGTGTCTGAGGCAGCATTGGGTGTAGGGTGGGGAGGGAGACGGGAGGAGCGGATACGTGGGGCAGGGGTCCGAGAGAAGGTCCCTCTGTCGGACCTCGAGTTTGGACCTAGACTGAGAGGTGCTCATAGCCTCCGGGGAATGTTGTTACCAAATAACGTTCGTGCATCTGATGAAAAGAGAAGCCAAACAAACCAAAATGTCAGAGTTTGAAGCTGAGAAAGTTTTGTCACAGGACTGAGCAAGGACAACCAGTGGCTCCCGCTCAAAAACCCCAAACTCCCCAATGGTTTTGGGGGAAGGTTTTTATAGGAAAAATCTAGGGTGAGGATTACAAGGGGTGTGACTTTCCTCTGCCTGCTGGCTATTCTCACCTGGCCCCTTCCTGGTCTTCATCCCACATGAACTGGTTCTGAATATGGGGCGGAGGTGGGGAAGGGAGAAAGGTCTGGATTTCTGATTTTAGTAATTCAGTGGTTGCCTGTCGCTGCATGCGTGCATGCTAAGTCACTTCAGTCGTGTCCTACTGTTTGAGACCCCGTGGACTGTTGCCTGCCAGGCTCCTCTGTCCATGGGATTCTCCAGGCAAGAATACTCGAGTGGGTTGCCATTTCCTTCACCAGGGGATCTTCCCAACCCAGGAACTGAACCTGCAGCTCCTGCTTTGAAGGAGATTCTTCATCGTTGGAACCACCAGGGAAGCCCAATGCGAGTACACATTTTGCTCTTGAGTTTATAAATATGCATATACTGAGTGGGAAAAAAAGAAACTGAAATTAAGGATTAGATGCTTTTATGGCTACTGAGGTACCATTCCCCAGGCTGCCAGAGCAAGGGCACAAATACGTATACGGTAACTTGTATTATATGCACACCAAAGAGATGCAAAAAAGCAAAATGGCTGTCTGAGGAGGCCTTACAAATAGCTGTGAAAATAAGAGAAGCGAAAAGCAAAGGAGAAAAGGAAAGATATAAGCATCTGAATGCAGAGTTCCAAAGAATAGCAAGGAGAGATAAGAAAGCCTTCCTCAGCAATCAATGGAGAAAGCAGTGGCACCCCACTCCAGTACTCTTGCCTGGAAAATCCCATGGACAGAGGAGCCTGGTAGGCTGCAGTCCATGGGGTCGATAGGAGTTGGACACGACTGAGCGGCTTCACTTTCACTTTTCACTTTCATGCATTGGAGAAGGAAATGGCAACCCACTCCAGTGTTCTTGCCTGGAGAATCCCAGGGACAGGGGATCCTGCTGCGCTGCCGTCTCTGGGGTCACACAGAGTCGGACACAACTGAAGCGACTTAGCAGTAGCAGCAGTGATTAATGCAAAGAAATAGAGGAAAACAACAGAATGGGAAAAACTAGAGATCTCTTCAAGAAAATTAGAGATACCAAGGGAACATTTCATGCAAAGATGGGTTCGATAAAGGACAGAAATGGTATGGACCTAATAGAAGCAGAACATATCAAGAATAGGTGGCAAGAATACACAGGAGAACTGTACAAAAAAGACTTCATGACCCAGATAATCATGATGGTGTGATCACTCACCTAGAGCCAGACATCCTGGAATGTGAAGTCAAGTGGGCCTTAGAAAGCATCACTACGAACAAAGCTAGTGGAGGTGATGGAATTCCAGTTGAGCTATTTCAAATCCTAAAAGATGATGCTCTAAAAGGGCTGCACTCAATATGCCAGCAAATTTGGAAAACTCAGCAGTGGCTACAGGACTGGAAAAGGTCAGTTTTCATTCCAATCCCAAAGAAAGGCAATGCCAAAGAATGCTCAAACTACTGCACAATTGCACTCATCTCACATGCTAGTAAAGTAATGCTCAAAATTCTCCAAGCCAGGCTTCAGCAATACAAGAACCGTGAACTTCCTGATGTTCAAGCTGGTTTTAGAAAAGGCAGAGGAACCAGAGATCAAATTGCCAACATCCGCTGGATCATCAGAAAAGCAAGAGAGTTCCTGAAAAACATCTGTTTCTGCTTTATTGACTATGCCAAAGCCTTTGACTGTGTGGATCACAATAAACTGTGGAAAATTCTGAAAGAGATGGGAATAGCAGACCACCTGACCTGCCTCTTGAGAAACCTATATTCAGGTCAGGAAGCAACAGTTAGAACTGGACATGGAACAACAAACTTGTTCCAAATAGGAAAAGGAGTACGTCGAGGCTGTATATTGTCACCCTGCTTATTTAACTTCTATGCAGAGTACATCATGAGAAATGCTGGGCTGGAAGAAGCACAAGCTGGAATCAAGATTTCCAGGAGAAATATCAATAACCTCCGATATGCAGATAACACACCCTTATGGCAGAAAGTGAAGAGGAACTCAAAAGCCTCTTGATGGAAGTGAAAGAGGAGGGTAAAAAAGTTGGCTTAAAGCTCAACATTCAGAAAACGAAGATCATGGCATCCAGTCCCATCACTTCATGGGAAATAGATGGGGAAACAGTGTCAGACTTTATTTTGGGGGGCTCCAAAATCACTGCAGGTGGTGATTGCAGTCATGAAATTAAAAGACGCTTACTCCTTGGAAGGAAAGTTATGACCAACCTAGATAGCATATTCAAAAGTAGAGATACTACTTTGCCAACAAAGTTCCATCTAGTCAGGGCTGTGGTTTTTCCAGTGGTCATGTATGGATGTGAGAGTTGGACTGTGAAGAAAGCTGAGCACTGAAGAATTGATGCTTTTGAACTGTGGTGTTGGAGAAGACTCTTGAGAGTCCCTTGGACTGCAAGGAGATCCTACCAGTCCATTCTAAAGGAGATCAGTCCTGGGTGTTCATTGGAAGGACTGATGCTAAAGCTGAAACTCCAATACTTTGGCCGCCTCATGCAAAGAGTTGACTCATTGGAGAAGACTCTGATGCTGGGAGGGATTGGGGGCAGGAGGAGAAGGGGACGACAGAGGATGAGATGGCTGGATGGCATCACTGACTGGATGGACATGAGTTTGAGTGAACTCCGGGAGTTGGTGTTGGACAGGGAGGCCTGGCATGCTGTGATTCATGGGGTCGCAAAGAGTCAGACACGACTGAGGGACTGAACTGAACTGAAAACATTTCTATATGTAATCATGTCTGTATTAAGCTAAACACGAGTTCGTACTGAGGGCTCCACTCTAATCCATCACCAAATGGATCACCCTAGCCTCCTCCCCTTGCTTGTCTGTATACTCCCACCTCAAGTGGGAAGCCCAATGCCGGTATCTTTATTTCATTCTAGCTGATTCATGGTGGGACACTCTGCTTGGGAGAAATCCTAAAGAACCTTCAAATCTTTCACATTTTTGCTTTTAATAGTCTCTTGATTGCCTCAGGCTCCTACTTGTTCCCAAACTTAATGATAAATGTCTTTGTTATAATTCTCCCAGGTTTTCACACGTCAAAAGACTGTAAAAGCAGTGAGTTATTGGTTGAAAGAGCAGCAAATCCAACCTCATATAAGAGAGAGAATTTTCACAGTCAGAAATGAGAGGCTTCAGATTTCTTCCTTCTTTGCTTCTCTATTACCATTTTTACTGTATTAATTCTGAGCCCTCCACCTGCCTCATATCCTAATCATGTTTCGTTATGCCCAGCCAACTGCAGGGGTCTATTCAGTGATTTAGAATCATCAGATCTCTTGCCCCTGCTTCCCACCGTCTCCGCAGATGGCCCCTGGGTTCCAGGCCATTCTGTGTCACTCATGGAATCGGGAGGGAGGATCAGCTTGTCCTCACCAAGCCTGACCTGCCTGCTCCCTCTCTCTGCCAGTGTGATGGTGCCATCTGTTTCTCTTTATACTCTGGATCAACTCCCTTTGGGGTAATTCTTGGAAAGGTCTTAGCAAAAAGGAAAGATTAAATTATTCACCGGCAAATTGTGAATTGTATATCACATGGCTTATATCAGCTAGGGTTCTTTAGTTAAAAGTATAAAGGAAATATCTGAAAAATATTAATATAGACTTGCCTGCACATTACCTGATCTTTTCCAATGGTCAGCCAGCTTACTCACCTTTCTTGGCAGCAGGTGGGGAATAGGGTGGTCAAAGGGGAAATTGGATTCTTCAAAGAAGGAATGCAGAGAAAGATAATACAGGGTAGTCAACTGCTGACATTTTAAAGCAAGGCAATAGATTTGAAAGTCTAAATTTCCCTTGTTCCCATTTTAAAAATCAGCTTGATACAGAATTTTTCCCATGGTGTAAACAAGATAGCCATAAAACTACAGGCAGAAGAGACAGGATATAAAATAGAAGTAAAAGAGAAGCTCAGCCTTTATAATCCCAGGCTATTGAAGACGGGAGGGTGGGCCAGAGGCAGAGAGAAGAAATAGAACTGGCAAGGTAGACGGTCAAACTGGGCTCGTTCCTTTCCCTGGGCTGAAACCTGAACAGGTTGAAGAGAACAGTTAGGGCAAAGGAGTCCTGCATGCAGGCTCCATCGCCCAGTCATGTCTGACTCTTTGCAACCCCATGGACTGCAGCCTGCTCTGCAGCCCACCAGGCTCCTCTCTCTGTGGGACTTTCCAGGCAAGAATATTGGAGTGGGATTTTCCTCCTTTAGGAAACCTTCCCAACTCAGGGATCAAACCCACATCTTCTGTGTCTCCTGGATTGACAGGCAGGTTCGCCTGGGAAGCCGCAGGGAGGTCCTATCCCACTCCCTATGTGGAACGTTGAGATGAGGTCACCTGATGGGCCAGGTTCTCCAACAAATCCATAAGAATTTGGGGATTGGCCACGTGAAAGAAGCTCATAAGTACAGCCTAGTCAGGAATGGATGGCCAGCGCTCAGCTCTCTCTAGCTGCCCTCTCTCCCTGTGGAATATGTTGGAACCCAGAAGCTTCCACCGAACTCTGAAATGGGGAGGCAGGAGACAGCTGAGTCTGAGAACCAGCTTTCCATCCATGAGACCTATGTGGAGAGGGGTGACTCAGCAGAGAAGGATGGACCCCCTCCACATCCAATCTCACCCCACCCAGAAGCCAGTGGAGGACAGGCAGAGACCCAGTGATGAGGTCAGCGACCAGGCAGTCCTGCAGCCTATGCCTTGAGAAACCAGATCACAAGTGATGTCAGCTTTGGCTTCAGACACAAATGCCAGCAGGGCAAGCATCCCTCTAGTGGATGAGGAATATTGTCATAGAAACAAAGGATGCTGCCATGGAGACCAGAGAGGTGGGAGAATACCATGTGAACCTAAAGAACTCTTCCCTTTAACTACAAAGAAGGCACAGTAAACCACAGCCCTGCCTCGCCCTCATAAGAGCCATCTTGGAGAGGAGCAGGACTGTGGTCAGAGATTTGAGGGACGGATTTTTTTTTGTTGTTTTTTACCTAAGAGTAAGCCTTATTTTCTGAAAAATTTTGTTGGAGTATGGTTGCTTTATAATGTTGTTAATTTCTGCTAACAGCTTTGTTTCTGTACAACAAAGTGAGTCAGATGTGTGCATACACATATCTTCTCTTCTTTGGATTTCCTTCCCGTTTAGACCACCACAGAGCATTGAGTAGAATTCCCTGTGCCATACGGTAGGTTCTCATTAGTTATCCATTTCATACATTTGTTGTTGTTCGGTCAATAAGTTGTGTTTGACTCTTTGTGACCCCGTGGACTGCAGCCTGCCAGGCTTCCCAGTCCTTCTCCATCTTCAGGAGTTTGCTCAAACTCGTGTCCATTGAGTCGGTGATGCCATCCAACCATCTCATCCCCTTCTCCTCCTGCCTGCGATCTTTCCCAGCGTCAGAGTCTTTTCCAATGACTTGGCTCTTTGCATCAGGTGGCCAAAGTATTGGAGCTTCAGCTTCAGCATCAGTCCTTCCAATGAATATTCAGGGTTGATTTTCCTTTAGGACTGACTGGTTTGATCTCCTTGCAGTCCAAGGGACTCTCAAGAGTCTTCTCCAGCACCTCAGTTCAAAAGCATCAGTTCTTCAGCATTCAGCCTTCTTTACGGTCCAAGTCTCACATCTGTACATGACTACTGGAAAAACCATAGCTTTGACTAGACAGCCCTGTGTAGGCAAAATGATGTCTCTGCTTTTTAATACACTGTCTAGATTTGTCATAACTTTTCTTCCAAGGAACAGGAGTCTTGTAATTTCATGGCTGCAGTCACTGTGCACAGTGATTTTGGAGCCCAAGAAAATAAAATCTGTCACTGTTTCCACTTTTTCCCTTTCTGTTTGCCATGAAGTGATGGGACTGGATGCCACTATCTTAGTTTTTTGAACGCTGAGTCTTATGTATATATGTCGATCCCGGTCTCCCAGTTCACCCCACCCTCCCCTTACCCCCTGGTTGTCCACACATTTGCTCTCTGCATCCGTGTCTCTGTAAGCCTCATTTAAAGAGAATTTTTAAAGTATTACAAGGGACAAACTCTTCAAGATTGTCCTAAAATAAAATTATATTTCCTCTGATCTCTCTGACCCATAAATTCCAGCCAACTTAGTCAAGAAAAGAAACATACAGAGGACTCCTGAGCCGCTCAGAGAGCTGAAGGAGGAGCTGCAGCAGGAGGCTGGGGCGGGGGTGGGGAGAGGACTCTCGCTGGGGGGAATGGAATTGTGGCAGGCCCTCCAGGAAGGAAGGATCCTGTTACTGTAAACAGAGGGTAGGGGTGCTAACCAGGCGATGCGACAGATGGTCACAGCTTTCCTCTTAGTAAACAGGGAGCAATCACTCATTCATCCACTAAGCAAATATTGAGCCGAATGGAGAGGAGCAAGACTGCAAAGTTGAATCACTCATGGCCCGTGGACTCAAGAGTTTATGATCCAGTGGGAAAGGGCCAACAGGAAAACCTGTCTGAAGGGCAGAGCAGCGTTGCGGGAGGAGGACAGCTTCTCGTATAAGAATAAGAGGAAAGAACCATTAACTGCCCCGGGAGGCGTCACAGCTGGCATTTGAACTGTGCCTTGAAAATGTATTCGTGAAAAAGGAAGGAAGGAGTATCAGAAAAGAGGGGGCGGGGCATGAAGACAGGTACAGAGGTGGAAAAGATAGCGCCCGTTAGAGAAATGCCGCTAGCTGGGCATAGATGGTACCCAGAACCCTTAACAGTGTAGTGAAGATAGGAAGCTGCAAAGAAAAGCCAGAAAGAGAATTTTTTTTAATTGAAGTATAATTGACTTATAATGTTGTATTCGTTTCTGCTTAGTGCAAAGTGATTCTGTTATGCGTATATATATACTTTTTTATTGTATTTTTCGTATACATATTCTCATTTATGCTCTTTCCCATTATGGTTTATCACAGGATAGTGACTATAGCTCCCTGAGTTATACTGTAGGGCCTTGTCATTTATCCATTCTACATAGACTGGTGTGTATCTGCTAATCCCACATCACATCCCTCCCCTCCCCTTCTTCCCCTTGGCACACAAGTCTGTTCTCTATGTCGGCAAGCCTGTTTCTGTTTTGTAGATAATTTCATTTGTGTCATATTTTAGATTCCACATATAAGTGATATCATATGGTATTTGTCTTAGAAAGAGAATGTCTTAAATGTGAGGCAGATGAATGCAGCTTCTTCTTGTGGGTGACACGAGCTAAAATCATATTTGCATTTTGGAATGTTCACTCTGGCAGCAACGTGGGGAATGAATTTAGGAAGGAAGAGACAGGCGACTCTAGTCCATCGAGAAAAGAACAAAGGATGCAGAGAACAATGGAATTGTTGGAGGATTGCTGGAGGAACTTTCCTCAGCACAGAGCATCAGGAAAAGTCCTACACCCTCTGCAGAAGCCTGTCGAAGGCCAGTTCGTCCACAGACACCCAGGCTGTCTCTACACATGCCTTTTTAAGGGCTGCAGTCCTGTCCTGATCCCCTGGACTCATCTTCACTCATCTCTCTTCTTGATGGCTCACACCAACATGCAAACATACTCTGGTATCTCTCAGATCTTAAAATATTCTTGATGCCCTTGTCTCCTGCCCAGTCTTGCTGTTCCTCTTCCTTAATAGGGCCTCCTATTTTCAAATTCTTCTCATGGTTGCACTCTGGCCAGTATAGTTCCCACCCTCTTCTCTGCCATCTAAACAGAAGAGGAAAAGTAGCTGAGTTAGTCCCTTTTAAAGAACTTTTATAGAAGTTCTGTCTAATGCCTTCTACTTATGTTTTATTGGCTTCCACTCATAGCAAGGGAGGAAATGTAGTTAGCTAAACTGGCACCCCACTCCAGTACTCTTGCCTGGAAAATCCCATGGATGGAGGAGCCTGGTGGGCCACAGTCCATGGGGTCGCTAAGAGTCGGACACGCCTGAGCGACTTCACTTTCACTTTTCACTTTCATGCATTGGAGAAGGAAATGGCAACCCACTCCAGTGTTCTTGCCTGGAGAATCCCAGGGTCGGGGGAGCCTGGTGGGCTGCCGTCTATGGGGTCGCACAGAGTCGGACAGGACTGAAGCGACTTAGCAGCAAACATTTTGCTGGTCGTCCAGGTGGTACTAGTGGTATAGAACTTGCCTGCCAAGGCAGGAGATGAACAGATGTGGGTTCCATCCCAGGGTCAGGAAGATTCCCCTGGGAGAGGGCATGGCAACCCACTCCAGTATTCTTGCCTGGAAAATCCCATGGACAGAGGAGTCTGGTGGGCTACAGTCTATAGGGTCACAAAGACACAGACATAACTGAAGCAACTTAGCACGCACGCAAACATTTTGCTGCCCCAAGAAAAAGTTACCAAGGAGGAGGGACAAGTGTGAGGGTGTGAGGCAGACTAGTGGGAAATTCCGCTCAACTTCCTTTGAGATCCTTCTGGGACACCTTCATTTCTCATTTCTTAACATAATTTCACAAAAGAGATATTAGCATACACAACCTCCACTTCTGCACTTCCCCTTCCTCCTCCCATCAATCTGGGTTCTATCCACATTACACCATGTTGCTATATAATAAATCCAGTGGACAGACCACTCTTTCTCATATCCAGCTTCCCAGTAGCATTTCAGTATTTCTCTATGAAATGCTATCCTTTCTCTCTTAGCCTGCTCAACATCACAATATTTGGTTCTCAATATTTGGTTCTCTCTACAAGCCCTTTTTCCTTCTCTCACTGACTCCTTTTTTATACTCAGTCTTAGTTCAAGTATTCCTCTGGCCTTTCTTCTCCTGCAACAATCTCATCCTAAGTGATCTCATCCAGTCCCATGACTTCAAATACTGTCTCTATGCTGATGATTCCCAAATTCATCCTCCAGCTGAGACCTTGTCTCTGATCTTCTCTCCTGTATTTAGTTACCTACCTGGCTTCTCAAACTCACTCTTTCAGAAACTTAGCATGCCCAAACTGAAAGTCTTAAGATCCTCTGATCCTCAGCCCAAATCTGCTTCTCCTCCAACTTCCCCGTCTCAGTAAATGGAATCTCTGCTCATCTGGTTTCCAGACCAAAACCCAGAGAAATCCATTTTGACCTCTTTGTCTCTCTCACCTTTCACATCCCATCCATCACCAAGTCCTGCCAGTTCAGCTGCAGATACTTTGTCACTTTATTTTTATTGCCAGTGCCACCAGCCCGGCACATACAGTCATCTCTCCTCCAAACTACTCTCATGTCTCAACTGTTTCCCTTTTCTCCAGTCTTGCTCCCCTTCAATCCAATCTACAGAGGGACCCAGAGTGATCTTTCAGTATCTTAAATTGGGTCATGTTTTCTCTCTTTAG
Source organism: Bos javanicus (assembly GCF_032452875.1). Classification (NCBI taxonomy): domain Eukaryota; kingdom Metazoa; phylum Chordata; class Mammalia; order Artiodactyla; family Bovidae; genus Bos; species Bos javanicus. Next base: position 12,480,117 of record NC_083896.1, read on the forward strand.
AATTCCACAGTGCCTTCCTATTGCAGTTAGAATAAAGTCTAAACCCCTTACCTGCATCCTACACAGTCCTTCTTTTGCCAAGCCCACCAGCCTTCCCCTCGCTTTATGATGTAGCCAAATCGGTCTTCTGTCAGTTCACGTTCAATTCAAATTCATTAAATTCTTGATCATTGTTGGAAATTTGCAGTTTGCTGTTGCTTCTGCCTGGAATGCTCCTCTCTCTGCCCTTCACATGATTGGCTCCTTCTCATCCTCCATAGTTCAACCTAAATATTAATTCAGAGACACATTCCTTTGTAACCCTATCTAAGATAAGACACTACTTCCCTCTCTTAGCGATCACAAGCATTGACCTGATTATGCAATACATAGAAAAAAATCTTTATTTGCAAATTTATTATTCATTACTTCACTTGCATATGAATACTGCCTATATATTCTGTACATAATATACTGCCTGTCATTACTAAGTACAATAACTCAGTGTTTGTTGAATAAGTTTTAGGAACAAATAAATAAACAAACAATATCACATTTAATCTCTCCAAAAACCTTATAATTTTAGGTTTTACAGATGAGTAAACTGAGGCTCAAAAATGGCCAAATGGAAAAGAAGTCGCCTGCAATGCAGGAGACCTGGGTTCAATCCCCAGGCTGGGAAGATCCCCTGGAGAAGGTCATGGCAACCCACTCCAGGATTCTTGCCTGGAGAATTCCCATGGACAGGGGAGCCTGGTGGGCTACAGTCCCTGGGGTCGCAAAGAGTTGGGCACGACTAAGAAACTAAGCTCACACAAACTAAGGATCAGACGGCTTATGTAACTTTCTCAAAGAGTAGCAGGAAGAGAAGAGAAACAGGAATTCAAACCCCAGTCACGTTCCAGAGTTTGTTCTCTTTTTCCACACCAAATCCACGTGTCCACAGAATCAGTCCCCCCAGTGGGTGACTTCTGTGGTTTGTGATTGACCAGATAGCCAAGAAAACAATACCAGTTGCCTAATAAGAAACAAAGAATTGAAAGGTCACCCCTGATTTTATTACCTTCCCACAACTAATAGGAACTCATTAAAAAACCTTATTCTAAAGGTAGGAAGAAGTCATTTTAATGAGCAATAGGATTGACTTTTTCTCAGCAATAAGAAGTCCAGAATCTCAATTTATGCTGAAGGAGGCTTTAATTAGCAAGAAAAGTGTCTGTTTCCACAAAGGATGGAGAAAATGCTGAAGTCTGTCTGGGTCCTTTGCAATGTCCTGAAGACATTCTTTATCTTTCAAAGACTGTGACTGTCTGTGGTAGCCAGTTGAACCATAAATATATCCTGTTAGGTTGGTTACATTTTCATCCTCTTCTTCCATATTAATGTGTAAGGTCAGAAGGGGCAAAGTTAGGCTAGAAAGCAATAATTAAACTCCTCCCTTTACTTCTTTTTACACTTGCTACTTGCTTTGTAGCGTGGTTCGCATTTTATCAGCTCTAAGAACTCTTGCTGTTAAGAAACCGTTTTTTAAAGATTTGTTTATTTTTGGCTTGCTGGGTCTTCGTTGCTGCGCACAGGCCTTCTTCGGTTGCGCTAAGTGGGGGCTACTCTGTAGTTGCTGAGCGTAGATCTCTCCTTGCAGGGGAGATCTTCTCCTGCTGTGGAGCACAGGCTCTGGGTGCACAGGCTTCAGTGGCGGGCTTAGTTGGGCTTTTTTTGTTGGGCTGAGTTGTCCTTTTGCATGTGGGATCTTCCCAGGCCAGGGATCAAACCTATGTCTCCTGCATTGGCAGGCAGACTCTTTACCACTGAGCTACCAGGGAAGCCCGAGAAACTTTTTAAATTGTGTTTAATCCAGATTTCCCAAACTTGTTTGGCCGCAGAACCCGGCTCATGATGTGTGCAGTGGCTGGTCTCCCCGTGGCCACCACCAATCCCTCCCATCCCCATGTGTCCATGCCGCTCTCCCCAGCGCCAGACAGTCCGTCTCCTCTCTCCTTGAATCTCAGCTGGTCTTGTGATTTACTTGGTTGAATAGAATGTGTCTAGAGTGTGCTGTGTCCCTTCTGGCTCTAGCCCTTTAAAAGCCTTGATAGATTCTTCTTTTGCTCTCTGGGAAACTGGCTACCCTGAAAAAAGTCCAACTGTTCTACTGGAGGGGCTTCCCTGGTGGCTCAGCTGGTAAAGAATCCGCCTGCAATACGGGAGACCTGGGTTCGATCCCTGGGTTGGGAAGATCCCCTGGAGAAGGGAAAGGCTACCCACTCCAGTATTCTGGCCTGGAGAATTCCATGGACTAGAGAAGTCCATGGGGTCACAGAGTCGGACCCGACTGAGCGACTTTCACTTTCACATCCTACTGGAGATAGAGGGCCAGGTAGAAGTCCAGTTGGGAGGTGACTTTCCCAAGATCATCTAGCTACTTGGGCCAGAACCTCACCCTCCTGACTCCCTGTCCAGTGCTCTGTTCACGGCACGTACTACCACTGATCTATCTGTCAGTCCTGATCTCATGCATGATTTAATTTAACACATTGGGATTTTAACTTATTAGAGACTTTTAGAAACTTGAAACTGGCTAGTTCAATTTAACAACTCATTATAGTTTTTTGTTGTTTTTTTTTTTACTTTTCTAATTCTTCCCATTGAAGGCTCTCCCCTTATTTCTCTGGTTTGTGTAGAAGCCAACACCACCACCACCCCCCCACACAAGATGATAACAATGAAGTAACAGTAAAGGGCTCACATTCTGGTTTCCATCACTGAGTTTAAGTCCCAACTCTACTAACTGACTTAGACAAGTTCATTCATCTTTGCCTGGAAAATCCCAGGGATGGGGGAGCCTGGTGGGCTGCCGTCTGTTGGGTCGCACAGAGTCAGACATGACTGAAGCGACTTAGCAGCAGCAGCAGCAGCAGCAGCAGCAGTGTGAGAAGGACTTTCCAGATGGCGCTAATGGTAAAGAACCAGCCTGCCAGTGCAGGAGCCGCAGGAGATGTGGGTTTGATCCCTGGGTCAGGAAGATCTCCTGGAGAGGGGCATGGCAACCCACTCCACTATTCTTGCCTGGAGAAGCCCATGGACAGAGGAGCCTGGTGGGCTCTAGTCTATAGGGTCACAAAGAGTCAGGGACACAACTGAAGCAACTTAGCATGCACACATTGTTTGATCACAGACAATTTTTTTTCATTTTTTATTAACCAAAGTCAAACCACCAATCAAGAGTCCTGATCACCACAAGATAACTGGTGTTACCACTGTGAGTTAAAATAACTTTTGCTGAAGACAAGATTAACGTCTTGGTTCACCTGAAGTGGAGTTCTGTTTAAAAAAAAAAAAAAAGGTTAATGTTAATGGTTAAGGTTTTCTGGGTTTGGGGATATATTAGAAAGGACTTGAGGTTTCCTATCGCCATTTACAGTGACTTCTAAGGAGGCCATGGTCCAGAGAACACCCCTTCTAGCTTTGATGTTCTCAAATTCTATAGATAACTTTCTTCCCTCCAGAATCCTCTGCCAAAGGGGCTGTAGCTTTCAAAGGACTCCTGTGGGCCCCCATCTCTCCGTAGTTTGTACAGGACTCTCCCCAGTGAGATGACCTCGGTGTGCATGAATAGTGAAGGGCGGCCTGCGTGCAGGTCTAGCTCAGTTTCCAGGTATAGTTGCGTGTGATCAGCCTGCCACTTGGATCCACCCAATGCTCTTTCTACCAGGCTGATCTTTGAAGGATACGTAAGTACCAGCCAAGGAAAAAACAAGTATCTCAAGGCTATGGGATGAATAAAGTCCCTGGTTGCTAAGTGTCCAATCAGAGAACAGGCTTAAAACTTCCATTAACAATCACAGCCGTTTAGAATAACCTTTTAAAATGAAAGTTCACCCATCAACATCTCTATGCCTACATTTTTCTCAGGAAGTAATAAGATTTTTTTTTTCTTCCTCTGAGACTCAAATGCCAGAGTGAAGTACTCTCTGACATTTGTGGTTTGGTATTTGTTTTCAAGGTCTTTAGCATTTTCTGTTTAAAAGATGTTTCCTGACAGAGTTTGTCTTTTTTTTTTTTTTTTCCTTGCAATTTCACATTAAACTGAAAAAAGAAACCTGATAACCTCTACTGACTTAGTTATTAACTTTTCATTATTTTCACTCTAGACTCCATAAGTGGCCTCAACCCACTGAACCTGAATCTCCACGAAAACTCCCACCTCCCCGCTTCGGCCCACCCTGGCTCCTCCACTGCTGTTTTCTCTCCCTCCCCTCCTCAGTACCACTTTGTATGCTGCTGCTGCTAAGTCACTTCAGTCGTGTCCGACTCTGTGCAACCCCATAGACGGCAGCCCACCAGGCTCCCCCGTCCCTCGGATTTTCCAGGCAAGAACACTGAAGTGGGGTGCCAGTGCCTTCTCCGCCCTCTTTGTAAAAGTCCTACCTATTCTTCCTTCTTCAGAGTTGACTGTGAATAGCTTTTAACCACTTTTAAACATTCTGCCTTTTCGCGACCCCATGGACTGCAGCCTACCAGGCTCCTCCGTCCATGGATTTTCCAGGCGAGAGTACTGGAGTGGGGTGCTATTGCCTTCTCCGTTACATCACGGTAAAGACTCTCAACTTTGGAATTAGCCTGCGTTTGTATTTTAACGCCAGCATTTAATCCATGTGCGTGACCTAGGATAAACTAGTTAATCTTTCTAAACCTCAAGTTCCTCATTTATAAAATACAGGTAGTAATAACAGGCAAAATGAAAATAATATCTACTTTGAAGTTTATCACCTTGAGGGTTATTGAGGATTAGTAATAATATATGCAAAAAACTTATACATACAACATATTAAATAAATTTTGGTTAAGTAAATGGAGAAACATTCATTCTGGCTCAGGACAAGTCAAAATAATTAAGTGGCAATTTTTAAAAATAATTATGATGTTTTTAAGCTTCCTAAGCTCCTTCTTCATACCTCATCTCTCTTTTTTAATATTTTTATTGAAGTGTGGTTGATTTACAGTGTGTGCCGATCTCTGCTGTACAGCAAAGTGACTCAGTTTTATATAGACATTCTTTTTAAATATTCGTTTCCACTGTGGTTTATCACGGGATATTGAATATAGTTCCATGTGCTCTTCAGCAGGACCTTGTTTCTCCATCCTGTGTGTGATAGTTTACACTGGCTAATCCCGAACTCCCAGTCCTCCCCCCTCCCTCCATCCTCCCCCTTTGCAACCACAAGTCTGTCGTCTACGTCCGTGAGTCTCTTTCTATTTTGTAGCTGGGTTCATTTGTGCTGTATTTTAGATTCTACATATAAGTGACATCATGCAGTTTTTATCTCTTTCTGACTTAACACTACTTAGTATGATCATCTCTAGTTGCAGCCGTGTTGCTGCAAATGGCATTATTTCATTTTTACGGCCAAGCAGTATTTCATTGTATGTATGTCACTTCTGCTTTACTCATTCTTCTGTTGATGGACATTAAGGCCGTTTTCCTATCTTGACTATTGTGAGTAGCACTGCTATGAACATAGGGGTGCATATATCTTTTTTAATTATAGTTGTGTCTGGATACCTGCCTAGGAGGAGGACTGCTGAATCATCTGGTAATTCTATCTCTAGTTTTCTGAGGGACCTCCACACTGTTTTCCATAATAGCTGAACCAACTTACATCCCCATCAACAGTGTAAGAGAGTTGCCATATTTCTCCACATTCTCTCCAGCATTCGTTATTTGTAGACTTTCTAATGATGGCCATTCTAACTGGTGTGAAGTGGTACCTCATTGTAGTTTTGATTTGTGTTTCTCTGCTAATTAGTGATACTGAGTATCTTGTCATGTGCTTATTGGCCATCTGTATGTCTTCTTCAGAGGAATGTCTAATGAGGTCTTCTGCCCATTTTTTCAATTGGGTTGCTTTTGTTGTTAAATTGTACAAGCTGTTTATATTTTGGGGGATTAAGCCCTTGTCTGTCATACCATTTGAAAATATTTTCTCCCATTCCATAGATGGTCTTTTCTTTTTCTTTATGGTTTCATTTGCTATGCAAAAGCTTGTAAGTTTGATTAAATCCCATTTATTTATTTTTGTTTTTATTTCTATTGCCTTGGGAGACTGACCTAAGAAAACACTGGTACAATCTATGTCAGAGAATGTTTTGCATAGCTCTCTTCTAGGAGTTTTATGATATTGTGTCTTATATTTAAGTCTTTAAGCCATTTTGAGCTTATTTTTGCACATGATGTAAGGGTGCATACCTCACCTCTTTTGATAGGAACTTATTAGATAGAAGGAACAAGTTGCCCAGTTTGAATAAAGTGAGCTGGCTATTTAACAAAAAATAACTGCAATTGAGAATGACCTTAAAAGAGGACAACTTTTCTCCATGATGTATTTTATAGTTGATTTTTTTTTTTCAAAAAATAATATACATTCTAACACCTAGTATTCCAAAATCAGTTTAATCCTATAGATAAAAGAAATCTGAATCTGTCTTCTTATAAATGGTACACACAAACACACACAAAGTTGAAAGCTTCGTAAGCATTCAAAATTAAGCAAATCCAAATTTTATAGTAAATTTTATTTGTTAACTTGTCCATTTGATTTGCCAGACTGAACCCTCCCTAAAGGTTAGAATTATTTTTTATTCATCTTTTCTGAGGAGTCCAGCTTACACCAAACTGTATTCTCCCCAACCCAGCACATGAAGCTCTGTGGCCTTGAAAATGCTGCATGTCTGTACCTGTTTCCTTATTTTCATCATGAGAATAATCATATCTGCTTAGGAAGATCTGATACTATGTGAAAACCAGTTTTTAAATGGTAGTATCTAAAATTTTAATAAGATTTTTATATGATGTTCTTCAGTTCAGTCACTCAGTCATGTCCAACTCTTTGTGACCCCATGGACTGCAGCACGCCAGGCTTCCCTGTCCATCACCAACTCCTGGAGCCTGCTCAAACTCACATCCATTAAGTCAGTGATGCCATCCAACCATCTCATCATCTGTCATCCCCTTCTCCTTCCACCTTCAATCCCTCCCAGCATCAGGGTCTTTTCCAATGGGTCAACTATTCTCATGAGGTGGCCAAAGTATTGGAGTTTCAGGTTCAACATCAGTCCTTCCAATGAACACTCAGGACTGATCTCCTTTAGGATGGACTGGTTGGATCTCCTTGCAGTCCAAAGGACTCTCAAGAGTCTTCTCCAACACCACAGTTCAAAAGCATCAATTCTTCGGTGCTCAGCTTTCTTCACAGTCCAACTCTCACATCTATACATGACCACTGGAAAAACCATAGCCTTGACTAGATGGACCTTTGTTGGCAAAGTAATGTCTCTGCTTTTCAATATGCTATCTAGGTTGGTCATAACTTTCCTTCCAAGGAGTAAGCGTCTTTAAATTTCATGGCTGCAGTCATCATCTACAGTGATTTTGGAGCTCAAAAAAATAAATTCTTCCACTGTTTCCCCATCTATTTGCCATGAAGTGATGGGACTGGATGCCGTGATCTTAGTTTTCTGAATGTTGAGTTTTAAGCCAACTTTTTCACTCTCTTCTTTCACTTTCATCAAGAGGCTCCTTAGTTCTTCTTCACTTTCTGTCATAAGGGTGATGTCGTCTGCATATCTGAGGTTATTGATATTTCTCCTGGCAATCTTGATTCCAGCTTGTGCTTCTTCCAGCCCAGCATTTCTCATGATGTACTCTGCATAGAAGTTAAATAAGCAGGGTGACAATATACAGCCTTGACATACTCCTTGTCCTATTTGGAACCAGTCTGTTGTTCCATGTCCAGTTCTAACTGTTGCTTCCTGACCTGCAAACAGATTTCTCAAGAGGCAGGTCAGGTGGTCTGGTATTCCCATCTCTTTCAGAATTTCCCACAGTTTATTGTGATCCACACAGTCAAAGGCTTTGGCATAGTCAATAAAGCAGAAATAAGTGTTTTTCTGGAACTCTCTTGCTTTTTCAATGATCCAATGGATGTTGGCAATTTGATCTCTGGTTCCTCTGCCTTTTCTAAAACCAGCTTGAACATCAGGAAGTTCATGGTTCACATATTGCTGAAGCCTGGCTTGGAGAATTTTGAGCATTACTTTACTAGCATGTGAGATGAGTGCAATTGTGCGGTAGTTTGAGCATTCTTTGGCATTGCCTTTCCTTGGGATTGGAATGAAAACTGACCTTTTCCAGTCCTGTGGCCACTGCTGAGTTTTCCAAATTTGCTGGCATATTGAGTGCAGCACTTTCACAGCATCATCTTTCAGGATTTGGAATAGCTCAACTGGAATTCCATCACCTCCACTAGCTTTGTTCATAGTGATGCTTCCTAAGGCCAGCTTGACTTCACATTCCAGGATGTCTGGCTCTAGGTGAGTGATCACACCATCGTGATTATCTGGGTCATGAAGATCTTTTTTGTATAGTTCTTCTGTGTATTCTTGCCATCTCTTCTTAATATCTTCTGCTTCTGTTACTGTGATGTTCATAGTAACATTATTTTTGTAGGGAGATTTTGTTGTTGAAATGTAGTTCCTTTACAGTGTTGTATTAGTTTCAGATGTACAACACAGTGACTCGGTTATAAATATATATCTATAGATACAGATATCCTTTCTCAGATTCTTTTTCCTCATAGGATATTACAAACTTTTGAGTGTAATTCCCTGTGCTATACAGTAGGTCCTTATTCATCTATATATAGTAGCATGTATCTATTTAATCCCAATTTCCTAATTTTTTCCTTTTGGTAAACCATAAGTTCACTTTCTATGTCTTCGAATCTCTTTCTGATTTGTAAATAAGTTCATTTGTATCCTTTTTATACTAGTGTAAAATTAGAAAAAAGCAAAGTTGCTCAAAAATGAAGGAAATGATTATACAGATTATAATATGTCTATATAACTGAGGGGTCTGTTTTACACACACACGCACATCCCTCCCATTCTTTTCTCTCCTGAAGCCCACTTAGGTATGTATTAATCTGTCCCTTGACACAATGAATGACCAGGGTTCCCAGTCACTAGGGACTCATTTAGTCCCAGCACTAAGGAGAGGAGACTTACTGAATAAAATCAAAATGTAGTTACATTGGACGTCTTCAAGACAGTTCAACTTGCCACTATTATCTAAGAATCAAATCAGTCATGAGTCATGAGGACTTGCTGCTGCCCCCAAATGCTAATTTTATGCCAACTGTTTCACTTCTTGAAACCGTCGAACTGAAAACATCTATCTTTGATGTTTCAGGGGTCCTGTCCTTGAGCACTGTATTAAGAAACAATATGTCAGGTTAGTTCAGAGAGATACATTTATTTTCTGAGACCTCAGAAAAGCCCCATTTCCTTTCCTCCCTCTCTTTCCCTGCCTTGCCCAGGCTGCATTAGCACTACATCACTGTCAGATTTGGGCATACTCATCAGAAAGTCATAAATACAGATTCTGATCGCTGCTGTAAAGGAAGGAGTTTCACTAATAAGAAAGTTATGAAACTGGTCAAGCCATCATGAAGTCAAGGGTCTTATCTCCTCACACTTGTCTAGCTAGCAAATATACCCATTCCCTATAGTCCAACCAATGGAAGAATATAAGTATTGGGTACCCTGGTTCTGACAATTTTATCACCTTTCTCCTGGGCTTCCCCCAACGATATCAAAGTAGACAACACAAACCTCATCTGCTTTTGAACTCTACTTATCTGACTGGTCACAGACTTCCCTGCCCCCTTATTTACTAGTATGGTGTTTATAAAATATTATAATTCATTCCTGGGTCTTCTCACGTGGCTCATTGGGAAAGAATTTGCCTGCCAATGCAGGAGACACAGGTTTGATCCCTGGGTTGGGAAGGTCCCCTGTAGGAGGAAATGGCAATCCACTCTAGTATTCTTGCTTGGAAAATTACATGGACAGAAGATCCTGGCAGGCTACAGTCTATGGGGTCTCAAATAGTCATACACAACTGAGCACGCACGCATGCATAATTCACTCCTAGTGTAATGTTGTGAAGACACAGTCCATGCTACGAAAAGTAATTTTGAAATAATCTAAGTGCCTTACATCTTTATCTCAAACACTATAAAGGGAACACAAAGTGGGAACTTCACAATTGTTTTCTAAAATCCACTTTCATTCTTACCTATCCACAGCCCTCCCATCCTGAGGACAGTCCCTTTTATTTCCTTTAACCCTTCCCTCCCATTCCGACCTGCCTCCTGGCCGCGTATCTCTCATAACCTCCTCCTCCTCTTTTCTCCAGATCCTCAATTAGAAAGGCCAAGAACTGGTATGGCAAGTAGAAGTCCTCTCCATGGCAGAGGAGACAAGTGACAGCTTTCATCCTATACCAGATGCACCTCATCGCTGCAAGCAGCGTAGTGCTGTCCAGTTTCAGCGAGAGCTGAGGGCGCTAGGCACCTTGAATAGATGTTCTCAGCGCAGCAGCAAATATGAAACAGGAACGCCTATGTGCCCTTGGAGCTGTCTGGTTGAGAGACTAGGATTTCACATTGCCCGTCAGGAGAGACCCGCTCTCCACTTCCTGCTCTGGCTCCAGTTCAGTAGGGTAGGTGGGGGTGGGATTGGAGACAAGGAGGCCCAAGCAGGTGGAGGGCTCCCAGCGAAGCCACGCAGATGACTTGGGTGGTAACTAACCCCTAGCCAGTGTGTTTCTTGTGTTGATTCTCATAAGCCTCCTTTGTTCTTTCCCCTCTGCAAACAAAGAGGTTGGAATTTCTGAAAACCATAATGGAAGAGGACTAATGGGTCTTGGCAGAGATGGGAGACTAAGTCTTTTGAACAGTGGTCCTCCAAAGGGCAGACACAAAATCATGCATATAGCCACTTAAACGGGTGTTTTGAAGAGGACCGATAACACAGGGAAACAAAATGAGCAGGCTACAAATTGCCTAGAATGTTGCAGCCTAATCCTGCTTGTTTAGAGTAAAGAAGGTGCACCTGGAAAAAAATTAGCCTTGTTTATCTCTAGAGCCTGATGACTTTTAATTTTTATTTGTTCCTCTCTGCACTTCCTAACATATCATTATTTTAAGTAAAGGCTTTTAAAATTAAGAAAAAATAGTACAACATAATTCAGATAGTGAGCAAACAAATATCCCAGGACATCACCATTCAGGCTCCCCTGTGCCCTGAGCCGCCGCTCGGGTTCCCGAAGCTCCACCGTGGGGTCCCCACCAGCCCACCGCAACAGGCTCACCCTCCCCTCGAGTCAGCACGTGTTCCCACAGTAACTCTGGCTACACCTGCTCCTCCAGGGAAGGTGCCGACAAGGAGGGGGGTGGCTGAGATGGGCAACAACTCTGTGGAGGACAAGGAGAGGAAAGCAAGGAAAAGCAAGTGCCTGCATGCATTTTAGGCAGAAAATGACAGCAAGATGTTCTAGGTCACATCTGCCCCTGGGAGGAGGTGGCACAGAGAGCATCTGGAGAAACCTCCTCATAGGCTCAAGGGCGTCTCTGTGCAGTGCTAAATCTGGCTGCGGTATCTCCATGGGAACAAATACAGTCCTCATCTTAAAACCTTTTCTAATGAAGGACGATCCATGGCTAATGTGATCATCTTCAATATGTCTGTAAAAGTTTTCAGAAAACAAGGCTGGTGGCCAGGAGAACTTGGTGACTCTGGTCTTACCGGTTTCTGGCCTAATTTTGTCAACTCACCAGATAACGTGATCTCTCTGGCAGGAACTCACACAAACAAACTTCCAACAGACTGAGAGCTAATGGGAGAAAGTCAATTCATTCATTAAAAAGTAAAATGACATTAAATAGAGACATGATCATATGACCCAGCAATTCCACTCATAAGTATATTACCCCAAGAGAAGCCAAAGCATACATCCAGACTAAAATTTGTATGTGAAAGTTCATAGCAGCATTATCCATAAGTCAGAAAGCAAAAGCAACTCAAATGCCCATCAACTGATGAATGGATAAATACATGTGATACATCCATAACAATGAAATATTACAAGGCAATAAAAAAACAGAATACTGACATGAGCTACAACACAAATGAACCTTGAAAACCTTGTGAAATGAAGGAAGCCGGACACAAAAGGTCACATATTGTATGACTGTATTTATGTGAAATGTTCAGAAGAAACAAATTCACAGAAACAGGAAGTAGATGTGTGGTTATTAGGGGCTGGAGAAGGGAAGAGCTGGGAGAGGCTGCAAAAGGTACAAGGTTGCTTTGTGAGTCGACAGAAGTGAAACTAGATAGCCGTGATGTCTGCACAACCTTTTGAATAAAAATTCCTGAATTATACCCTTTAAAATGATTTTTTTTTCTGTTACATGAAAATTTATGTTCTGTGCATTTTGTCTTAATTTTTAAAGTTTAAATGATGGCTGGTTAGAAGACTAGATCATCTGACCAGTTCACCCTCCAGACGTGAACTGAATCATAACCAGAATATTTGACAAGTGTGGATTTTGAGGAAGGGTGCGTGTTTCCGGTTAAGTGTTTTGGCGTAACTGATCTGATGCCCGTCGTGTGAAGAGAACGACATGGTGAGCACACAGGTGTCCATGGCGCCCACCCAAGGCACTTGGATAGGTACCAGCTTGAGAAGAAGGATCAGTTCTGGACCATCCCTGTTCCTGTTTGGTGAATCTTCTAATACATTCTAGCATGGGCTGGGGTTGTGCAGGCCTTGAGCATGGCAGAATCTCCATATACCGTGTGTCTTCTGTGTGTTTAGGCAGGAATGTGGGGCAGGACTAACAGAAAAGCAGTGGTGAAATGTGGTCCTTCTTACAGTCATCCTGCCGGAGACTGATGGCCAGTCTGAGGCCTGATACTCCCATTCAGGGTATTGAGCCTTCTCTGGACACCTGGGACCCATCTGGATCCATTCCAAAGCCTTAGAAGGTCATCACGAATGGCCCCAACTGTGATCGAGCATCTGGCTGAGTCGGGGCAGCCCTCTGGGGGTGGCCTGGTGTGTGCAGTGCACAGCTGGCCCCAGTGAGCCCTGTATTCGTTGACCTTGGACTAGTTGCTGAAGGATGATGGATGGAGAAGGATCTGCTGGGGTGGCTGGGCAGGCAGTTTTCTCTCCTGAGTGATGATCTGTCCTTTCAACACAGCTGTGCTTTCAAGCCAAGGTCTCTGACCCAAGTAGAGGCGTCAGCAGCAATAAATACATTAAGAAGATAAGCCAAAGCCAGGTGCGTGACTTTCTCCATGAGCTATCCTTTCCCAGTTGATGAAAGCCATCCGTCTTCTCCTTTTTCTCTCCTTTTAAAAAACTTTAATACTTATAGAAAGGGTATCTACCAATTTAGATGCCTCTCTTACAGGGAGTTTTTGTATTCATTTGATTTGTATGAATCTGGCTTGACTCCTGTTACCCACCCTCTGTCTGCACTCCCACCTTGCTATAGCTCTCCATCTTCTCAATCTCTTCTGGGTCTCCTTCAACAAAGAATGCCTGCAAGCTTAACTGTATCTACACGGCCTTGGGGCTTTCCTGGTGGCTCAGCAGTAAAGAATCTGCCCACCAATGCCGGAGATGCAGGTTCGAGCCCTGGGGTGGGGAGATCCCCTGGAGAAGGAAATGGTAACCCACTCCTGTATTCTTGCCTGGGAAATCCCATGGACAGAGGAGCCCAGTGGGCTATAGTCCTTGGAGTCGCAAAAGAGTTAGACCCGACTTAGCAAGTCAACAACAACGACGACATGGTCTTTAGGGCTTTTAAAATGTTCACTTTGTTTCCTTATCAATTAAGAAAATAGACTTCCTAAACTATAAGAAGAAATATTTTTAAATTATTCATTTTTAAATATTGGTGAGACTTAATATTGCCTCCAGAGCCAATCCCAAGTAGAGATAAAAATTCTTTAGACATGTCATTGTTTTCCCCCACCCACTTCTATGCCTCTGTTTCCAATCTCTGTTCACTGGTGGTTTAAGTTAAATTTTATTTTGCTCTACAAAAACCAACAGCCACCCTGGAGTAGTCAGGTGAGCATCTTAAGGCCAGCTACAAAGAATTAAAGCAGCATATGTATTTCATAATTGAATCCCTGTCTATATTAAAGTATTTTCTGCAGTCCCATCTCAATTCAGACACATGTCACATTGCTGCTGCTGCTAAGTCACTTCAGTCATGTCTGACTCTGTGCAACCCCATAGACGGCAGCCCACCAGGCTCCCCCGTCCCTGGGATTCTCCAGGCAAGAACACTGGAGTGGGTTGCCATTTCCTTCTCCAATGCATGAAAGTGAAAAGCGAAAGTGAAGTCAGTCAGTCATGTCTGACTCTTAGCGACCCCATGGACTGCAGCCCACCAGGCTCCTCCGTCCATGGGATTTTCCAGGCAAGAGTACTGGAGTGGGTTGCCATTGCCTTCTCCGGTCACATCTCTAGTAACAATATATATCCCATAATAATGAAAATCATTAGATGAATGAACAGAGACCGTTTCCCTTTTCAGGAGTGAGGGGGCTGAAAATCAGTTAAATACATACTTTCTCCTCATTTCATGACCCTCATCCCGCTCATTCAGGCTCAAAAATTTCAGAGCAATCTACCCATACTCTGCTTTCAGTCACTGACATGACTCTTGACGATCAAGAGCCCCTTATCAAATCACCCAGCGTTTCTCCATCAGAGACCATGGAAAGGATAACATTTCTTAATCAGCACAGCCTTCCCTGGCACTCTACATAAGTTTCAACAGCAGCTTGAACATATTTCTGTGTTCTACTTCACTATATTCTAATGATCTGTTTACTTAATTACCTCTCCTCGGAGACTGAAATACCAGGAGGACTCATCTCATTTCTACTTTGGTCCCTGTGCCTAGAAGAGAGTGATTGCACGACAAATAGCTCTTGCCTGGAACAGAGGAATTACTAGAGTTAGAAGGCATAGGTTCTGAGAGTGTCAGAGGTAACTCAAGTTAAAAAGAGCTGTGAACTGGTCACATAATTTATTTATTGTTTATTCTTATTGAAGTATATTTGATCTATACGATTACATAAGTTACAGTTGTACAATACAGTGATTCACAATTTTTAAAGGTTATAATCCATTGATCGTTGCTATAAAATATCGGCTATATTCTCTGGGTTGTACACTGTATCCTTGTGGCTTATTTTATACCCAACAGCTTGTACTTCTTAATCCCCTGTCCCTGTATTGCCCCTCCCCACTGCCCTCTCGTGCTGGTAACCGGTAGTTTGCTCTCTATACCTTTGAGTCAGTTTTTTGTTGTTATATTCACTAGTTTGTTGCATGTTTTAATTTCACATATACGACACACAATATTTGTCTTTTTATCTCTGACTTACTTTACCTAGAATGATACCCTCCGCATCCATCCATGTTGTTGAAAATGACAAAATTTCATTCTTTTTTACCACTGCATACATGCATACTCAGTCGTGTCTGATTCTTTGTGACCCCGTGGACTGTAGCCCACCACGCTCCTCTGTCTGTGAAATTTTCCAGGCAAGAATACTGAAGTGGGTTGCCATTTCCTTCTCCTTTTACTGTGGAGTAGTATTCTATTGCGGAGAAGGCAATGGCACCCCACTCCAGTACTCTTGCCTGGAAAATCCCATGGATGGAGGAGCCTGGTGGGCTGCAGTCCATGGGGTCGCTGAGGGTCGGACATGACTGAGTGACTTCACTTTCACTTTTCACTTTCATGCATTGGAGAAGGAAATGGCAACCCACTCCAGTGTTCTTGCCTGGAGAATCCCAGGGACGGGGGAGCCTGGTGGGCTGCCGTCTATGGGGTCGCACAGAGTCGGACACGACTGAAGTGACTTAGCAGCAGCAGCAGTATTCTGTTGTGTACATATATACCAGATTTTCTTTATCCATTCATCGGTTGATGGACACTTAGGTTGCTTCTCTATCT
This sequence comes from Bos javanicus, assembly GCF_032452875.1. Classification (NCBI taxonomy): domain Eukaryota; kingdom Metazoa; phylum Chordata; class Mammalia; order Artiodactyla; family Bovidae; genus Bos; species Bos javanicus. The sequence continues at coordinate 12,495,989 of NC_083896.1, forward strand.
TGGCAGTTGTAAATAATGCTGCTATGGACATTGGGGTGCGTGTATCTTTTCAAATTAGTGATTTTATTGTTTTTAGATCTATACCCAGGAGTAGAATTGCAAGATCATGTGGTAGTTCTATTTTTAATTTTTTTGCAAAGCCTCCACACTGCTTTCCATAGTGGCTGCACCAATTTATATTCTCACCAACAGTTTTCTCCAGTCCTCGCCAACATTTGTCATTGTCTTCTTTTTGACGATAGCCATTCTGACAAATGTGAAGTACAGCTTATTGTAGTTTTGATCTGTGTTTCCCTGATGGTTAGTGACATCGAACACCTTTTCATGTGCCTGTTTGGCCCCGTTATTTGTAAAAATTAGACACAGAGTACCTGTGCATTGAGTGGCTAACTGGCCCAAGCAATTCAAGAGCATGGCAGAACAATCATATTCATTTTTTTCCCTAAACCATTTTATTATAAAAAAATTCACACAGCCGTTATTCTTCAATGAAAAATAAATAAATTTTTAAAATGTTACACAAGAGTTAGTATAATGAACATCTATATACCTATGAACTAAGTAACAAAATGTTGACAGTTGTTAATATTTAGCCATATTTGCTCTACATCTGTAAAGACTTGTAGATTTTAAAAATAGCTGTCATATTTAATAAAAAGGTACTCTTTATAAAGAGGACATATAAAAAAAGTCCTTTAAAGGTCCTTCCCTTGCCCAGGGAATGAAAACCAGATCCCTTATGGATGCTTTCAAGGCATTTTATGATCTAGATCCTGTTAACTATTTTTTTGGATTTATCTGTTGCTGCTCCCCACTTCATCATCTTCTCCAGCCAGGCCAACCTGCTTTAACTTCAGCATCTGGCATTCTCTCTCCTTCCTCTGGTCTTTGTGCATGCTTGTGCCTTTTCCTGGTGCATTTTATCTCCATCCACCTTCATCCGGCTAATTCTTACTTTATTCTAAACTTAAATATCTTCTCCCTCCTCCTTCCTGACACATCAGGCTGCCTAGGAGCTTCTACCACATGCTTTCCTAGTACCCCTATCAGGGCTCCTAAAATCCTGGTAGGGTTTTTAAGGGATCTTTTTATAGGTCCTACCTATACGGTAGGGCATAATAAGTAACATATATTTGATATCTTCCCAACACCCCCTCCCTCCCAAACCTGGCTCACAGCTCCTAAAACCCTTGGAATCTCTATAGTCGTAAGTGTCTTTTTGTATGCTAATGAGATGGCTATGACTGGGGCTCCTAGGTGGAAGCCGGTCACCAGGAAAGTGGACCATGTCATTAGAGGACTGGCGCTTTCATCTTCTCCCCACCTCAACCTCCAGGATGGAGAGAAGGTCTAGGAGTTGAGTCAGTTACAAATGGCCAATATTGTAATCAGTCATGCCTGTGTAATGAAGCCTCCATAAAATACCTTAACTGAAGGGGTTCAGAACACTTCCGGGGTTAAGGGGCACAGGCAGGTGCTGGGATGGTAGCATGCCTGCAGAGCGCATGCAAGCGCCACACCCCTTTCCACATACCTTGCCCTGTGCTTTTCTGCCATCTGGCTGGTCCTGAGTTGTATCCTTTATAATAAGCTGGTGACCTAAGAAGTAAGCTTTTTCTGAGTTCTGTGAGTTCTTCTAGCAAGCTATCAAACCTGAGGGGGGTCATGGGAGCTCAGAGATTTATAGCCAGTCAGTCAGAGGTACATATAAAACTTAGGGCTCCCAACTGGTGTCTGAAGTTGCGGGTCGGGTGGGGGAATGATCTTGTCAGACTGAGCCCTTAAACTGAGGGATCTATGCTAACTCTAGGGAGGCAGTATAAGAATGGAGTTAAATTGCAGGACACCTACTCAGTGTCCTCTGGGAACTGGAGAATTGCTCAGTATGAAATCCACACATCGGATGTCAGAGTGTTGAGAGGAGTAGAGGAAAAAACAGAAGTTTTCCTTTAGTTGAATTGAAGAAACAGGAGAGCTTTTTCCTTTACATAGCATGTCTCTCTCCACCACTAGACGTGACTAGATCATAAGGATCTTCTTTCATTTATCTCTGCAGCTTCCATTCCTAACCAGGGCTTTCCACCTAGTAAGTGCTCAACAAAAAGTCATTGAAAGAATAAATTAATGAAGAGGCACAAGACTAGGTAGGCATTTTGGAACCTGAGGAACCGAAGTTGGTTCCTTTCCCTCTTTTGGCCTTCATTTCCCCATTCGTGCCCAATGTGCTCCATTCCTCAAATTCCATTATTCCATAGTGTCAAGAGGAATAGCTTTTAGAGCTACTAAATGCCAAGCAGTTCCTATGGCAACCACAGGTTCTCTTGGCCCAGACCTGCAGCATTTCAGCACGAATGCCCCAGGCACTAGGAGATTCCAGAGGCCCTCCAACCTCCCACAGGCCACCCAGAAGCAGGTTATTTGATCTGTCTTCTCTGCTTTGCCAGTCCCTCTAGCCCAAGCCTGTTTCTGAAGTCCCTAGAGATTTAACGAACGGTTGCTATAGAGACAGCATCCCTCCTGAAAGCCTCTGTGCAGACTACTGACTATGCAGGTTAACTCCCGATGAATGCAGGATCAGGTCCTAATAAAAGCTGACTCAAGGGGAAACCAGGAAATTACATTAAGCATAACATATGGCATTTGTAGTGAGATTTCACTTAAACCAGCTCATCTAATTCTCACGTCAACTGGAGAAATGATTGTTACTCTCCCTGTTTCATAGATGGGGAACCTGAAGCTCTGTTTGGAGAATTAAGAGGCTTTCCTATAGTCACAAAGTTAGAAGGTGAACACGGTGATTTAAAGCCAAGACTGATTTCAAAGCCTATGTTTTTAACCACTAGATGTTAACTGCCCCAAGATTCAAGCAGGTAATGGTGGGACCTTAGCACTATGTTCAGAGAAAATGGGGTTTCTGGAACTGACCAGATACCAGGGCCTCACCAGCACTCCAGTCTCCCAAATCTGGAAGATAATTTAGGATTGTCTGGAGCTGGTGCTGATGCCCAGCTGGATAGACACAGCAGGATACTGTGTGAAGTATCCTGGTACTGACAGAATTCAAGATCACGGGGTTGTGAGTAGAGTCATGCCCTCCCACGCCTTACTTCTCACCTCTGGTTTATTTAATTCTCAGATAAGACTCATGAAAAGCAGGTTATCATGCCCATTTTACAGATAGCTACACTGAAGTTCAAAAAAGGTGACTTGTCCAAAGCTAAATAGCAAATCAGCAGTTGAAAAGGAGTTTATTCTGGATCTTCTGATTATAATTCAGTGCCACAAGTATTGCAATTTTAATTATCTCTTGTCATAGAGGGCATGGCCATCATAGATGATAATCATAATGGACACCATTTACTCAAATTTATGTGTCCAAGAGGTTGGAAAGCCAAGGGACTTACTTGAGGTTTAATATCCTCTACTGTCCTCATGAAAATCCCATAGGGTAGATATTAAGGTCCTGTTTTATAGGTTAGGAAACTGAACTCAGGTGAAGTGTGGAATGTAGTAAGAATTACATATTTGGCCTTCACCCTAGCTTCTGACATGTTCCTAAAACATATTTTCTAAGAGATGAGAGTAATAAAGATGTTTCGCCATGTTAATGAGGTGGCTTTTGGACCTAAAGGTGGGGGCTGGCTGCCAACCATGTGCTCAGAGTTGGAGCTTTCAGTTCCAGCCCTGACCTCCAACAAAGGCAGAGGGAGTTGAGATGGAGTTCAGTCCCCAGTGGCTTATGACTGAATCAGTCGTGCACATGTAATGGGGCCCCCTCAAAGCCCCAAAGGGCAGGGTCTGCAGTTGGTGAACATGTGAAGATCTGGGAGAAGAAGGGTATGCTCAGAGAAGGCTTGGAAGTTCTGGATCCTTTCCCATACTTTACCCTATGTATCTCTTCATCTCAATGTTGATTAGCATCCTTTAACATCCTCTGTAATAAATCGGTCATCTACGGAGTAAACCATTTTCCTGAGTTTGGTGAGCCACTGTAGCAAATTAATCAAACTCAAGGAGGAGGTGGTGAGAACTTAGGATTTATAGCTAATTGATCAGAAGTACAGGTAACAATCTGAGCTTATGACTGTCATCTACAGTGCAGGGTGGTCATCTAGGACTGAGTTCTCAACTCATGCAATCTGATGCTATCTCCAGGAACATAGCATCAGAACTGAGGTAAATTGTAGGACACCCCGTTGGTGTCAAGAAATTGCTTGTTGATGTGGAAAAACTCCCTCCTCCAACAAACACACACACACACACACACACACACACACACATATTGGAATGGGTGTGCAGAACTTTTATATGAAGGGACTTACCAAGATCATCAAGTGAGTAACTTGGTAGAAGCTGAATTTCAACTCAGGTATGTGTGCACACTAATCACTTCAGTCATGTCTGACTCTTTGCAACCCCATGGACTGTAGCCCTCCAGGCTCCTCTGTCCATGGGATTCACCAGGAAAGAATACTGAAGTGGGTTGCCATGCCCTCCTCCAGAACAACTCGGGTATATCTGATTATAATCTCCTCCACCATTAAAGCAGGTCTAGAAGGAATTGGCAAACATTTAGTTTCTCTTGACCTTGCTCACACTCTGATAGATTCCTCAGCTTAGCAAGTCCTCCCCTATCAAATCCAAGCCCTCCCCATCTGTATCAGTGTTTTGGCTGCATGTGACCCAAAATAACAAGTTTAATGACTGGACATTTTTTTTCTTTCACATAAGAAAGTCCAGAGGTAGGCAGCCTCAGCCTGGCCTGGCAATTTCAGAATGACCAGGAACCCAGGCCCCCACCAGGTCTCTCCTCTGCCATTCTTATGGTATGGCTCTCATACTCAAGATCCAAGTGGTTGCTAGGATTCCAACCCTCATACCCAAGTTCCAAGCAACATAATGGAGGAAAGGATTAAAAAGTAATGCACTTCTCCCATTAAAAGACTTCCTGGAATTACTATATGACATGTTCATTTACATGTCCCTGGCCAAACTTAGTCACATCTAGCTGCAGCCCTATAGCTGCAAGGGAGGCTGTAACCATATCCTTCAACAGGGCGTTCTGTTACTGAGGAGGAAGGGAAGAATGGATGATAGAGTGAGCAGCACGCTGGTCACAACATCCTTCAAGCTCGGGTTTAGTTTCATCTCTTTCTTGAAGCACTATTGACCATCAAAGTCCAATGTGATCTTCCTTCTCTGAATTCTTATCACATTTACCAACATAGCTTTGAGCATGCACTGTACTAGCTTCTGTATGACTTGTGTGCCAGATATGATAGGTAGACAGATGAGACAGTTATATCTGAGACATAAAAATGGGTATAGGTATGTGTATACACATCATGATGTGTGGGCTAAGTGTATGCTCAGTCGCGTCAGTCACGGCCAGATCTTTGCGACCCTATGGACTGTAGCACAACAGGCTCCTCTGTCCATGGGATTCTCAGGCAAGAATACTGGAGTGGGCTGCCATTTCCTCCTCCAGTGGATCTTCCCAACCCAGGGATCAAGCCTGAGGCTCCTGTGGCTTCTGCATTACAGGCAGATTGTTTACTACTGAGCCACCCAGGAAACCCATCATAGATGTAAACAAAGATATAAATACAAACTTTCAGATGGGTAGCATAGTGGTTCAGAAAAAGTATGAAGTTTGGAATTAAACAGATCCACATTATCAAGCCCTATTGCCGACCACAGTTTCTGTGTAAATTTATAAGTTAATTAACCTAAACCTCAACTTCTTAACCTGTAAACTGAAGACCATGATTGAACTCACCTAATAAGGCTGTTGTGATAGCTAAATAAGAGGATTCATATAATGGACTTAGCACATTACCAGGCACACAGTAAGTGCTCATTAAACATTAGCCCCTCTTATTTCTCCTTAGTCTTCACAATGGCCCTGCGAGATTGATGACATCACCCTCACTTTTAAAAAGAGGAAACTGAAGTTCAGAGAGGTTAAAGAACTTACCTAAGGTAACAAGGCTAATAGTGGTACCACTGAGATAGGAACTTCAAACCTGACCTCAAATCCTGAGCTTTTAGTTCAAGACCCCTGTCCCCTGTCTCTTTTTACCCATGGCATGTCAAATACATAATCTGCTGTAACAAATTCAAATGAATCAGCTGTCACTCTGTCTTTTGCTTTAAGGCCTTCTAGGCTATTATCTCCACCGCACACTGAAATACAGGAGAAAATATTTTTAATTTTCAAGATAAGGATCATTTTCATATGAAATCCATATAGAGTGGAAAATCTGATTAGAAAGATTTCATTTAGAAAGAAATTAGCTCAAGGCAGCCTTTTTGACTAACAGGGGAATAATGAGGAAAAGCAGACGCATCTAGTAAAACATGAAGCTGCTCTCCCTTGGAGAGGAAATTTAGCATTCCACACTGCATACTTCATCTGCCTCAAGTACAAAACCATTTGAGTCCCCTTCTCACTAAGAATCGAGATATTTTCATAAGCAGTAACTCAATTTTGAGAGATAATTATCCTTGGGAAGGAAGGATCCGGTACAATTACATACATTTCTAAAAACTAAGAAATATGCTCAGTCCATTGTAGCTGATGACCAAAGCAGAGGGCACTCCCTGCAGTATGTCCTGAGCTGTAATTGTGAGCAGATTAGACTCCTTTTACAGTCCTCAGATGGTGACTGCAGCCATGAAATTAAAAGACGCTTACTCCTTGGAAGGAAAGTTATGACCAACCTAGATAGCATATTCAAAAGCAGAGACATTACTTTGCCAACAAAGGTTCGTCTAGTCAAGGCTATGGTTTTTCCTGTGGTCATGTATGGATGTGAGAGTTGGACTGTGCAGAAGGCTGAGTGCTGAAGAATTGATGCTTTTGAACTGTGGTGTTGGAGAAGACTCTTGAGAGTCCCTTGGACTGCAAGGAGATCCAACCAGTCCATTCTGAAGGACATCAGCCCTGGGATTTCTTTGGAAGGAATGATGCTAAAGCTGAAACTCCAGTACTTTGGCCACCTCATGTGAAGAGTTGATTCATTGGAAAAGACCCTGATGCTGGGAGGGATTGGGGGCAGGAGGAGAAGGGGTCGACAGAGGATGAGATGGCTGGATGGCATCACTGACTCGATGGATGTGAGTCTGAGTGAACTCTGGGAGTTGGTGTTGGACAGGGAGGCCTGGCGTGCTGCGATTCATGGGATCGCAAAGAGTTGGACACGACTGAGCGATTGATCTGATCTGATCTGAAGGTGACTCCTTAATGTGAAGAGGCTCGGATTCAGTGTCAAAGCTCCTGGGCTCTAGTTCTGCACAGTTCTATGAGCTAGCTGCCTTTATGCACAAGCCACCCCTTCTCTCTGCCTTTCCATTTGAGCTTCAATAAAATGAGATAGTTATGCTATCTGGCCATTTAGGAACCTTCTAGCTGAAAGTTTTTATAGATCTGGGGTTAATTCTGGACATTTGCAAAGAATTAAGTAAAGTGTATTAAGTGTTACAGGTCACATTCTAATTTGTCTGATGACTTTGTTTTTTAAATGGCATGTTTCCCCCTTAACTGTTGTTGGTGTTGCTGTTACTGCCTTTGAGAGGTGATCCTCCTTAGGATTTGTACCCTGTGCAGAACACTGCATATTGTTGACATGCTGATGAATACTTCTAAAAATCTAACATCTGTACAGCATTTCACACGCTCCAAAGCAACTTCACTGTCATTAACTCACTCAGTTTTCACGATTAACCCCGGAGACCAGAACAGTATTGTTGATGCATTAGAAAAAGCGTGGATTTGGGTTCCAAAGAGCCTGAGGCTCAATCCCAGCTCAACCCTTTGTAAATCAAAAGGACTTGGGAGAGTTTAACTCTTCTGTGATTTCCAGCTTCCCTATCTTTGAAACTGAGAAGATGGTAATAAAATGAAGTTTTCATGGAAAACACAGCAGCCTAATAGCTGGTCTTTCCCTTTATCTTGGTTGGGTGCTAGGAAGCTAAATTGACAAGAGCTCCTAATGTTAAGAGTTCCCCAAAGCAACATCTAGCAAGGAGGAATCACGAGATTAACCAAATTTAAGACTCCTGCTAAAAATGTACTTTGGTTTTCTCATGTTTTGTTAGATAAGGAGTGGATGAGTATAAGAAGTGGGGAGGGTCTGAGGAAATGTTGGTCTGCATTGGGAGCTCAGGCATTCTAGGATATCTGGACAGACCAATCATTCATCCTGGCATCCAAGGAACATTGACTGAACACTTACTGCTTGCAAAAGGACCTTTCAAAGCAGTGGGGAAATGGCAGGACTTGGAGGTTAGAGTGAGACTTTGAAGGCATAGGGTCTTTGGGTTTTGTTATGGTGTCTCATCAACGTGATGGAGTCCCAGGGCTGATGGTGGCCTCTGGGAGGGTTCTTCAAGTCATGAGTTTATTCCCACACTATGCTGGGTACCGAAGACCTCAGTACCTGTCTTCCTCAAGTTGTTTATTTTCTAGTGGGGACACAGTAATGACCCCAGGAAAGACATGAGCACTCAGCCAAGTGTCACAGAAGGGAAGGAGCTTCTGTGTGGCAAGGTCACACAGGCTTCCCCAGAGAAGGTGGTTTTAGACCTGAATCCTTGAGGTAAGGATTAAGAGGAGTTTACCAGACTGACAAGAGGAAGAAATCACTCCAGGCAAAGGTGAGACCAAGGCTAGAGCACTTTGGAAACCACAGTTAGAGCTTTATAGGGAAGTAGAAGAGGCATGGAGAAGGCAATGGCACCCCACTCCAGTACTCTTGTCTGGAAAATCTGGTGGGCTGCCGTCTATGGGGTCACACAGAGTTGGACACGACTGAAGCGACTGAACTGAACTGAACTGAAGCGACTTAGCAGCAGCAGCAGCAGAAGAGGCAAGACTAGAGAGCTAGGTCAGGGGAGATCCTAAAGACTGTTACGGAGCAAAATTCAACTGAGTCCATAAACCCAGATCCTGCAACCTGATGTATAATTGATGTGTGGAAGAGTTGGAGCCAGAAGGGAGGGTAAGGAAAGGATAGGTTTGAAAAATAAATAAATAAATAAATAAATTACACAGGCTAAAAAATAAATAAATAAAATAAAAATAAACATCCTATGGGTTTTATTGACAATTTATGAATCAGGGAGCATCCCATCTAGCTGATAGAAAGGAGCTTGAAAGAGCTTTACAGGGCAAGAGATTTTTATAGACCAAAGAGCAGGAACAGAAAGTTATATGCTGATAGGTTAAAGCAGGGTAACCTTCCTTATATGAAGCACAGGGCAGTCCTGGAGTCTGCTTAGGTAACCTGCTGAGCAGGCAAGTGCTGACTGGCTGACCTAGACCTTCCTTCCTTCCTTCTCTGGGAGCACTTTGCATAGAAAATGAGTTAAATCTTGGTTTGCTGGCATGGAGCTGAGCAGGAGTGACTACACCTGGGGTATAATCTTGTTACTTAACAAGGCTTTGACTAGAATCAAAATTGACACAATCCTATAGGCAGTGAGAAGCCAATAAGAGTAAGTGAGGAGGTGATATATTCGCCTAGTCGCTGAGACGGAGAAGTCAATGGCACCCCACTCCAGTACTCTTGCCTGGAAAATCCCATGGATGGAAGAGCCTGGTGGGCTGCAGTCCATGGGGTCGCACAGAGTCGGACACGACTGAGCGACTTCACTTTCACTTTTCACTTTCATGCATTGGAGAAGGAAATGGCAACCCACTCCAGTGTTCTTGCCTGGAGAATCCCAGGGATGGGGGAGCCTGGTGGGCTGCCATCTCTGGGGTCGCAGAGTCGGACACAACTGAAGCGACAGCAGCAGCAGCAACAGCAGCAGTTGCTGAGAGAGCCTGCTGACCCACATTCAGAGATGCACTTGGGTGAGTAGACAAGGGAATGAGCTTCAGGAGGACTGACTGGAAGGAAGCTCGTGGAAAATTCCAAGTCACCTAGGTGCCAAAAAAACATCAGTTATTTTCTGTAAAAATTCAGAGAAGAATCACTTTGAAAATTTTCAAAACTTTTCTCATCTCAAGGCAACTGTGGTGTAGTAGACTGGTCTCGAAACCAGTTTAAATTTTGTTTTATCACTTACTGTCTCTGTGGCCAAGGACAAATTTCTTACTCCATGCTTCCATTCCATCATCTGTAAAATGGAAATATTTCCTATCCTGCGTGTTATTGCAGAATTAGGATAGTGTACACAAAGGGTCTCATGTTCAGTAGCTAACTTGATCATTGTTATCTATTATTATACAAATGTTTCTATTTCAATTTTCCTAGAGTCAGCTCTCTGAGGGTATTTAAATATGACTTAATTTGGAGTGTTCAATCTATAAAAATTCAATTACACATGCTATACCAGGAAAACGTCTATTTTTTAAAAGGACACCTGCCATCATATTCTTTGTAATTATCCCTCTGTCCCTGAAGGTCAGATTCTTAAAATGTTGGGCGGGAGGATGGAAAAGAGGGGAAAGAGGCAGGAAACTGTTAAATCATTAAATTACATGTTTCATCTGAATCACTTGAAGCCAATGATGACACCTCACCTTTCTCAGTTTTCCTTTGGTTTTTCTCTTTATAGCTCTAGTCACTTCAGACAGACCAATTAAACTTCAGAAATCCTTCAAGAATTGTGTGTTCCTTGCTCAGCCTCACTTAGAATTTCAAATGAGATGCCACCTTCTCTGAGAATATTCAATTGCTCTTTTATCAACTCCTGTGATTTCCTAACGTCAGTCACTCAGTCAGCCTTTATTAGGTGATTTCTAATTTTGGTAGGTAGTTTAAAAAAGAGGAAAAGACAAATCATTCAGATGCAAAATTAAAGATCTAGGCCTTCTGTCAAACCTGCAGCAAAAAGGACTTTGCATACCTGCAGTCTGCAAGGGACTTTGCAATTTTTAAGGCGCTTTCATGGGCACTGTTGGAGAAGGGAATGGCTGCCCACTCCAGGATTCTTGCCTGGAGAATTGCATGGACAGAGGAGTCTGGTGGGTTACAGTCCACGCAGTCTCAAAGAGTTGGACACGACTGAGCCACTAACACACACACACGGACACTATAGTTTTTAATCCTCCCAAGAACTTTCCAGTGTACCAGAATCAATATTTTGCTAATGTGGAACTGTTGCTCAGAAAAGGTTTGTGACCTACTAAGAAGATACACCATTAGTCCAAGGCAGAAGTGGTACTTCCGCTGAGGTCTCTCTGACTCCAGGTCTGCTAAGACACAGAGACCTGAAGGCTAAGCCTGAGAAACTTTCATGAAAGGCAAATTATCCTAAGTTTGTGTAATATGTGAGCTACATCTTCTCTGGAGGAAATGAAAGTAGAGTTCTTCAATTACTATAAAATGAAGGCATGGTTTGAAAATGTGTTTCTGTCTACTTAACAACTACAAAATGTCTTCAAGGCTTAAAAATGTATTCATTTCACACATGTTTATTGAGTGCCCAGTAAGCCGCCTGCTCTTTTGGGTGTATCGGGAATAAGATAGCGAAAAAAATTAAGCAACACTCTCGAGAGGCTCTCACTCTAGGGGGTGGGAGATGAACAGAAAATAAACAACTAAATATGTAAGATGGTGACAGAAGCTATTGGGAAAAATAAAGCAGGAAAAAAGATTCCAAAGAAGAACTTTGGAATTAATATAGGTTCAAATGCAGGATCTCTGGCCGAAGGCAAGGTCGTCCGCCCAATGCACAGGGAGGCCAAATACCCTGAAAACTTGACATTTGGGACAGAGCAAGTTTTCTTTTTTAATTGAAGTATAGTTGATTCACAATTAACTATATTGTGTTTCAGGTGTGCCGCAAAGTGCTTTAGTTACATATGTGTACAATTTTTTTTTTCAGATTCTTTTTCCATATGTGTGGGTGCTCAGTCCTTGCAGTTCTTTACAACTCTTTGTGACCCCACGGACTGTAGCCCGCCAGGCTCCTCTGTCCATGGGATTTCCCAGGCAAAAATACTGGAATGGGTTGCCATTTCCTTCTCCAGGGGATCTTCTCAACCCAGGGATTGAATCTGCGTCTCCTGTATCTCCTGTATTACAGGCAGATTATTTACTGCTGAGCCACCTGGGAAGCCCGTTTCCCATATAGATTATTATAAAATACTGAGTATAGTTCTCTCTTGAACTGTTGTTATTTATTTTGTGTAGAGTAGTGTGTCTGTATTAATCTCCTAATTTACGCCTCCCCATCACCTTTCCCCTCTAATAACCATGTTTGTTTTCTAGGTCTGTGAGTCTGTCTCTATTTTGTAAATAAGTTCAATTGTATTATCTTTTTAGATTCTACACATAAGTGATATCGTACGATATTTCTTTTTTTTCTGTCTGCCTTACTTAGTATGACAATTTCTGGGTCCATCCATGTTTACTGCAGATGGCATTATTTCATTCTGCCTGATGACTGAGTAATATCCCATTGTGTGCATGAACCACATCTTCTTTATACTTTCATCTGTCAATGGACATTTAGGTTGTCCTGGCTCTTGTAAACAGTGCTGCAATGAACATTGGGGTGTGCATATAACTTTTCTAATTGTGGTTCTTTCTGGATATATTCCCAGCAACGGGATTGCTGGATCATACGGTAGTTCTACTTTTAGTTTTGAATAGATCAGGTTTTTATCGTATACCCTTATCTTTTTCTTACAGAAAAGACCCAGGTCTCTGAAAGCTAAAACATTTCCTAGATTTCCCTCACTCAAAATTTCCTCCACTTAGAAAAAATATATATAGTAGGACTGGGCACAATAGAACAGGTTAACAAGAAAAAAACACAGAAATTTCAAATAAAAGTCAAGTTGGTGCCATGGGCACTAGACTCTGGCTGCTAAAGCTGACACTGTAGCTGCTAAACACTATATATTTTGATGCCCCGTCTCCACCACCCCAGGCTGAACTCAACTCCCTACTTGCTTCTGTCACTTACTCCAAACTCACAGTCTCCAGGCCACATCCTCTCTCTCAGTTCAGTCGCTCAGTCTTGTCCAGCTCTTTGCAAGCACGCCAGGCTTCCCTGTCCTTCACCAACTCCTGGAGCTTACTCAAACTCATGTCCATCGAGTCAGTGATGCCATTCAACCACCTCATCCTCTGTCGTCCCCTTCTCCCACCTTTGATCTTTCCAAGCATCAGGGTCTTTTCCAATGAGTCATTTCTTCACATAAGGTAGCCAAAGTATTAGCGCTTCAGCTTTAGCATCAGTCCTTCCAATGAATATTCAGGACTGATTTCCCTTGGGATGGACTGATTGGATCTCCTTGCAGTCCAAGGGACTCTCAACAGTCTTCTCCAACACCACAGTTCAAAAGCATCAATTCTTTGGTGCTCAGCTTTCTTTATAGTCCAACTCTCACATCCATACATGACTACTAGAAAAACTATAGCTTTGACTACATGGACCTTTGTTGGCAAAGTAATTTCTCTGCTTTTTAATAAGCTGTCTAGGTTGGTCATAGCTTTTCTTCCAAGGAGCAAGCGTCTTTTAATTTCATGGCTGCAGTCACTAACTGCAGTGATTTTGGAGCTCCAAAAAGTAAAGTTTTTCACTGTCTCCATTGTTTCCCCATCTATTTGCCATGAAGTGATAGGACCAAACACCATGATCTTAGTTTTCTGAATGTTGAGTTTTAAGCCCACTTTTTCACTTTCCTCTTTCACTTTCATCAAGAGACTCTTTAGTTCTTCACTTTCTGCCATAAGGGTGGTGTCCTCTGCATATATGAGGTTATTGATATTTCTCCCAGCAATCTTGATTCCAGCTTGTGCTTCATCCAGCCCAGTGTTTCTCATGATGTACTCTGCATCGAAGTTAAAAAAGCAGGGTGACAATACTGCTTGGTGTACTCCTTTCCTGATTTGGAAACAGTCTGTTGTTCCATGTCCAGTTCTGGCCATCGAGAAACTGAGAGCAGAAAATCTGCCACTTTGGCTTCCAGTCTAAGTATTAAAGAAAGGGAAGTTTGGATGTGAAGCAGCATAAATGTCATAAATACGCTCTGTCCAGACTTAATGTACACATTTTTAGCAATGGTCACAGGATCATAGACCAAATATTGTCTCTGTTGGTACTCCACAAAAGAAGAGTGTCAGGTTTAATCTTAGTTAGTAACACTAGGCACAAGGCCAGACATCAGAGCATGAACACCTGAGATTCAGCCCTGAGAGGAAAATGTGATGGGGAGCCCAGGGTGCCTGTAGGTAGAATTTATCTTCTCTAGTCTGTACACCTATCTGATCTAATGCTCCAGAAATGTTTATTTTGGAAGCTATGTATAATACCATGAAGAGGGCAATTTGTCTTAAAGAAACAGAAATTCATTCATCAAGTGACAGCATTTATTCAATGTGCAGTCTAGGTGTCAGAAATAAAAATATCAGCAGGAAACAGCCTTTGATCAGGAATTGGCCACAGTCTGATGAGGGAGGGGAGCTTGATTAGAGATGGAGAGTTCAAAGGTTACAGATGAGATCAAGGTGAAAGGGAGGGAAGATCACTGGGTGAGTGGCAAGGGTTGCAAGAGATTGTATAAGAAAGGCAGTTACTCAGAGGATAAGTTATACTCTGGGCCTCCATCTCCTAATTTATGAAACTGGGATAATTAAAAAACAAAAAAGCCAGTTACTAAAATGGTTCTCTGGTATGCAGAGTAGACCCTGAACAACAAGGGTTTGAACTGCATATGGCCACTTAAATGCGGATTCTTTTCACTAAATACGTCCTATGTTACTATACTCTCTATGGTTGGTTGTATCTGTCAGTGAAGGACCAGGGACACAGAAGACAGACTGTAAAGTTATTTATGGATCTTTATGTGGGAGTGAGCATGCTAACCCCACATTTCGAGGGTTCTTCAAGGGTCCATCATACTGGCAAGAGAGCCAGTTTATATTTCTTCCTTCATAAAAATGTTTAGAATATTTCCCCTCACTCTTATATGACACTTTGGACAGTGAATCATGGACTGTCGGTTCTCTGAAGGCTGGAAAGCAGATCTAACCCAAACACCTCCCCAAAAGCTAGCACATACTTGGTGCTTAATGTCGCTCCATTTCTCAGTCATGTCCAACAATCTGTGACCCCATGGGCTGCAGCACGCCAGGCTTCCCCGTCCTTCACCATCTCCTGGAGTTTGCTCAAACTCATGTCCATTGAGTCAGTGATGCCATCCAACCATCTCATCCTCTGTCATCCCCTTCTCCTCCTGCCTTCAATCTTTCCCAGCATCAGGGTCTTTTCCAGTGAATCAGTTCTTCACATCAGGTGGCCAAAATATGGGAGCTTCAGCTTCAGCATCAGTCCTTCCAATGAATATTCACAGTTGATTTCCTTTAAGATTGACTGGTTTGATCTCCTTGCTGTCCAAGAGACTCTCAAGAGTTTTCTTCAGGACCACAGTTCGAAGGTATCAGTTCTTCGGCATTCAGCCCTTTTTATGGTCCAGCTCTCACATCCATACATGACCACTGGGAAAACCATAGCTTTGACTATATGACTTTGTAGGCAAAGTAATGTCTCTGCATTTTAATACGCTGTCTAGGTTTGTCAGAGCTTTTCTTCCAAGGAGCAAGCGTCATTTAATTTCTTGGCTACAGTCACAGTCAACAATGATTTTGGAGCTCAAGAAAATACCTGTCATACCTGTCACTATGTTCGTTATACCCCATCTATTTGCCATGAAGTGATGGGACCAGATGCCATGATCTTTGTTTTTTGAATGTTGAGTTTTAAGCCCACTTTTTCACTCTCCTCTTTCGCTTTCATCGAGAGGCTCTTTAATTCCTCTTAGCTTTCTGCCATTAGGGTGGTGTCATCTGCATATCTGTGGTTATTGATATTTCTCCTGGCAATCTTGATTCCAGCTTGTGCTTCATCTAGCCTGGCATTTCGCATGATGTACTCTGCATATAAATTAAATAAATAGAGTGACAATATACAGCCTTGATGTACTCCTTTCCCAATTTTGAACCAGTCCATTGCTTCATGTCCAGTTCTAACTGCTGCTTCTTGACCTGCATACAGGTGTCTTAGGCAGGTAAGGTGATCTAGTATTCCCACCTCTTTAAGAATTTTCCACAGTTTGTTGTGATCCACACAGTCAAATAACTTAGCATAATCAATATGCAGAAGTAGCTGTTTCTCTGGAATTCTTTTTCTTTATCTGTGATCTAATGGGTGTTGGCAATTTGATCTTTGGTTCCTCTGCCTTTTCTAAATCCAGCTTATACATCTGAAAGTTCTCGGTTCACATGCTATTGAAGCCTAGCTTGAAGGATTTTGAGCATTACCTTGCTAGCATGTGAAATGAGTAAAATTGTGCAGTAGTTTGAACATTTTTTGACATTGCCATTCTCTGGGATTGGAATGAAAACTGACCTTTTCCAGTCCTGTGACCACTGCTGAGTTTTCCAAATTTGCTGGCATATTGAGTACAGCACTTTCACAGCATCATCTCTTAGGATTCGAAATAGCTCAACTGAAATTCCATCACCTCCACTAGCTTTGTTCGTAGTGATGCTTCCTAAGGCCCACTTGACTTTACACTCCAGCATGTCTGGTTCTAGGTGTGTGATCACACCATCGTGATTATCTGGATCCTTAAGATCTTTTTTGTATAGTTCCTTCTGTGTATTCTTGCCACCTCTTCTTAATATCTTCTGCTTCTGTTAGGTCCATATTATTTCTGTCCTTTATTGTGCCCATCTTTGTGTTAAATGTTCCCTTTGTATCTCTAATTTTCTTGATGAGATCTCTAATCATTCTCATTCTATCGTTTTCCTCTATTTCTTTGCATTGTTCACTTAGGAAAGCTTTCTTATCTCTCCTTGCTGTTCTTTGGAACTCTGCATTCAGATGGGTGTATCTTTCCTTTTGTTCTTGGCCTTTCACTTCTCTTCTTTTCTCAACTATTTGTAAGGCCTCCTCTGACAACCATTTTACCTTTTTCCATTTCTTTTTCTTGGGAATGGTTTTGATCACTGTTTCCTGTACCAAGTTACGAACCTCCATCCACGGTTCTTCAGGCACTCTATCAGATCTAATCCCTTTAATCTATTTCTCACTTCCACTGTATAATCGTAAGGGATTTGATTTAGGTCAAACCTGAATGGCCTAGTGGTTTTCCCTAAGTTCTTCAATTTAAGTCTGAATTTTGCAATAAAGAGTTCATGATCTGAGCCACAGTCAGCTCTTGGTCTTATTTTTTGCTGACTGTATAGAGTTTCTCCATATTTGGCTACAAAGGATATAATCAATCTGATTTTTGTATTGGCCATCTGGTGATGTCCACGTGTAGAGTCATCTCTTGTGTTGTTGGAAGAGGGTGTTTGCTATGACCAATGCATTCTCTTGGCAAAACTCTGTTAGACTTTGCCCTGCTTCATTTTGTACTCCAGGGCCAAACTTACCTGTTACTCCAGGTATCTCTTGACTTCCTACTTTTGCATTCCAGTCCCCTATGATGAAAAGGACATCTTTTTTTTTTTTTTTGGTGTTAGTTGTATAAGATCTTTCTGCATTAGTGGTTGGGGCATAGACTTGGATTACTGTGATACTGAATGGTTTACCTTTTAGTAAGGTAAACCATACCTTACATACAAAACCAAACCATATCATACAAACCATACCTCACAGAATCATTCTCTAGTTTTTGAGATTGCACCCAAATGCTGCATTTCAGACTCTTGCTGACTATGCATGCTACTGCATTTCTTCTAAGGGATTTTTGCCTACAGTAGTAGATATAATGGTCATCTGAATTAAATTCCCCGCTTCCTGTCCATTTTAGTTCACTGATTCCTAGATGTTCCCTCTTGCCATCTTCTGTTTGGCCACTTCCATTTTACCTTGATTCATGGACCTAACATTCCAGGTTCCTATGCAATACTTTCTTACAGCATCGGACTTTACTTTCACCACCAGACACAACCACAACTGGGAGTCGTTTTTTCTTTGGCTCCATCTCTTCATTCTTTCTGGAGTTATTTCTCCACTGACCTCCAGTAGCATGTTGGACACCTGTCGACCTGGAGGGTTTACCTTTCAGTATCCTATCTTTTTGCCTTTTCAAACTGTTCATGGGGTTCTCAAGGCAAGAATACTGAAGTGGTTTGCCATTCCCTTCTCCAGTGGACCACGTTTTGTCAGAACTCTCCACCATGACCCGTCCATCTTGGGTGGCCCTACACAGCGCGGCTCTTAGTTTCACTAAGTTAGACAAGGCTGTGGTCCATGTGATCAGTTCAGTTAGTTTTTTGTGATTTTTGGTTTTCATTCTGTGTACCCTCTGATGGATGAGGATAAGAGACTTATGCAATCTCTTATCCAAACTATGGAAGTATAAAAGTTATGGAAGTTATATAATAGCATGGAAGTTAAAAGTTAAACCTCTGCTCAGCTTTGGACCTGAGTTTTCTTCACTATGAAATACAGAGTACCGACTTGACGAGGTGATTTCTGAAGTTCCTGCTCACGTGAACAGTCTAGGACTCCACCTTGCATACCTTTTCAGAATATTCAACTTCCTAGTTCAAGCCATTTAAATCTTTGAAAATTAATTTATTAAAATCTTGGGGAACCTAGCTGTTGAGAATTTGGTAGATGGCTAAATTCCTTCTCTGCAGCAGCTGAGGCTATGCCTGTAAAATGTGAAAACAAACATCAAGCTCTCTCAAACAGCTCAGCAGAGCTGATTGAAGACAGGACAGCCAATACCCCAATTTGAAGAGAACAGTAAGTTTGGTTAAAATGCTCACTCCTATGACCTCAGGCAGAGACAAATCTCACTCACAGGATCTCAAGTGTCCTCAGGGGCTCAGCTTCAGCACCACCTCTAACCACTGGAAAAGGAAATTATGATAGATATGTGTGCCTTGAGATCATGTCTGCAAAAGGACTTTGCAGCTATAGCGTACTATCGGAATGTGACTTACTGCATTATTGTTATTAGTGATGGTGATATTAAAAAGCTTGGGAAAATATACAGCAAACTGTTAGCAGCATTTATATCTGAAACGTGGAGAGATTGAAAGATACTTTTTAGATTTGTGTTTCTAACCACTTTGAATTGAAAACAATCAACTCCCTCTAATTTTGTGCCAGAAAAACCAATTAAGAGAAAAAGGTAAATGATGTGACCTCTGTGTGCATTATTGTTTTGTAATAACTTTAACCTCATGTCCCTGGTCAGGGAGTCACTTAGAGTCATGAAGCTGCCATGAATGTACTAGCTTGGTGACAATAGCCCAGCTACCTAACATCTCAAAGTTTATTCCTTTATGCATTGAAAAAAGAAACTGTTAGTTGCTCAGTCATGTCCAACTCTTTGCAAACCCATGGATTGTAACCCACCAGGCTCCTCTGTCCATGGGATTCTCCAAGCAAGAAGACTGGAGTGGGTTGCCATATCATCTTCCAGGGGATCTTCCCAACCCAGGGATCAAATCCAGGTCTCCTGCTCTGCAGGCGGATTCTTTACCAGGGAAGCCTTTTATGTGTTAAATGGGGATAAAGTTGTCCATCTCCCGGAAATCGGTGAAAAGGCTTCAGAGGTGAATCCAAAACAAAACAGTGTAAATAAAATAAAATAAATATTATTATCTCACTGGATCTTTACAGCAGCCATGTGGTTTTGGCTGAATTTCTTACCTCCCAATTTATGAAGGCTACAGCAAAAGCACAGACAAGATAGGTAAGTGATTTTGGACAACAAGGTCAGTTAGCCCCAAGGCTTATTTCCTATTTGCATAATTTTATGCATATGTATCTGTTTATTTGCCCAGGGCTAGGGAATCACTTGCATATCATTTTCTTATACAACCCAGAAAAGAACACAAGTACAAAAGAAGAAAAACTCGGTTAACAAATCTACCATTAACAAAACAGTTGTCACCATCTTGGGCAGCCGTGAAGAAAGAACCACAAACCCAAGCCCAGTTGAAGGTTGCCAAATGTAATTATCTCCAGCTTTATTTATCTCTATAAAGCAGTTAAACAGAAGGCAGAAAAGATGAGAGAGGGAAAAAATAGCTCCTTTCGAACTAAAGCCACCTATATTCCTTGTGCTCTCTCTTCCCTTCCCCCAAGCCCCACTTCAGCTGCAGCCTCCAGAAACGCCTGTGGAGTCTTAACACGTTGAGGCTCTGCCTCATGTTTCACGGTCCCTAAAACAACAGCTAGTGAACAGGTTGTCACTGTGAACAGCAGATCCTAAGACCGGGACTCAGCTGCCTCCATCGTTCAGAAGGGAATTGAAGAGAGTTATTTCTTTACTGTTCCGGGCAGGCATGGTTGGCTCTGCCACTGGCCAGCTGTTTGACCTCAGACAAAACATTGAACTTCTTTCAGTTCCAGAGACTTCTTCCAGTCTCTCTCTCTCTTTTTTTTAATCTACAGAATAGGCATATTGATACCTATTTCATTGAGTTGTTGCAAGAATTCGGTATAGGGTTGCATGAAATAGGTATAGGGTTCAATGAAATTAATAGTGAAGTACCTAGCGTAGAGCTTGACATTTGATAGGTGCTCACAAACCGCTTACTGTCTCTAAGAGGCATTGCGGCATAAGGGCCAAGTCCCCGGACTTGATCCAGGCAGCCTAGGTTTGAATCCAGGCTCTGCCATTTACAAGTGTGTAATCCTGCCTGCTCCTTCTCGACAGAAAGGGGATAATGACGGTGTCTATTATAAGGAGTCTAAAAGGCTTAGAACAGTAAGCGTTAAATAAATAGCAAAGGGCTCGTACATCATCTAAACCGCCACACGGGAGGTCAGGAAGCAGAGGGAGTCACTCATGGCACCACTAGAGTCCTGACGACCCAGCGCACCCCCTCACTTCTTCTCAGCCTGTTTCTGTCGCTCCTGATGACGCCTCGCTCTCTCCTCTCTCCTCTGTCAGTGGCTTCTCTCCCAGAGCTTCTCCACGTACTGCACTTGGCATTCAACTTCCTCGCTTGAGTGGTTCCCCTCCCCTAAGGCTCAGATCTCAGGCCAGGCCACCTCCGAGACACTGGCCTCCTTCATATCCAACCAGTCTCCATTTGACCACAGTTGCAAAGTGATGCAAAGCTTGGCAGCTTCTGTTCAGGAAGGTGGCTGTAAGAGTGCTGAGCACTTTGAATTATGGTTTCATAACCATCACAGAAATTATGAAACCCAGTCCTCTCCTGTTATAGATGCGGAACCAAACTTCAAACTGAGAAAGTGAGTTGTCCAAGGGCATGCGCTATGTCAAAGGTGGAGCTAAACCAAGCCTCCTGACTTCTGGTCCAGTGCTCATCCTACTCCTCTAAATTCCCAAATCTCCCTCAAACATTGCCGAGCCCCCACTAAAGACTATGCACTTGGATAAGTGTCCACTTTGGCCAATAATAAAGCCCATGACAGCCTCCAAGGGGCTCAAATTCTGCCGGGGGAATTCAGTTCAGTTCAGTCACTCAGTCACGTCTGACTCTTTGCAACCCCATGGATTGTGGTACACCAGGCTTCCATGTCCATCACCAACTCCCGGAGCTTGCTCAAACTCATGTCCATCGAGTCGGTGATGCCATCCAACCACCTCATTCTCTGTCATCCCTTCTCTTCCTGCCTTCAATCTTTCCCAGCATCAGGGTCTTTCCCAATGAGTCAGCTCTTCACATCAGGTGGCCAAAATATTGGAGCTTCAGCTTCAACATCAGTCCTTCCAATGAATATTCAGGGTTGATTTCCTTTTGGATTGACTGGTTTGATCACCTTGCAGTCCAAGGGACTCTCAAGAGTCTTCTCCAACATGACAGTTCAAAAGCAACCAAATGAAACAATGAGACAGGCAGTATTCTAGAGGCATCCGTAATGTGCTGCTGCACATTACATCCGTAATGTCCAACTCTGTGCGACCCCATAGACAGCAGCCCACCAGGCTTCCCCATCCCTGGGATTCTCCAGGCAAGAACACTGGAGTGGGTTGCCATTTCCTTCTCCAATGCATGAAAGTGAAAAGTGAAAGTGAAGTCGCTCAGTTATGTCCGACTCTGTGCGACCCCATGGACTGCCACCTACCAGGCTCCTCCATCCATGGGATTTTCCAGGCAAGAGTACTGGAGTGGGATGCCATTGCCTTCTCCGCTGTAATGTGCTAGGAAAGTCCAAAGGCAGGAGAGGCTACTGCTTTGGGCAGAGTCAGGGGAGCAAGGTCAGAGTGAGGCTTGTTTGAGCCAGACCTGGCAGGATGAGTAGAGGACGATCAGTGGGGAAAGAACAGCAAGTCCAAGGGACTCTTAAGAGTCTTCTCCAACACCACAGTTCAAAAGCATCCATTCTTCGGCACTCAGCCTTCTTCAAAGTCCAACTCTCACATCCATACATGACCACAGGAAAAACCATAGCCTTGACTAGACTTTTGTTGGCAAAGTAATGTCTCCTCTTTTCAATATGCTATCTAGGTTGGTCATAACTTTCCTTCCAAGGAGTAAGTGTCTTTTAATTTCATGGCTGCAGTCACCATCTGCAGTGATTTTGGAGTCCAAAAAAATAAAGTCTGACACTGTTTCCACTGTTTCCCCATCTATTTCCCATGAAGTAATGGGACTGGATGCCATGATCTTCGTTTTCTGAATGTTGAGCTTTAAGCCAACTTTTTCACTCTCCACTTTCACTTTCATCAAGAGGCTTTTGAGTTCCTCTTCACTTTCTGCCATAAGGGTGATGTCATCTGCATATCTGAGGTTATTGATATTTCTCCCAGCAATCTTGATTCCAGCTTGTGTTTCTTCCAGTCCAGTGTTTCTCATGATGTACTATGCATATAAGTTAAATAAGCAGGGTGACAATATACAGCCTTGACGTACTCCTTTTCCTGTTTGGAACCAGTCTGTTGTTCCATGTCCAGTTCTAACTGTTGCTTCCTGACCTGCATACAGATTTCTCAAGAGGCAGATCAGGTGGTCTGGTATTCCCATCTCTTTCAGAATTTTCCACAGTTTATTGTGATCCACACAGTCAAAGGCTTTGGCATAGTCAATAAAGCAGAAATAGATGTTTTTCTGGAACTCTCTTGCTTTTTTCATGATCCAGCGGATGTTGGTAATTTGATCTCTGGTTCCTCTGCCTTTTCTAAAACCAGTTTGAACATCTGGAAGTTCACAGTTCACATATTGCTGAAGCCTGGCTTGGAGAATTTTGAGCATTACTTTACTAGCATGTGAGATGAGTGCAATTGTGTGGTAGTTTGAGCATTCTTTGGCATTGCCTTTCTTTGGGATTGGAATGAAAACTGATTTTTTCCAGTCCTGTGGCCACTGCTGAGTTTTCCAAATTTACTGGCATATTGAGTGCAGCACTTTCACAGCATCATCTTTCAGGATTTGAAATAGCTCAACTGGAATTCCATCACCTCCACTAGCTTTGTTCGTAGTGATGCTTTCTAAGGCCCACTTGACTTCACATTCCAGGATGTCTGGCTCCAGGTCAGTGATCACACCATCATGATTATCTGGGTTGTGAAGATCTTTTTTGTACAGGTCTTCTGTGTATTCTTGCCACCTCTTCTTAATATCTTCTGCTTCTGTTAGGTCCATACCATTTCTGTCCTTTATCGAGCCCATCTTTGCATGAAATATCCCCTTGGTATCTCTAATTTTCTTGAAGAGATCTCTAGTCTTTCCCATTCTGTTGTTTTCCTCTATTTCTTTGCATTGATCACTGAGGAAGGCTTTCTTATCTCTTCTTGCTATTCTTTGGAACTCTGCATTCAGATGCTTATATCTTTCCTTTTCTCCTTTGCTTTTCGCTTCTCTTCTTTTCATAGCTATTTGTAAGGCCTCCCCAGACAGCCATTTTGCTTTTTTGCATTTCTTTTCCATGGGGGTGGTCTTGATCCCTGTCTCCTATACAATGTCACGAACCTCATTCCATAGTTCATCAGGCACTCTATCAGATCTAGGCCCTTAAATCTATTTCTCACTTCCACTGTATAATCATAAGGGATTTGATTTAGGTCATACCTGAATGGTCTAGTGGTTTTCCCTACTTTCTTCAATTTCAGTCTGAATTTGGCAATAAAGAGTTCATGATCTGAGCCACAGTCAGCTCCCTGTCTTGTTTTTGCTGACTGTATAGAGCTTCTCCATTTTTGGTGGCAAATAATATAATCAGTCTGATTTTGGTATTAACCATCTGGTGATGTCCATGTGTAGAGTCTTCTCTTGTGTTGTTGGAAGAGGGTGTTTGCTATGACCAGTGCATTCTCTTGGCAAAACTCTATTAGCCTTTGTCCTGCTTCATTCCGTATTCCAAGGCCAAATTTGCCTGTTACTCCAGGTGTGTCTTGACTTCCTACTTTTGCATTCCAGTCCCCTATAATGAAAAGGACATCCTTTTGGGGTGTTAGTTCTAAAAGGTCTTCTAGGTCTTCATAGAACCGTTCAACTTCAGCTTCTTCAGCGTTGCTGCTAAGTCACTTCAGTCGTGTCCCGACTCTGTGCGACCCCATAGACAGCAGCCCACCAGGATACCCCATCCCTGGGATTCTCCAGGCAAGAACACTGGAGTGGGTTGCCATTTCCTTCTCCAACGCATGAAAGTGAAAAATGAAAGTGAAGTCGCTCAGTCGTGTCCGACTCTTCGGGATCCCATGAACTGCAGCCTACCATGCTCCTCCATCCATGGGGTTTTCCAGGCAAGAGTACTGGAGTGGGGTGCCATAGCCTTCTGCATCTTCAGCGTTACTGGTTGGGATTTACAGAAAAACAAAAGCCTTATATATACTGTGGTAGAGATTGCCCATTGTTCCCAAAAGCCCTTCTAATTTTTCTTGAAGTGATAGAAACCCAGATTTTAGCTGGATATGTGGCCTCCTAGAATAAAGACTACATTTCCCAGCCTGCAGCAGTCAGGCATGGCCATGTGACCAATTTCTGACCCGTGAGATACGAGCAAAAGTGATCATCACATCAACATCCAGTCATTTCACCTACACCCTTGACAGCAATTTCCGTAACCTCCTCAATTCTACTGAAGCTTTCCAAAAAAAAAAAAAAAAGACACAACTTCAGCTTTTATGGAAATAAGTTCTATTTCATCAATGTATAGAATGTTTTCTTGAACTTGAGAAGGAGTAAACAGTTCAGGATCACCTAGAACTGACTCTCAATAAGTAGGAACTAATAACTAACAATTCAGTTAGTGGGAGTGAAAGTCCACGTGCAGACCAGAGAGCGGCCTCTGAGTTGTGAGGACTCCACCTCCCGTGGGTATCAATCAGAGCACTCACAGAGGGGATAGCCCCAGTTTACTTGGCCAGGCCAAATCATGAAGGTAAATTATGAGAGCTTCTGCTATAAAAGCCAAAGGCACAGGGATATTTGGGGTCTTTGAGGGGAAAGATGAGTAGATTAGACACAGGAGCACTGCCAGAAGTGGCCAGAGCTGGACAAAGAAACACTTCTTTGAGAGGGTGGGACACCTTCTCCTCTGGGCACCCCCTGGACCTCTGCTGGCCAGTGGGCAATCTCTGCCTGTTGCTATCCATCTGGCCTGTCCCATAAGCTCAAGCATTCTTAAAGAGACATTCCTCTGATCTCTTGCAGGCTTGCTTCCTGCCATGTGGTAGGAGATAGAGGTGGCCACCGGGCTGGGCCAGTGCATAGCTCTTTATGTACTAGGCAGGTAGAAGGGAGCTTTGCAGTTCATGAGGGGAGATCGCTGAGCTCCTTTGCTATGAATGCCATGCCTTCAGCAATAATAATACACACACAAAGAAGAAGCATGTTCGGCTTGGCAGGCCTCTGGCCCTTGAAGCCGTGTGCATGCAAGAACAGCCTGTACTACCTGGAAAGCTGGCCCTGCTCCCTCTGTGGGATGTGTGCCCAAGAAAGGACAGTAGACCTGGTCTGCTCCGTGGCTTGGAAAGAAGGGCGTACCCACACGGTTCAAGCAACAGGAGACACAGAGAACGAGCCATGACATAGACACCAGGAAAGTTCATGCCTGAACCAGGAGAGATGCACATGGACTGAGCAGGAATTCTAGAAATGTTCGGTGAGTGGATAAGTGTATCATTTCCCTGTTAGGTGTGTGCGTTGGTGTGTGTGCCGACCTGCCCTTGGGTGCCACCAAGTCCTCCGTGTTCTCATAGCGTGGCAACCTGTAATCGCTTGGTTAGGGTGAGTCACAGTAACTCAGCTATGTGCTTGCTGGTGGATACCACATCAAACTGAAGCCCCACCAGGGCAGGGACTCTATCTCATCCTGATATTCTCAGGCACCAACACAGACGTAGATGCTTAAAACTTTTGATGAATGAGTGAATGACATGCTATACAGGTTATAGAAACATTTTTGCAATCACTATCTCATCTGATCTTCTAGCTAAAAACCCGTGAATTAGGAAGAGCAATTTTATTATCCCGATTTTAGAGAAGAGCAGACAGACTCAGAGAGGTCAAAGTAGCAGCTACAGTAAAACCTTTTCTCAAAGTAGGTCTTCAATCTCAGATCGCCTTCCCAGAGAAAAATAAAATGAGAAAGCATCAGTTCTTTAAAAAAAAAAAAAAACTTGTCATTTTGTATTGGAATATAGCTGATTACAGTGTTGTGAGAGTTTCAGGTGAACAGTGAAGGAACTCAGCCACACGTATACAGGCCTCCCTTCTGCCCCACACTCCCCACCCATCCAGGCTTCCACATAGCACTGAGCAGACTTCCATGTGCTGTACAGTAGGTCCTTACTGGTTATCCATCTTAAATGTAGCAGCGTGTGCATGCCCATCCCAAGCTCCCTGTCTCTTCCCCCAGAGAACACATCACCTCTGGATGTGGAAGAGGAGATAAAGATCTCTGGTCTGACTCCCTGGCTTCCTGGACAAGGACAGCAGGGCCCAGAAAGCCAGCTGGTGGGGGAATGGAGGCCTGAGTCCAGGCGCCCCACCTTCCAGCCCAGGGCACCGTCCCGTTCTCACATACAGGCTCCCTCTGCCTGGGGGCTGTCTGTCCAGTCATTGAGGATGTTGGTATTGACAGAGGGACAGGGACGAGTTTCTGATGAACGACCTGGAGAACAGACAGTGTGGTGCCTGAATTGCTCTCAGCTGCGCCAAAACCAGGCAGGCCACGCATCCCGTGGCCAGCTGTGCCGGTCACTGTTTTGGCCACAGCATCAGAGGGACACGCTGAATCCAAAGGAACCGGGTTCTTCCGTCTCTCTCTTTCCTTTCGGATCTTAGCAGCCTTTCCTTCACTTAAGAGAGAGATTCAAGTTTATCCTCCCACCACCCCACCCATGCCATGGTAGCAGATATTTATCTCAAAACAGGAAAACCATGCCCCTCGTCAGTGCTTTGGCAGGAGTAGCTCTCATTGCCTCCTTTCTTCTGGGCTTCCCCACAAATATCTGTCTATCTGTATGGGACACCGTTGATTGACATAAAGTCACTATTTGTTGTGGTGGCTTTTGCTGCTGTTTAGTTGCTAAGTTCTGTCTGACTCTTTCATGACCTCATGGACTGAAACCCACCAGGCTCCTCTGTCCATGGGATTTTCCAGGCAAGAATGCTGGAGTGGGTTACCATTTCCTCCTCCAGGGGATCTTCCCAACCCAGCGATCAAACCTGCATCTCTTGCATTGGCAGGCAGATTCTTTAACCCTGAGCCACCGGGGAAGCCCAAAGTCATCATTACTTGACATGAGTCATTGGTGAAGGGCTCATCTCAGCTGGAGTTTCCTGCAGCCTCAGGTGCCCAGCTTGCCTCCTGGGAACGGGGACTGAGTGGCTCACACCAGGAATCACTCACAGCCCTCAAAGAGCAAGTGGGCTCTGGACACAGATGTGGGCATGGGTGGGGGCTTCTGTCAGCCCCGGCTCAAGAGCCACCATCCAGAGTTTGTGAGGGTCCCTCCTCAAATGGGAGGACTCATTCATTCCCACATCACCCTTCCCGGTGCCTGGAGCAGCCACAGAAGGGCTGTGTATGGAAGCCAGACACCCCGGAGGCACCCAGGCCCCCGGCCTTTGGAAGCAGATGAGGCTCCACTTCGGGTCTGACCAATTCCTAAGGCCCATGCTCTCATGACCCACCTCCAAGGACTGTGCAACTGCCTCTGTTTTGCCCCACATCACCCCAGATGCATGCCTCGATCCCTTCACGTGTTTCTCCACAGGGATTCTGTGCGTTTCATAATGGTGAGAGAGTGGCAGCCCCGCAGCGTGCTGATTTCTGCCGTCTCTCCGCTCCAAGACAGACCAGGCTCTGTGTCAGACCCCAGCCTGCATACCCTTTGTCCCGTCTGAGTCCACTAACAGCTACAATATGCAGTTTCCAGAGCACTGCAGCTTTCCACCTCTGTCTCTCTACTCCCTCACCTACAGGCTTTCTCCTGAATGTAAAACGTATTTAACCCATCCAGGGCAGCCCTGAGATGCTGACTGGGGATAACCCTCAACCAAGGAGAGACACAACCCAGAAAAACCCTACAGCCTCCCTGATGCCAGGTGGGACAACATTCAGCCCCGTTCTTCAGGATCGCCCACATGGCGCCCCCTCAGTAAAGCCCCCCTCGGGCCTTCTCCCTTCCCTGACCCCCTTGTCCCCTCACCTGTGCTCCCTGGGCTCACCTCTCAGACACACAGCCTGCACCCACGGCCTGGACTCGGGGTTGGGTTTGGAGGAACCCAGAGTCAGAGCTCCCTTTGAGGCTCCAGCAGCTCCTTCTCTGTCAGTCGCCTGGTTCACCTCCTCCTCTGGGGGCAGCAGAGACTCCTGGGGACTCAGGTCTCCTAAAGAGACTGATGCTGTTTCTTCCCATGACATTTGCTCTTCTGTATCTACTTTTAGGGGAATATTTCTTTCTCTCTCTCTTCTCTCACATGCCTGGTTGTTCCATGTGTGTTTCCTCTGTGAGGAGCATGTGCTTAGGCTAAGCCGGGTAACAGCAGGCACAGCAAGCCCATTTGTCCTGGCCCAGCTAGTCCCCAGCTGCTGAGACAGGGAGCAGGAACGCCTGGCCTCTGGCCCGTTTCTCCTCACTTGTTGGCCGTGACAAGTCACATACGTTTCTGGCCTCTCTTCCATCACCTCTTAAAAGAAGGAGGTGGTGCAACTAGCGATGATCATACTAAGAGACATATGTCAGCAAGAGAAAGACAAATACCATATGATATCACTTAAATGTGGAATCTAAACTACGGTTCAGATGAACCTATCTATGAACAGAAACAGAATCACGGACACAGAGAATGGACTGGAAGTTACCACGGGGGAGGGGAGCGGGAGAGGGCTGGATTGGGAGTTTGAGATTAGCAGATGCAAACTGGTGTATACAGTGGGACAACAAGGCCCTACTGTACAGCACAGAGAAGTACACATGTATATATATATATACCGTATGTGGATGTATCCATGTATACACTATGTTTGTATGTATAACTGAAGTACTTTCCTATACAGCAGTAATTAATGCTGCTGCTGCTGCTAAGTCGTTTCAGTTGTGTCCGACTCTTGCAACCCCATAGACAGCAGCCTACCAGGCTCCCCTGTCCCTGGGATTCTCCAGGCAAGAACACTGGAGTGGGTTGCCATTTCCTTCTCCAATGCATGAAAGTGAAAAGTGAAAGTGAAGTCGCTCAGTGGTGTCCGACTCTGTGCGACCCCATGGACTGCAGCCTACCAGGCTCCTCCATCCATGGGATTTTCCAGGCAAGAGTACTGGAGTGGGGTGCCATTGCCTTCTCCAAGTAATTAGTAGGACATTGTAAATCAATTAAACTTCAATTTAAAATAAAGAAAACGGTGAACTAGGAGCATTACTGAGCACAAGTTCCTGTGCTCGACTCACAGTGAGACCCAACAAACCGAAACATCAGAGCTGGGAGCAGAGAAAGTCTACTGTAGGGCTGAGCAAGAGCAGGTGGCTGATGCCCACCCAAACCCTGAACTCCCTGAAGAGTTTCAGCAAAGCATTTTTAAAGACCAGGTGAGGGCGGGAAGGACATCCCAGGGAGTGTGACCAGCTTGTGCCCAATCCTCTGGTGGTTGATGTTGAGGTAACAAGGCAGAGTCACATTATCACTCCTCAGAAGGCCTGGGGGCCTGGGGGCCCTGTGCTCATGATCACCGAGTGGTTAACTTCTTCCACTTGGGGGCAGGGTTTTTGGGGGTTTTGCCATTTTAAAAATATTTTATTTATTTTTGATTGATTGATGATTGGTTTACAATATTGGTTTGATTTCTATCATACATCAACATGAATTAACCATAATTAACCATATATCCCCTCTTTCTTGAATCTCTCACCCGCCTCCCCCCCATTCCCACCCCTGTAGGTTATTCCAGAGCCCCAGTCTGAGTTCCCTGAGTCATACGGCAAATTCCCATTGGCCATCTATTTACATATGTTAGCGTACATGCTTCCATGCTACTCTCTCCATTTGTCTCACCCTCTCCCTCTTCTCCCCACCCTTGTCCGTAAGCCTATTCTCTCTGTCTGCATCTCCACTGCTGCTCTGTGAATAGGTTCCTCAGTACCGTCCCTCTAGATTCCATAGAGATGCGTTAATATTCAGTATTTGTTTTTCTCTTTCTGACTTACTTCAGTCTGTATAATAGGCTCTAGGTTCATCCACCTCAGAACTGACACAAGTGCATTCCTTTTACGGCCGAGTAGTATTCCACTGTACGTATGTACTGCAGCGTCTTTATCCATTCATCTGTCAATGGACATCCAGTTGCTTCCATGTCTTGGCTACTGTATATAAAGCTGCAATGAACGCTGGGGTACATGTGTCTTTTGAGCTTTGATTCCTTCAGGGTATATGCCTAGAAGTGGCATTGCTGGGTCATATGGTGGTTTTATTCCTAGTTTTTTAAGGAATCTCCATACTGTGCTCCATAGTGGCTGTATCAATTTACATTCCCACCAGCAGTGTAGGAGGGCTCCCTTTTCTCCACACCCTCTTCAGCACTTGTTGTTTTTGGATCTTTTGATTATGGCCATTTTAGTATCTGAAAAACTCAGGAAATATGCATGAGATACTATCACGTGGGTCCTTCAGAGAGTAGCTGTGGCAGAGGATATGGCAGTGAAGGTCTGTCCTGGGAAGGCCCCACTGGGTCCTGCTCACTCACAGGAGAGCTGAGAGGTGTGTGGGGCGCAGGAGGAGGGCAGGAGGGGACGCTACTCCCTGGAGGAGCAGACCGCGCCCCCTAGTCCCTCAGTTTCCCGTTTCCTTCCCAACAAAGAGCTGGCGCACGTGGCCTCTGACCTCCTCCAGGTCTGTAAGCCTCAGAATCAAGTCTCTGCTGCTGGTAACATTCAGAGATAATTAGCAAACTGCAGAAAGAGAAAAATGTGAGTGATTGGGTCCAACTGATGTTGTTTTCAAAGTAGAGCAACCTGCCCTAAGATGAGCAGATAATTGAGAAGAAAGAGTACATGCCGCCTCTGAGGTTCCCGCAAACCGCCCCAGGCACACAGGAGAGGCACCCATGAATGCCCCCAACCAGGAATGCTGAGATAGCTCCTGGTGCTGCTAGCAACACAGTCACACAATTCACACGTCCAAACTTGTTAATGAGAAAAACAAAAGAGTACCTTGTTCCCCCAGATGACTTGATTACAGAGTGCCCTGGATGACATCACCGCAATGCGGCTCAGAGCCAACCTCGGGAAACGTGAAGGAGCAGAAGCCATTTTCTCTGCTTCGGTGCTGTCTTTATGGTCACAAAAGAACACCTGTTCACTGCAAGGAACTTTTCAGATTCAGCACAAAGGAGTTACTGAGCACGCATCCTGCAGTGCGTGCCGGACCAGGCTGTGGATGCTAACCTGCTGGGCAAAAGCCTTCACCTCCCCAGGTCACAGACCCCTCCCTTGTAGAACAGTGGTGGCAACCTGTGCCTCAAAGAAATGCTCTGGGCATCAAATGGGGCAGTGTGTGCACGAGCACTTTACACACTGCAGCCGCCTCTTCAGAATCCAGGAGGGCGGTGTGCTTAGCGACCGGGCATGCAGGGCAGCAGCCTAAACGTGAAAGGTCAGATCCCAGCACCTGAGCACGCTCTTTACCTCCCACGCCTGTCTTCCTGCCTGCAAAATGAAGGTGATAATAATACTAGCTGCCTCCTAGAGGGTGCTGGCAGAATTAAATGTGATCATTTATGTGAGATTCTCAGATCGGTACCTGGCCAAGATAAGCTCTCAAAAAAAAAAAAAAATTCAAGTTATTATAGTATTCCTCATTTAGCACAGGCTTCATGAGGGCGAGAGCGTCACTCTTTTTCCAGACCCTCACACAGTGCCTGACACATATGAATACTAAATCAGTATTTATTTTCACCATCTCCTTCCTCATCTACTCACGTGTTCTCCAGGCAAAAATTCCCCGGCGTCAATTGCGTCTCAGCCGACAAGGACTCTGACATGCATCCTCACTCTGCTTCTGTTCATTTGCGTCTCTCTTCAAACACGGTGTCCAGCCCTGGAGAAGGGCCCCCAAGTGATGGTCCAAATTGCTGCAAGCGTGGATGCAGGTTTAGCTGGGCTGCAGGCACGTCCTATCCAAAACTGTGTGAATTTGCTGAGAGGCAGTGGCTGCTGAGCCCTTTACCACTGCCTGGGTTATGAGGCAAAGGCCCAGAAGCTCTGTCTACAACCCTGAAGCAGAGAAAGTGGACCTCAACCCAGGGACAGCTCAGGCAGACCTGCCCGTGCCTACAAAGGGTGGAAGAAAATGGAAACTGCCCCTGGGGACTTCCCTGGTGGTCCAGCAGCTGAGAGTCCACGCTCCCAATGCAGGGGGCCTGGGTTCAGTTACTGGGCAGGGAACTAGATCCCACATGCTGCCACTAAGAGTTCGCATGACTCAGATCTAAAGATCCTGCATGCTGTAACTGAAAAAAAAAAAAAAGATCCCTCATCCCACATGCCACAGTGAAGATCAAAGACTCTGCATGTTGAACTAATACACAGCCAAATAAATAAATACATTTTTTTTTTTAATTTCAAACTCAGAATTTTTTTCTAAACTGCCATTGAAGCTACTTGGCATCACACAGGAAAACAAGTGAACAAAAGAATTATTAGCTGGATTCAACAGTACTTATTCTTCCCTTCCGAATGCAAGAGGCTGCCTTGTGTAATATAAGAGCACTGGACATGGGCTGGGAAGACTCAAGTTCTGCTGCATGTCTTTCTGAGATTCAATTTCCTCATCTGGGCTCTCACTCATTGTGAAGATCAAAAAAAGGTAAGGAACCCAAAGAGCCTGGAAATGGTAAACAGCTGTATAAGTTTAAGAAAGATCAAAATCTATTTTTGCATTCCTTCTTTAGCCGTGAAGAGGAGCAGTAACAATAACGCCTTCAATCTTTGCAGGATGGTTAGGTATAGGAGTGTTCCCATTGTGTTCCTACCTCCTAGCGCAGGGTCTGGCAACTGTAGGTGCTTAATAAATACCCGATAAATGAAAGAATCTGTGCTTCCCTGGTGGCTCAGAGGGTAAAGAACTTGCCTGCAATGTAAACACCCAAGTTTGATACCTTGGGAAAATCCCCTGAAGAAGAGAATGGCTACTCACTCCAGTATTCATGCCTAGAGAATCCCATGGACAGAGGAGCCTGGTGAGCTACAGTCCACGGGGCCCCAAAGAGTCAGACACAACATCATAACTAAACAACAAATGAAAGAATTAATGACTACCAGCAGCATTTCCATTTTCCTAATCTTTAGGACCCAAGGAAAATTTTCTTTAAGTGAAAAAAAGCATGACTTGATGACTCCGACAGATCTGGGCTTGAATCCAGATTGGACCACTGAATAGCTATCTTAGGCTAATCAGCTGATGACTTTGAACCTTTGTCCTCTTCAGCAAAGTGTGAACTACAGGCCCTTATCACACCAAGTGGCTGTGAAGAAAAAGAATGAGATAACCTATGTAAAGCTCTTTGCTATCATGAGTGTGCCTCTGATGTCCTTATCAATTCAAGAAAGTTAGATTCATATTAACTCAGAGCCATGAACATTCTTAAAGATTCTTTATTCCGATTTCATTAATGGAAACCTGGGGCCCAGGAGTTAAGATAACTCCTGCAGTCACGGAGTTCCCCAGGGTGCTCCTCACTTTGCCCTCCATCTGGGCACCCGGGTGTTTTAGCAGCAACACAGGAGCCCAGACAGGGCAAAGAGCCCCACCTTCCTGCTGCCTCCCTCTGAGAGTGTGGAGAAAAACGGGATTGGGGATGGTGACTGAGGCTTTTGTGTAGTTTTTCTTCCCTGAGCTCCTGTGATCTGTAAATTTCTTTATAGAAGAAATTTATTTGTATCTGACAAAAGAAATTTCAAAGGTTTAGGATTGAGCATAAACCCAGGAAGTGTGACCATTGTCCTTAGTGGTTTGGTTTTGGTTCGGGTTTCCTTTTGTTTGGTTAATGATCCTACATTTTAATTACCATTATCTCCGTCTCTTTTTCTTTTTTTAATTAGGGAGACAGTAAGGGAGCGCATATCTTCCGAAGCTTTTCTAAAGATGCAAAGCGCTTGGGTTCTGCATAGCCTAGCCTGTTTTCCTTAGGAATGCACTAATTACATTTATTCAAGCCATGTGCTCCCGTTCCAGTTGAAAACATCTACACTATAAAACTGTTGCTGCAGAGAAGAGCAGATGGAGAAATGGCTGATAAAAGAAGGGTTCTTTGGGGGACAAGGAGTCTGGGTGCCAACCAACAAAGTGCCTTCTTTTCCTGTCACTGCAGAGAAATATGGTGATGACAGAATTTGAGATCAATCAAGGTAGCGACTTACCTAAATAATTGCACAAGTATCTTTGTGCAGAACATATACAACTTCCTGATGCCAAGAGCTGTGCGAGGAATTTTAAGTGGTTCCTCACTTAAGTGGATTCTCATCTCTGGAGGTCTAAGCAGAACCTAATGACTATTTTGGGGACATCATAACCTAATGATGCAATCCTATTATGTACAGGTATTCTGCATTTCTCATCTCTAAGTCTCACAGTAGCCCTGTAATAAACATATTATCATTCTTCCATATTATAAATTGAAAACTGAAATTTGGAGATATTAAATTCACTTAAAATTAACTTGTCCAAGATCCTACAGCTGATAAGCAGTAGAGTCAGAGTATAAACTCATGTCTGCCTAGCTTTGAATGAAGCCCATGTGTTCTGTCTTTAGGGCCTAGAGAGTGTTCCTCCCCATTCTGCGTTCCATGAGAAAGGCAGGCGCAAATAGGAACAGGAAGTCCAGCTCCGTATAAAGAGTCTGATCAGCAATGTCTAAGGATCCTTCCTATTCTGAGGTTCAAAGACTACAGGAGGAGGTTTCCCTGGGTGTGTTGGCAGTCATAAAAGTCGTCTACACATCCCTGTTAAACTCTGAAACCTTCTCTGGTTCTCACCTTGTAGTGGCCTCCGATAGTTTGTTCCTGTCTTTTTTGCCTCTTCCTCGTCTCTCTGTACCCAGTCGCCAATGAAAAGAAGAGCCAAAATGTGCAATCGTCATAAACTTTCTGAAAGAGGTGACTGGGTTTTCTCTGCTTTGTTAGAGGTGGGAGAGAATGAAGCTTTCTAACCTGGAGACATAGAGCAAATAGGTGGGTGATTCCTGCCTGGACCTGACTGGAATAATAGCCATTGTGGCTCAGCTGGTAAAGAATCCACCTGCAATGCAGGAGACCTGGGTTCGATCTCTGGGTTGGGAAGATCCCCTGGAGAAGGGAAAGGCTACTCACTCCAGTATCCTGGCCTGGAGAATTCCAAGGACTCTGTAGTCCATGGGGTCGCAAAGAATTGCACACAGCTGAGCAACTTTCACTTTTACTCACTATTAGAAAAGTTAATATATGTATTTCTTACAAAATTCTATAAGGAAAGTAATATTACTAACCCCCCCTTTTTTTTTTACAAACCTCTATTTATCAATAAGGGAATCTCAGGTACAAAGAGGTGAAATAAATTGTCTGAGCTAATAAGGGGCAGAGCTAAGATTCAAGTCCAGGTATTCTGGTTCCAAAACCCAGATCTTAAATGTTGCTGTATACCGCCTCTTAAAGCCTGTCATAAAATACCTTGCTTACTAACATAGCAGCTCATTCTCTGCTAGAGACTACACCTATCTGCCAGTACCCTGATCTTGGACTTAGCCTCCAGAACTGTGAGAAATAAGTGTTTGTGGTGTAAGCTACCCAGTCTATGATGTTTTGTTATAGCAGCACAAATGGACTAAGATATCCGTCATCAGATGTCTCAGAAACCATGGAGATGGGATGTTTGTGGGGGTAGAGGAAAATAACCAAATGATAGCCCAAAGACTGGTTCTGTAAATCCATGAGATGTATGCATTGGTGCACCTCTCTCTTCCAACACACAGCAGTGATAGATTTAAAAAGGAGCTTCATTCAAAAACCATACTTACATCCCAGTAGACCCAAGGAAAGAGTAGAAACACAGAGAGGGCATAGAGGTGCCACTGCCATAGACCCACTGGAGCCCAGTCTGTGAAGGAAGTAGCAGCCGCCAAGACTCTGGCCCCTGAAGAGACACCAGGACTAAAATTGCTTATGCAAGCCAAGAAATCCAAACCAAGGCGTAAAGACACCCATGCCTGTGAAGAAGTGAAGTCACTCAGTCGTGTCCGACTCTTTGCGACCCTGTGGACTGTAGCCCACCAGGCTCTTCCATCCATGGGATTCTCCAGGCAAGAATACTGGAGTGGGTTGCCATTTCCTTCTCCAGGGGATCTTCCCGACCCAGGGATCGAACCCGGGTCTCCTGCATTGCAGGCAGACGCTTTAACCTCTGAGCCATGCCTGTGAAAGAAGATGACAGAACGAATGCCAGCTCACAACCTGGGGGCAAGGCCTTCTAGGAAATAAAGAGCTTAGAAAAGAGGGAGGACATGACCGGCCCAGTAATCAATCCACCAGTTTTTAGACAGATGATATTCCAAAAGCCACTAAGGAATAGGAGCGTCAAACTTCCATTATATGGCACGATTTGGGGCTGGAAGTTCCAGAGTGCCAACTGGGGAAAAAAAAAAAAAGTGAAATTACTGCACTGTACAGAGAGGTAAAAATAAGCCCATACCGGAGAAGGAAGTAGACTGCAACAAAAAACAAAACTACACCCTTATTTAAAATTAGCCTGTAAATCAAAATGCCAAATCTACTGCTAAGACTTCCCTGGTGGCTCAGATGGTAAAGCGTCTGCCTGCAATGCCTGAGACCCGGGTTCGACCCTCGGGTCAGGAAGATCCCCTAGAGAAGGAAATGGCAACCCACTCCAGTACTCTTGCCTGGAAAATTCCATGGATGGAGGAGCCTGGTAGGCTACAGTCCATGGGGTTGCAAAGAGTTGGACACGACTGAGTGACTTCACTTTCTTTCACTGCTAAGACAGCCAACAAAATCAATAATTGAAACATAAATGTCAGATGAAATTTTTAAAAGATGAAATTTTGCAGAAACATAAGATTTTAAATAAATGTTTAGAATGCTCAGAGATTAACAGAATGATTTTCATTTTTTAAAATAATATGGAATGACATTAAAACAAGCGAAAGAAGTCTATGAAAAATAAGCAATTAGAAAATGTGGAGGAAAAAAAAAATATATATATATATATACAGTCTTAGTCCATTTGGGCTGCTGTAACAAATTACCTAAGCTGGGTGGTTTATAAACAACAGAAATATATTGTTCATATTTCTGGAGGCTGGGAAGTGCACAGTCAAAGCATTTGGCGAGAGCCTGCTTCCTGGTTCATAAAGTCCATCTTCTTACTGTGTCCTCACAGGGCAGAAGAGGCAAGGCTTCTTTTTGGGGTCTCTCTTACAAGGGTACTCATCCCATTCATGAGGGTTTTACCCTCGTAACTTATTCACATCCCAAAGCCTCTACCTTCAAATAGCATCACTTTAGGGATTAAGTTTCAACATAGGAATTTTAGGAAACACGGATATTTAGTCTATAGCATATATATTTATGGCGACTCACTCCAGTATTCTTGCCTGGAAAATTCCATGGACAGAGGAGCCTGGCAGGACAGTCCATAGGGTCACAAAGAGTCAAACTCGACTGAGCATAGCACACACAGCCCAAAACATAGGAGGTTATTGTATGACCTCAGGACAAGGAATGATTTCTCTTTTTTAAAATTTATTTTATTGACATGTAGTTGATTTACAATGTTGTGTGAATGTCTGCTATATAGCGAAGTGACTCAGTTTACATATGCATACATTTCTTTTTCATGTTCTTTTCCATTATGGCTTATTACGGGATAGTGAATATCGTCCCCTGTGCTATTCAGTAGGACCTTTTTGTTTATTCATCCTGTATATACCAGTTTGGATTCTGCTCATTCCAAACTCCCAGTTCTTCCCTTTCCCTCTTCCCCTTCAGCAACTACAAATCTGTTCTCTATGTCTGTGAGTTGTTTCTGTTCCATAGATAAGTTCATTGTTTCATATTTTATAGTCCACATACAAATGATATCATATAGTATTTGTCTTTCTCTTTCTAACCTGCTTCACTATGATAATCTGGTTCCATCCATGTTGTTGCAGATGGCATTATTCCACTCTTTTTGTGGCTGGCTAGTATTCCTTTGTCTATATGTGCCACATCGTCTTTATCCACTCATCTGATGATGGACATTTAAGTTGTTTCTCTATCTTGGCTTTTGTGAACAACGCAGGGCAGGGAAGGATTTTTTTAAATGAGACATACGCACAAAGAAGAAAGGCTGATCAATTCTACAACCTAAAACATTTTAATGATTATTTCTCAACAGTTACTATTTTTAAAAAACTAAAGCCCCAGACTTGAAGACCATGATTTACCACATATATAATCTTCTTAGAATGGACAAGTGTTTTCAGCCTAAGGGATGTAATTATTATTTAGTAAATAGGAAAAGTCCCATTTTAATATCCACTCCTATAAATAAATAATATCTATAAACAATATCTGTATGCCTTAAAATTTCTATAAATGGTATTGTTTATTCTTCTAGAATTTGCTTTTCTCAATCATCTTTTTTTTTGATCCCTTTAAATTCACAGAGTTATGTTACCTGTTGTATAATATTACATTCTATAACTATCACAGATTTCCTTTTCTATCCTTTCTTCTATTGATGGGCATTTAAGTTTTCCTAAATCTTGTGCTACTATGAATTACACTGTTAAAAAAGTAGTGTGACAGCTCTGTTTAGGAGTATGCTACAGAATATAATTTAATTATATTGAGATCAGAGAAATGGCCATTTGCTATTGACTCTGAAATTTGGTGAAACTTTCTTTGTTTGTCTTCTATGATTAATTGTTTAAATGCCCCAGGGGAACTTGATTTAAATGTATATTCCTTGTGTATTGGGTAAAGGACTTTATCAATTAGGACAGAGGGTCTGAAAGTTACAACCTTAGAGCTGAATCTAGTCCACAGCCAGTTTTTTTTTTTCTTTTTGTAAAGTTTAATCTGAACATAGTCATCTTCTTTCATTGAGCTACTGTCTATGGTTGATTTTATGCTAGAAAGGTAAGGGTACCATATGTGGTTATAAAATATTTACTACTATCTGATTCTTTATAGAAAAAGTTTGCCACTCTTGCATTAGGTAAAGCTTTTAATGGTATTGTTCAAAATGTTCAACTCCTGTTAATTTTGTATCTGTTTAATCTGCTAGTTCCTGATAGTGGTGTGTTAAAATCTCCTACTATAATTGTAGACTTGTCAATTTCTTTTTGTAATTCTATCACGTTTTATGGTTTGGGCCCAGGAAAAGCCCTGGAGATCCAGAACCTTCTTGCTCTCCATTCTGCTGCCCTCCAGCCACCCTCTTGCACTTGAAATTATTTTTGGACAAAAGTCAGGTATCAGCCCCCATGGGCCCAATCTCTATGAGAGAAATGTTTTCAGAATGTTGCTCTTTTGTTTGACTTGAAGATATTCAGTAAATGATAGCTGTCAGAGAAAGGCAAAATAGAACATTTCTATTTCCTGAGGGCAAGCTATCAATCTCATGGTGCAAACCCAGCCTCTCTCTGGCCCCAAACAAAAATTTCTCTGTCCTCTAAAAATACGTCTAGCAAAGCTAGTTGTAAGAGCGATTATGGGGAGAGGCCCAAAGCCAAGAAACGTCAACAGTTGGGTCCCTCGAGGTGCAGAGCAAGCACATTTGAAGAGGACTGATGGGATTTATTGGAGGGAAGGTAATTCGCCAGCCAGAGAGACTGACTGCATTCGGTACACTGCTTGACTTTCAGCAGCTGCCAGAGACAAGCCAGGGGTCAGGGGACGAGACAAGTCCCATGATAGATGTTGCCGAGTTACCGAGGACATCAGCTGTGACCTAGATGACATGGTGAATAATGGGACCCCTTGCCCAGCACTGCTCATGTAGGAAAGTGTAGATTTGTATCAGCAAGAAGCAGGTTAAAAATGGAATTTCTAGAATTCCAAATCAGTTCAATGTGTGTATAATCCAATCACTATATGCCAGGCAATGAGCAAGGCTCTTACATACTTCAAACTTTACAAAAGCTCCCATTTCTAGATGAGTAAACTGAGGCCATGGAGCTGGTAACTGACTGTCATGATGTGAACCAGTCTTGTCCAGCTTTGAATCCCATGCTTTCTTCGCTTCAGAAATAAGAACACTCAGACCCAGTTGAGGGTCACACCGGGACACGTAGACCCATGAAGCAAAACAGCGTGGGGCAGATGCCTTGGGAAGGGGGTGGTGGCGATGCTGGAGATGCAAAGGCCACAGGGAAGAGAGCTAACACTCACTGCACAGTTACTCAGCGTCACTCAGCATTGACTGAGTTCTTCAGCTAACCCTCACAAGAGCCTCCAGGGTGCATCAATGTTCTGATTCTACAGATAAGGAAACAAAGCCACCTAACTTGCTTGACCAGGTCACAAAACTATTATGGTGAGAACCAGGGTTTGCACTCATCTCATCCTAATTCTAATTCCTTCCCACTATGACCTTTTTCAAGGTTTCCTTTGTGGCTCAGCTGGTAAACAATTTGCCTGCAATGCGGGAGACCTGGTTTCGATCCCTGGGTTGGGAAGATCCCCTGGAGGAGGGCATGGCAACCCACTCCACTATTCTGGCCTGGAGAATTCCATGGACTGTATAGTCCATGGGGTTGCAGAGTCAGACACAAGAGTGATTTTCACTTTCATGACCTTTTTCAAGTGTTCATATCAGACTTAAGAAGGCAGGAAGAAATCTTCAACAATCTTTAGCAAGAAAGTGCTACCTGGGCTTCCCTGGTGGCTCAGTGGTAAGGAATCTGCCTGCCAGTGCAGGAGACATGGGTTTGATCCCGATGCAGGAAGATCCCACATGCCCCAGAGCGACTAAGCTCATGTGCCTTAACTGTCAAGTCTGTGCTCTAGAGCCCAGGAGCTGCAACTCCTGAGGCCCATGCACCCTGGGGCCCATGTTCTGAAGCAAGAGAAGCCACTGCAATGCCCATGCACCGCAGCCAGAGAATAGCCCCCGCCTGCCTCAACCAGAGAACAGCCCAATAAGCCACGAAGACCCAGCCCAGCCAAAAATAAATAAATATATTTTTTTTTATGAAGGACCAAAATTTAAGGGGAAAAAAAGAATATAGTACTTAAGAGGATTCATGGAAAGATCGGTGGAATTTCAACTGGCAGAGAGAGAGTGAGGGTCTAGAATGGCAAGGAGACCACAGGGCCAAAAGGAAACTAGCTCAAGAAGTGGCTGTGGAACATGAGTCAGGGGGTTTGGCATGAGCTTGAGATAGGCAGTGGAGAGGAAGCGGGGAACGTGGGCTAATTCTACCCAGGAAGGGCCTGACCAGGCAGGGTCCTGTCCACAGCAGCACAGCTTCTCCACCGAGCAGAGCAGCTACTGGGTTTGTGGAGAGACCTTCAGAAGCAACAAAGCTATAGTTAAGTTACCAGAATTTGACTTTGCAATCTGTGTACAGGAAAAGAGGACGGGAAATCTGGAGCCAGGAGTCACTTGAAGGTTTAGGTAGGAAGAAGCAAAACTGCCAGTATCCATAGATGATGTGTGTGAGTACACAGGAGCCCCAGGAGAACCTAAAATCTAGTTATTTGATTTATAGAAATGTTGGCAGATAAAACAAATGTAACATTTATGCATAATGAAATCTTATTTAGTCTTAAAAAGGAAGGAAATTCTGCCACATGCTAAGCATGGATGAGAAACCTGTATGAGGGTCAAGAAGCAACAGTTAGAACTGGACATGAAACAACTGACTGGTTCAGAATTGGGAAAGGAATATGACAGGCTGTATATTGTCACCCTGCTTATTTAACTTATATGCAGAGTACATCATGAGAAACGTTGGGCTGGATGAAGCACAAGCTGGAATCAAGATTGCTGGGAGAAATATCATCAGCCTCAGATAGGCAGATGATACCACTCTAATGGCAGAAAGTGAAGAGGAACTAAAGAGCCTCTTGATGGGGGTGAAAGAGGAGAGTGAAAAATCTGGCTTCAAACTCAACATTCAAAAAACTAAGATCATGGCATCTAGTCCCATCATTTCATGAAAAACCAAAGGGGGAAAGGTGGAAACAGTGACAGGTTTTATTTTCTTGGGCTCCAAAATCACTGCAGATGGTGACTGCAGCTATGAAATTAAGAGACACTTGCTCCTTGGAAGGAAAGCTATGACAAACCTAGGCAGCATATTAAAAAGCAGAGACGTCACTATGCCAACAAAGGTACATATAGTCAAAGCTATGGTTTTTCCAGGAGTCATGTATGGAAGTGAGAGCTGGACCATTAAGAAGGCTGAGCACCAAAGAATTGATGCTCTCAAACTGTGGTGCTGGAGAAGACTCTTGAGAGTCCCTTGGATCAAACCAGTCCATCCTAAAGGAAATCAACCCTGAATATTCATTGAACTGACTCTAAAGCTGAAGCACCAGTGCTTTGGCCACCTGATTCAAAGAGCTGACTCATTGGAAAAGTCTCTGATGCTGGAAAAGATTGAAGGCAAAAGAAAAAGGGGGCAACAGAGGATGAGACGGTTAGATAGCATCACTGACACAATGGATATGAATTTGAACAAACTACTGGAGACAGTGGAGGACAGGGGAGCCTGGTGTGTTGCAGTTCATGGGGTGGCAAAGAGACACGACTTGGTGACTGAACAACAACAATAATTACATACATATACCACATCTTTATCCATTCATCTGTACATAGACTCTTCCATGTCTTAGCTATTATAAATAGTCCTGCCATGAACATTGGCGTACATGCATGTTTTCAAATGAGAGTTTTCATCTTTTCAGGATATATGCCAAGGAGTGGAATTCCTGGATCATATGACACAAAGATAGTTGTTAACAGCTGCCAGCCAGTGCTACCAGTTGTTTTGTTCCAATAATGGCCCACGAGCAGAATTCTGAAGGCTAGACTTCCACGTGAGTCCTGGTGGATAAAGTGGCTCTTTTTCTAGAACCGGGCATGTCAATCCTGCCAACCCCCAGACCACCAACTTGCTACACTTTATATTCCTGGATGAAGCCAGCTTTATAGGAGCCATGATGTCATTTCCCAGTTTCTCAGCTTTCTGGGAGTCCTTTTTCTATTCACAGAATGGCTTTTGAGCTCCCATTCAACAAGGATCCTTCCTTCAACAAGGATCACCTATGACCTTGTGCATCAAAAGGAGCTACAGTTGGTCAACTTTTCCATCAGTACCCAGCTCACCCCATTTCAAGAGAGAAGCTCCTAGAAAAGCACATTGCCAATATCCTCTTTCCACTATTGATATAATGAACTTTATTAGCTCCTTCCTATTAATGACGTGGAGTCCTAAGCATTTTAATCAGAGGTCCTCATTTTGAATTCTCCCTACCATTTGTTTCTAGCACACTGGGTTCCTGGGCCTTTTGTAGAAAAGCTGGAGATGAAAGGAAGTGTCTCCCTCTGAATGGAAATTAAGCATGAGAAGTTATTACAGATCAAGGTGAACTGGAAATGAAATAAACAGCCACTGTATCCCAAACAGGAAACCACTAATTAGATTTTTGAGTTCAGCACAAATGCCTCCTAAGCTGCATGTTAATACAGGAACTCACTGTATATTGATTCAATTTGCTTGAATCGAAGGCTGCACAGGCTGGATGTGTCCCCAGAGGTTCATTGTGCTGAGCATCCCACAGCAATGGTTGTATTGAAATGTAAATTACACCTTGAAACATCATTTGTGTCCAGTGTTTGGAAGCTGGTCATTCTAAATTATTATTTTTACCTTGTCTTGGCCTTGGGAAAATGTCAAAAGTGGCCAGAACTCATTCCCATGTCAGACAAACACATACATCTAGTATTAATTATACACAAAGCAGACCCATAAATTTCAGTCCCTGAACCAGTCTGACAATTCTTTAATTAAGAAACTTCAGCTATCATATATATATATATATAACCGAGTCACATTGCTGCACAGCAGAAATTAACACAATGTTGTAAATCAAATGCTGCTGCTACTGCTAAGTGGCTTCAGTCGTATCCGACTCTGTGCGACCCCAAAGATGGCAGCCCACCAGGCTCCCCCGCCCCTGGGATTCTCCAGGCAAGAACACTGGAGTGGGCTGCCATTTCCTTCTACAATGCATGGAAGTGAAAATTGAAAGTGAAGTCATGTCCGACTCTTGGTGACCCCATGGACTGCAGCCTACCAGGCTCCTCTGTCCATGGGATTTTCCAGGCAAGAGGACTGGAA
This sequence comes from Bos javanicus, assembly GCF_032452875.1. Lineage (NCBI taxonomy): Eukaryota > Metazoa > Chordata > Mammalia > Artiodactyla > Bovidae > Bos > Bos javanicus. The sequence continues at coordinate 12,540,722 of NC_083896.1, forward strand.
TGGGGTGCCATTGCCTTCTCTGGTAAATCAACTCACTTCAATAAAATTTAAAAATTAAAAAAAAAGAAACTTCAGCCATCAAACAGTCCTCAGTTGGGACGTGGGGTTGACAAGCCTCAGAGATGGCGTCAGGTGACTGAGTGCTCTAAAAGCATGACCTGCTTTTGACAATTGCATTATTTCGGGAGAGAAGCAGGAAGATTCAAAAGAGAACTCCACAAGGGCATGGGTAAAGAGAGAGGGGCAGAGGAAAGGAAATGCAAAGTGGGAAACTGCTTGCTTGGTAGAAATGCAACAGGGGGCAGTGGTCCAGTGGTTAAGAATCTGCCTTGCAGTGCAGGGATGTGGGTTGGTCCCTGGTCAGAGGCACTAAGGTCCCGCATGCCATGGAGAAACTAAGCCCGAGGGTGGCAACTGCTGAGCCAACACGCTCCCAGGCCCGAGAGCCCGTGAGCTGCAACTAAGACCCAACACAGCCAACTGAATAAATAAAAAGAAACGCAACAGAGGTTATTTGTAGCATTTGAAGACAGCAGCTGAACTCAGTCCACCAGCAGCCTAAACTGAGAGCCAAGCAGACAAACGCGCAGAGCTCAGAGGGCAGGGCAGCTGTTTACGCACAGTTCCGCTTGGGGGCGCCTCCTCTCAGAACAGTCTGCCTCCCAGGATCTTCCGGGAGAAGAGTCGCAGCTGCCTGATTTTTCATTTCTTCCACCCTACCTCCCCCCCACCAAAAAAAAAAAAAAAACCAAAATCAACAAGGAAAACAAAATCAACAATAGAACAAGGAGGAGACCCTGCAAAGAATAATCGGTTGAGACTAGGGGAAAGGAAGAAGGAAATTTACCCCAAATGAATAGAGCTAATCAAACTTCTCCCAAATCAATGATTTTTAAAGAGTGGTGCCTGGATTCTCAACTCAGCATCACCTGGAAAATTGTTAGAGAGGCAAATTCTCAGGCCCACCTCAAGACTTACTAAACTGAGAGATCTGGGTCTAGCAATCTGTTTTTTACAAACCTTCCAAGCGATTCTGAGGCAAGCCAGCAATGGAGAACCACTGTCTTACATCATTATCTCCCCAAGACTGCCCCTTCCATAACCCAGTTGAGGAGGCCCCAGCAGCTTTCAAGTCAGCTGCTTCTATTTCTAACAGAATATTGTGAAAATGATGCTTATCAGACACTGAACCCCACCCCTGGAGCCTCAGGGAAGAAACACAAGTAGGCGTTCCCCAGCAACTGTCACCCTATGACATCTGCCCCTTTCATCCGTGTGTTTGTGAGCCCTGTTCTTCCTCTAAGCTTGGGGTTTCTAATTTAATTACTCTTCCTAATTTTATTGTCTTGCCTTAGAGCAAGGATCTGCAAAGGATCTTTCCAGGGAATAACCAGGTTAACTCCTTGCAGGTTTCAAGTTTGAATTAGGCAGCACATTGAAGTGGCCGCCAGAAAATTGCATTAGCACTGTGTCATTCCGTGTTCATAGCCATGGAAACCGTTCTTTCATAATCTATCAACGTCACTTTCTTAAATCGTTTAAAATCAGTGTCTCATAATTATATTTCCAGAGGATTCCTGGCAATACTTATGTGATTTTGTATGTATATAAATGTAACTTTTCCCCAGTATTCCTATTATGAAGACTTTGGTTTCCTCACCCTTAAAACTAAACAGTAATACTGAACTTTCAAGGTCATTGTGAAGGCCAGATGTAATGTCGTGTTTTTCAGTAGTGTATACTTAATAAATGGCGTCTAATTTTGTTGATATTTTCTGCTTAGTCTATGCTATCTAAACTTCCTAAAGGGCCCAAAATAAAATTCTTCATTCTAATAAAACTATGAATAACCTGGGAGAATAATGGAAACTTAAATTTTTAATTGTAAGAAACTTAAAATCCTGGAGAGAATAAACACAATACAAGAAACTTTCTTTTTCTCATCCATAATACACCAAGTAGGATGGCTCTTGAGGGCCTGTACATAGTCACTACCTAAGTGGGCTTGGAAGAGAAGAAATCACGAACAGAATGACCCAAGTAGAGGAGAAAGTGCTCACAGAGTGACGGACTTGAGGGTCAATAGGAAATAAGTGATTTCCATCCGGCGTCTTCTCTACCAGACAGTGAGGAGTGGGAGTGGTCCGTGAGCTCAGGCTGCCTGCTTTGGAATCCGGCTCTGTCATCTCCTAGCTGTGCTCTGGTGCAAGTCACTTAATATCTCTGCATCACTGTTTCCTCATCTGTAAACTGGAGACAAAATTAGCACTTGAATTCCCTAAGTTGAGAATGTTTTGAAGTGTTTAGTGTGAGCCAAGTACCGTTCCACATTCTTTATACGTACTAGATTTGGTGCTTACTACAGTCCTATGAACTATCATCAACTCACAGTTAAAGAAACCAAGGGACAGCTTGAGTGATTCCTCCTACAGCCAGTCAATTGTGGACCCAGGATGCAAACCAGATAATGTGGATCCAGAATTTTCTTTCCATCCCACTACCCCACGTGATCCCCTCAGAACAAACATGAGCAATGATTATCACCGCCACCACCACATCCACAGATGAAGATGTAATTTACTTGTTCAAACTCTACAGAACGAACGACACTGATGAAGTACTCACTGTATTCAGAACACAGCGTCAGGCATCGCTCAGCAACTTCCAATCTATTTGTGGAGACAAGATAGAATTTGCTCACTCCTTGTCAGATGTGCAAAGGAAGAAGGGGAGGAAGAGAAGAGGGGCAGGGAAAAGAGATCTTTAGCTCTCCTTTCCTATAATCTATCTCACCTTGTTCTCAAGCTCTCATCCTGCTAGTGTGATCAGGAGATGTGGGAGAGAAAGAGTTGGAAACATTAAACCTAGGAGCCATGCTCCTTCCCCTTGTCTCCTTCCACCTCCTGCTGCCTCTGCTACTGGCGGACCTGTGACTGGCCTCCTCTGGGTCTTTCTCTCGCTGAAGTTTAATTCTAATGTCTTGCTAACTATTGATAGCATAACCTTTCCCTGGATTTCACTGGAACCACTGGTCTTCCAAGGTATCTGCAACTGCTTTGAGGTCCCCCATGTGGGTGGCCTGCACTGCCTTCTGCTTTAGTATTAACATCTCTTCACTTCTGACTACTATGAACAATCTTCTTGACCTTCTGGGCTCAAGAATCAGCATCTTCCAAGTTCCCCAGTGCCAGAGGACACGTATAACTTCTGCATCCCCTAGGACACAGACAGTAAAGAACTAGGCTCATCCCTTAGGCAATTCTTTTAGCAAATTTTCCCCTACCATTTGGATACATACAGGCAAGTCTGCCATGCCAAATTCTGGGCTTCTCTCTGGAGTTTACAATGTCTCCAGGTCATGTATGAGGAAAGAAAGACCCCAGATCATGTGTTTTCTATCCTTATGCTTCTATCATCCTGTCCACTGGCCCATCACCATCCTCAATCTCTGATCTCAGAGAGGAGAGGAAAGTCATTTGCATCTGAACTCGGTCTCACCTCTTTCACCCAATAGCAGAAGGTCTTCCAGTTTCCTCTTCCCTCCAAGAAGAACATTCCTTAGGTCATGGTCTCCTCCTTTCTTTATTTTAGCCTTTTGGTCTTTTCCTGTTAGAGAAAACATTACAGAAAAATACACAGAATTAACAAGAAGTGAAATTGTAAGAGGAATTATTTTTTAAATATCTTATGTTATAGCCATAAAACATTAAGCTGCCCAGGAGCGGTGTGTGTTAAACACTTGATAAGGGGCTAAAGGAGTTCAGAGTTCAAGGGAGCAACATTCATGAGAGCTAAGATAGTCTAGGAAGGCTTCATGAAACTGATGAGATTCGGGCTGTTTGGAAGTTTTGTACTCCTTCAACAATCAGGAAAAAAGACAAAACTGGAGTTGGCATCGCAGGAGGGGAAAACCAAGTGGGCAAGTCATGACATTTATAAGATCTCCTGGGCACACCAGTTGAGATGGCATGTGTGCATGCGTGCTCAGTCATTCAGACATGTCAGACTCTCTGTGACCCTATGGACTGTAGCCTGTCAGGCTCCTCTGTCCACGGGATTCTCCAGGCAAGAGTGCTGGAGTGGGTTGCCATTTCCTCCTCCAGTATATCTTTCTGACCCGAGATCACATCCACGTCTCCTGTGTCTCCAGCATTGGAGGCAGATTCTCCACCACTGAGCCACCTGGGAAGCCCATAGTATAGATGGAGCAAGGGTTTGTTTAGGGAAGGGGTACAAAGCAAGAGACCACTAATGGTTGGGTCAAAGTGCCCCATTAGGTAGACAATTTCTGTATCCCCATTTTACAGAAAAGACCCAAAAGCTCCAAGACATTAAATGGCTTGTCTAAGACCACACGTCCAGTTAGTTGCAAAATCTTCCATCAAGTCTTAATCTTCACATGGATAAAATAAAATTATATTTGGTGGTCAGTACTTTCATCTTCCTCCACGATGCCTTGATGAGGAGAGGTTGTTATCCATATCCCAAAGTCATTTTCAATATCACCAACACACACAGTTACTCTAAGGTCAGCACGGATGCTTTGTGCAGCTTGAGCTTTCAGATGTGTGCTGTAGGCATGGTAGATACTGTTGGTGCTGACAACAGAAGGCAAATTGAATTTTCTCCTCGACATCCCCACAGGATGTCGTTTATCAAGAAAAGCCCTTTTCTATATGCCACCTGCTCTGAAAACATGACCACGAAAGGTACAATCATATAATGTTGCTGTTACAAACGCCACTCGATTTACTTTTAAATGTCATTAAAATTGCTTCTGTGAGAGTGCAGGCCTGGGAAAGAAGAAAGGTCTGTTGGGGATCATCTGCTGGAGGTGATGGGTGATCACTGCTGTAAGCCATGGATGGAAACTAGGCAAACCAGAGAGCTCAGCACAAGGAGGGCCTTTGGACAGGGGATAAACATAAGGATTGGAGGAGCTAATGTGCAGGAGCGGAAGGGATCGCCCTCAGATAAAACTCTCCTCCCAGGCTCTCAGTTATCCTTCTAATGAATAAGACCCTCAAAGTGGTGCTCGCTCTCTGCTTAACATCTCCACTTGGAAACTGATACAGGTTCTAGGTGTGCCTGAAATGTTTACACTCTAAATTTCCCTTAACCTAATTACAGTCATTTCATCATAATTCAGTTAACTGAATCCAATTCTAATCAATTGGAAATCAATCAATCAATCCAAATCTAATCAATCTAAACTGAATTCAATTCTAATCAATCTCTAGCCTAGAGGTGTGGACTTTTTTGATTCCCGTTTCTATCATTTCCTTCTCAGTATCTATTTTCAGCTGTTTCTACTCAGCTTACCTTAGAAAATGGGGCAGAATTGTCAACTGACTCTGTATCTTAATGGATTACCATTTCCCTCTCCCTTTCTTCTTTTTTCTTAAGCCTATTTACTTACATTACGTAATCACAGCCTTAAGAATAAGCCCTTGCTTCACTAAACCAGGGATTGAAGGCTTTTAGACAATAAGCAAAGTGTTTAAATGTCAGTGCTTTGTAACAAATATTTGCAGTGAGATTCTGCCCCGGGTGTCACATAGAGAAGACCACCCTAGTCCTGGGTGCTGATGGCGTGGCCACTGCCTGTACTCATAGCCCCCTACCCCAGCTTTGGAGTTCTGTAAGGCGGGCCAATTTCCTCTGAGTCTGACAGGAGCGCTTTCTTGGCCTTCGTTTGCCTTGTTTTCAGGACAGAACTCTAGAGCAAAGTGACCTCCTTTCCAGTCCTTGTCCCCAAGGAGCATCTGTCCACAGATGCACATAGGCACGTTAATTGCTTTTCTCTTAACTTCTGAGCATTTTGTTCAGTTACCACACCTTGGATCTCTATTTTGCACCACTTCCTCCTGCATAGATGGTCCTCAGAACAGTCTGTTTTCCTAGCCCTTTGGACTTTACATATTAATCTGTCTGTCTCAGATGTTGCTCTCCTAGAAAATATCTTTTTGAAAGAGTTCCCCGAGAATCCCTAGAGAAATGCGAGTGCTTCTTTGTCTCTGCTCTCACTCTATCAATACTTAGTACATGTGACCGACCTTTAGGGCAGGCTTCATACTGAATTAGAATCGCTTGTTTGCATGTCTGTTTCAAGAGACACAGAGGTGTTTAAAAACAGCTGCTTTGTTAGTTGAAGTCTCCAAAGAAACAGAATCAATCAGATGTGTGCATATATAGAGAGAAAGTGATTCAGTGAAGGAATTGGTTCATGGGATGGTGGAGCCTTAGTGAATCCAGAATCTAATAGGGAAGACAGACTGAAGGCTCAAGAAAGAGTTGCAGTTTGAGGCAGTCTGCTACAGAACCAGAAAGAGCCAGTGTTTCAGATGAAACCTGAAAGTTGTCTGCTAGCCAATTGCCTTTGCTTTGGGGGAAGAGGTCAGTCTCTTTGCTATTCAGGCCTTCAACGGATTGGATGAGGCCCACCAATATTATGGAGGGCAATCTGCTTTACTAAAAGTCCATCAATTTAAATGTAAATCCCATCCAAAAATATAGAAACACCCAGAATAAAATTTGATCAAATATCTGGGCACAGAGGCCCAGACCAGTTGACAAGTAAAATTAACCATCACAGGGATATCTTTGACATCCTCAGCACCCAGCAAAAATTTAATATACAGAGTGTTTGTTGAATGAATAGCGTCCAATGAAGAGATAACAATGTTCTCAGAGCCTTGAAATATCCAGTTCAGTATGGATGACTTGACATTTTCTTTTTGACTTATTTGTATACTTACAAAAGCCCCTTACAATAGTGGCAAGTTTTCATTTAGAGATCCATAGTCTATCTAACCTTATAGGCAAAAGATTAGGAGCAAATCCAGGGAAGGGAAAAATAAGTTTCTGTCCAGAAATGAGAAAAGCTATGTCAGGCCGCTGCCTAAGCTGAGACCATGTGATATTTCCATTTATGCTCTTCTCTTTCCCTGGGCCCCTGAGGTGGAATGGAAAGACATCCAACAAGGACTTGCAGACTAATCCCCGGGCACAATCTGCACCATTTCTTCTATCCCTGTTGCCCTTAAGCCACATGAGTCATGAGTGGAGACTGCCATAGATGGAGTGCAAGATTTGTCTAATGAATTCAGAGGCTACTTCCCCACTTCTTATCCTTTTCTCTGTATTTGACTCTTCAAACTTTTTATATGGCCCCTGAAATCAGAGTGAGGAAAGAAGGATGTTGGAGGTGCCACTATAAATTGTACTAAAATTATTTTTTGAAGTAATAGAATGTCCTTGAAAGACCTATAACTAATAATGATTTAACAGAGAGATACATGAAGGCATTCTGTCTAAGCAGCAATAGAGGAAAATGATCCTAGAGATCCTTGGGGATTTATTTATTTGCTTTATTGCAGCCCTTTTTAAATGAGATTGGTGAATTTAAATTCTACCTTGGGACTCATTTCTGTGGTTTTGGTCTGGCTCCATAATTTTCAAGAAGAGCAAAAGTGTCTGAGCACTTACTCATTCATTCAAAGTACATTTATTGAGGCCTTGTGCTAAGCCATGAAGATGACTAAGACCCAGCCCTGCCTTCAAAGAGCCCAGTACGGGGAGGCAGCCATATACAGATGGTTTAAGCAGCATTATTTATGATAACAAAAAACTGGAAGCCAACCAAATGTCTCTATCAAAGAGAGAATAGAAAAACAATCATGGAGGAGGCCCATAAACCCTAAACTTTGGAAACAGAAAGCAACCTCAAAACTTATTTGGTGGTAGAACCTGACTTGAACTACCATGAAGCTATTTAGCATCTTTATTATTCCACTTAGTGTGAATATTTTCTACATTTGAATCAGAAATATTCATGTATTTGATTACAAAATGCTTCTCAAGACCCCAATGGGGGGCTACGATAGAATACACATCCTATTATCTTTATTAAAACAAGCAAAAAAGCATGTATTTGGAAACACCTCTGGCCCCAGGGATTTTTCTAAAGCCTTGAGGACCTGTGTAGTCATACAGCAGGATTCCATCAGCAATGAAAATGAATGAGTTACAGTTACACATATCAACATGGATGAATCCCAAAAGCCTAGGGAATGAAAGAGAGTCACAGAAGAAAACATTCAGCATGATACATGTTTCCTAGAGTTAAAATGCTAACAAACCTAACACTGTATCATGCAGGAATGCATGCATTTTTACCTGTAACTGAAAGAGCAACGAGAAGCAAAAGAATCATAAACAGAGTCTGAGTGGTAGCTCCTCTGTGGGGAAGGGGGGCCACAAATTAAAACCGACAGAGTGGGTGGTGTGTTGGCAGCGCTCTGGCACAAAACACTTGCTGAAGCCTCTGTAGGCAAGGCCCCCACGTGGAGCCATAGAGAGTGTGTGAAGGGAGCTGGTGGGGGTGTGAGGTGGGGCTATGAGCTCTCATTATAACGGGGAGGCTGCCATGGTCCTCCTGCAATCACCTCTCTGTAAAATCACAGTATTGAACCTGTGTCTAACAGGACTGTTGTTGTTTTCTAGATTTTCTTCTCCCTTTGTCCTAGATTTAACCTCATATGTCCCAATTAGAAATTGGTTTAGGTAGGAGCTGGCTATCGAGGATAAAAATAAAGGCTGGAGATGTATAGGGACCTCTGATGAGAGAGGATGCAATTAAAAATCTCCAGTCAACAGGAAGTCAAGATATGAGTGATTCATTCTAAATTTGTAACCCTGACTTTATGAGCATTTCAGACAATTAACGAGAATTGCTAATGAGAATGCACACCAGCTTGATATTCAAAACAGTTATCCTCATTAAAAGTGAATCACAGTTTCTACGCATGGTATACCTAATCTCATCCTACTTTTGCACATAGAAACTGCCTTACTCAATCTGACTGTGGTGGGTATAGAGCCTGAGAAAGCAATTGCAGAATTCTTCTGCGTCATAAGTAGACGGCAGTGCCTTCAGCAGTACCTAGGGGAGATAGACACAACTGGAGACAATTGGTGGTGGGAAATTATGTTTATCATATGGTCCTGATTGTAACTCACTCCATATCTTCATCCATCTAGATGATGTTCTGGGCACTGTGCCAGACATTGGAGGTAGAAAGGTGAACATGGTCCATGCCCGTAAAAGAGCTCCCTGTTAGAAAGAGATAAAATAAGAGAAGAGATGATTATAAGCAATGTAATAGCACTATTATTGTTCAGTTGCTAAGTTGTCCCCAACTCTTTGTGAGCTCATGGACAGCAGCACTCCAGGCTCCTCTGTCCTCCACGGTCTCCCAGAGTATGTTCAGATTCATTTCGACTGACTTGGTGATGCTATCTAACTATCTCATCCTCTGCCACCCGCTTCTCCTTTTGCCTTCAATCTTTCCCAACATCAGGTCTTTTCCAATGAGTCAGTTCTTCACATCAGGTGGGCAAAGTACTGGAGCTTCAGCTTCATCATCAGTCCTTCCAATGAATATTTAGGGTTGATTTCCTTTAGGACTAACTGATTTGATCTCCTTGCAGCTCAAGGGACTCTCAAGTCTTCCCCAACACCACACTTCAAAAGCATCAGTTCTTTAGTGCTCAACCTTCTTTATGGTCCAACTCTCACATCCATACATGACTACTGGAAAAACCATAGTTTTGACTAGATGGACCTTTGTCAGCAAAGGGATGTCTCTGCTTTTTAATACGCTGTGTGGGTTTCTCATAGCCTTCCTTCCAAGGAGCACCATCTTTTAATTTCATGGCTGCAGTCACCATTCACAGTGCTTTTGGAGTCGAAGAAAAGAAAATCTGTCACTGCTTCTACTTTTTCCCCTTCTATTTGCCATGAAGTGATGGGACCAGATGCCATGATCTTAGTATTTTGAATTTTTTTCACTCTCCTCTTTCATACTCATCAAGAGGCTCTATAGTTCTTCACTTTCTGCCATTAGAGTGATATCATCTGCATATTTGAGTTGTTGATATTTCTCCTAGCGATCTTGATTCCAGCTTATAACTCATCCAGCCCAGCATTTTCCATGATGTACTCTGCATATATGTTAAATAAACAGAATGACAATATACAGCCTTGTCATATTCCTTTCCCAATTTTGAACCAGTCTGTTGTTCCATGACTGATTCTAACTATTGCTTCTTACCTGCATACAGCTTTCTCAGAAGCCAGGTAGGGAGGTCTGGTAGTTCCATCTTTTTAAGAATTTTCCACAGTTTGTTGTGATCCAAAAAGCCAAAGGCTTTAGCATAGTCAATGAAGCAGAAGTAGATGTTTTTCTGGAATTCCCTTGCTTTCTCTATGTTCCAGTGGATGTTGGCAATTTGATCTCTGATTCCTCTGCCTTTTCTAAATCCAGCCTATACATCTGGAAATTCTTCATTCATGTACTACTGAAGCCTAGCTTGAAGAATTTTGAACATAATCTTACTAGCATGTGAAATGAGCACAGTTGTATGGTAGTCTGACCATTCTTTGGCACTACCCTTCTTTGGGATTGGAATGAAAACTGACTTTTTCCAATCCCATGGACACGGCTGAGTTTTCCAAATTTGCTAACATATTGACTGCAGCATTTTAACAGCATCATCTTTTTTAAATAGCTCAGCTGGAATTCCATCATCTCCAATAGCTTTGTATGTAGTAATGCTTCCTAAGGCCGACTTGACTTTACACTCAAAGATGTCTGGCTCTAGGTGAGTGATCACACCATTGTGGTTATCTGGGTCATCAAGACCATTTTTGTATAGTTCTTCTGTGTATTCTTGCCACGTCTTCTTAATCTCTTCTGCCTCTATTAGGTCCTTATCATGTCTGTCCTTACATGAAATGTTCCCTTGATATCTCCAATTTTCTTGAAGAGATCTTTAGTCTTTCCCATTCTATTGTTTTCCTCTACTTCTTTGCTCTGTTCATTGAAGAAGCCTTCTTATCTCTCCTTGCTATTCTCTGGAATTCTGCATGCAGTTGGGTGTATCTTTCCCTCTCTCCCTTGCTTTTCACTTCTCTTCTTTCCTCAGCTATTTGTAAAGTCTCCTCAAACAGTTTGCCTTCTTGCATTCTTTTTCTTGGGGATGGTTTTGGTCATTGCCTTCTGTACAATGTATGAACCTCTGTCCATCATTCTTCAGGCACTCTGTCTATCAGATCTAATCCCTTGAATCTACTTGTCACTTCTACCGTATAATCATAAGGGATTTGACTTAGGTCATACCTGAATGTTCTAGTGGTTTTCTCTACTTTCTTCAATGTAAGTCTGAATTTTGCAATAAGGCGCTGATCTGAGCCACAGTCAGCTCCTGGTCAGCTTATTTTTGCTGACTGTATAGAGTTTCTCCATCTTCAGTTGAAAATAATATAATCAACCTGACTTCAGTATTGATCACTGGTGATATCCATGTGTAGAATCATCTCTTGTGTTGTTGGAAAAGGGTGTTTTCTATGGCCAATGTGTTCTCTTGACAAAACTCTGTTAGCCCTGCTTCATTTTGTATTCTAAGGCCAAAATTGCCTATTTCCCCAGGTATCTTTTGACTTCCTACTTTTACATTCCAATCTCCTATGATGAAAAGGATGTCTTTTTTTGGTGTTAGATCTAGAAGGTCTTGTAAGTCTTTGTAGAACTCCCTAGAGATGTGTGTTAAGAAGACCTAGTACAGAAGAGATTCCATTAAAACATGGTATACCTTGCCTATAGCAAAAAAAGATGGTATTGACCTAAGTTTTGAGGGATGAGTAGGAACTGGCCATGTGAAAGAGAAAAAAGGGGAGATACACATGAAGATCCAGTTTTATTCCTCGAGAAATAAGGTTTATTCTTCAGCTTGAATCATTTAGCCATGAAGATGTCATGTCTACTTCCTGTCAGGTCCCTTCATTCTTGAGAAATTTTAGGTATTGAGAATCTATGAATTCCATTGGTACAGGAGAGAATTTCACAAAGTCCAGGAGAGCAAGAACATATAACTATCCTGGGGAAGTGTGAAATTTGAAAGCCTGTTGTTGTTCAGTCGCCCAGTCATGCCCAACTCTTTGCAAGCCCATAGACTGCAGCATGCCAGGCTTCCCTGCCCTTCACCATCTCCTGGAGCTTGCTCAAACTCATGTCCATTGAGTCAGAGGATGAGATGGTTGGATGGCATCACCATTGAGTCGGAGATGCCATCCAACCATCTCATCCTCTGTTGTCCCCTCCTCCTCCTGCTTAAAGCCTGTGAGGGAACAAATATAAATAATAATAAAAACAGCTTCTATTACTTGAATGCAACTCTGCACCAAGCCCTGGACAGAGCACTTAGTAAAAAAAAAAAAAGTCTCAGTCAATCCTTCAAAAACCATAAATGGTATGTTTTACAGATATTGCAAATGAGACTTGAAACAGTAAATTTACCTGTCCAAAGTTACAAGGATAATAAGAGGAGGATCTAATTTTGTTTGAACCCAAAGCTTTGCTCTTGAGGAAATAAAATTAAGAAATAGTAAAGATTTAAGGAACCATATAAAATTCTCCCTGTTTCAGATCTTTCAATTATAGTTTTGTAGGATAATCTAGGAGAAGGCAATGGCATCCCACTCCAGTACTCTTGCCTGGAAAATCCCATGGACGGAGGAGCCTGGTAGGCTGCCGTCCATGGGGTCTCTTAGAGTCGGACACGACTGAGCGACTTCCCTTTCACTTTTCACTTTCATGCATTGCAGAAGGAAATGGCAACCCACTCCAGTGTTCTTGCCTGGAGAATCCCAGGGACGGGGGAGCCTGGTGGGCTGCCGTCTATGGGGTCGCACACAGTCGGACACAACTGAAGTGACTTAGCAGCAGCAGCAGCAGGATAATCTAATTTACTTTCCCACCTCCTATGACCCACAGAAGGACCCACTTGTCCCCCCAGAGAGGTAATAGGAGTGAAGTGATAGTGTTGAACTAGTATCCTTTTCAACACTATCGGAATGCTCCACTGAAGAGGCATTTCCAACCTTTTATTACAGATAAAATCATCTGTATAATTTCCAAAGAAACCATCAGACAACTCTGGCTTCACTAAAATAATTAGAAGTTATTGTGTGCAGTGGATTTTATTACTGGTAAGAATTACACAAATATATCCTACTTTCTTTCTAATATACAACAACCTAGAAGGGATATGTTGTCCAACAACTCAAAGGAAGAAATAACAACATTAATATTGAACCACAATATCCCCTGGCATAAACAATGAAAATAAGCCTTCACTTTCTCTTTCAAAACTCCTGAACCATCTTCTCAGTAAAGCCTCTCTGAGTCACACACTTGAATAAAAAGACATCCTCCTGTATTCGTCAAAGTTCTCCAGAGAAATAGAGCCAAAGGAAGTATACATAGGAAGAGATGTATTTTAAGGACTTGGCTCCTGCAATTGTGGGGGCTGCAAGGCTGAAATCTGCAGGAAAGGCTGAGGGAACAGTCAGGCTGCAGGCTTGGGTCTGGAAGCCTCCTTTCTCAAGGGATCAGTCTTCTCTCTTGAGGTCTTCAGTTGACTGAATCAGGTCCATCCCCCTCAATCATGGAGCATTACTTTCTGTACTCAAAGTCTACTGACTTACATGTCAATCATACCTAAAAAATACCTTCACAGCAGCATCCAGATTGGTCTTTCACCAAACAACGTAGTACCACGGTCTGGCTAAGTTGGCACATAAAATTAACCATCACATCTCCCATACCCCAAATCTAGAAAAATGGTCACACCGTGCACCTGACCGCCCAAGTGAGAAGCTTGGGATCTGCTAGATCCTTTCCCTCCCTTCACCCCACAAACCCAAGTCCTGAAAACACTACCTCCCGAGTATTTCTAGACTTAGTTCCTCCCTCTTCATCCTCTTGCCTACTACCATGTCTATTACCTGATTTTAAAACCACTGTCTCTTACCTGATTCTATTCAGGAATTGATTTATTAACAGGGTCCCCTAATAGATCGCCTTGCCTCAAGTTCAGCCTCTTTTTACATTTCAAAACCATTAAATTCATGTTTCATCTTAAAATGCTCCAGTGATTCCGCATTGTTTTCTAAACAAAAATCCAAGCTCCATAACACATGGCCTCAGGATCTTCATGACCTGGCCCCTGGCTGCCTCTCTGCCTTCATGTCCCTCCAATCATCCTCATTCCAAACCTGGACGGCTACTTGCAGGGGCCAAACACGCCATGAGTTTTTCATATTGTAGTAACAGTCACACTCTGCTTCCTCTACTAATAATGTCTTGTCCATCTGGGAAATGTTGGCCCCTCCATCTTCAAATTTCCCCTTTTCTCAATCAGGCTCCCTTTGGCTATAGACAGTTCATACAATACAGAGCTACATTTTCCTTTTTCTGTGTTCCCATGGCATGCAGTTCATACTTCTATCAATCACATATACACATGAAAAATATGTCTATTTACATGCTTTTCATCACCATTAGTACACCACCTGGTTAAAGGATTAGATTTTCGTCTCTATTTGTCTCTGTATTCACAGTTCAAAAGACAAAACCCACTTTAGTGCCCATCACTTAGCAAGCATCAAACAAATGTTTGCAATGGTCTTTTTACTTATTTGAAAACATCTCCTTCTAGATATAAGCTCTTTGAGGAAAATAATTGCATGTTTGGTTTACCCGTGCTTGGCACAGTGCCTGGCATATAGGAGACATTGCAAAGATTTGTCCAATGAATGAGCACATTGGCCATTACGTTCCATCATCTCAACCTCAAGTATTCTATTTTTCTTGTTCTGAAGTCTTCAGCTAGGTAGAAAGGCTCTCATCGGCATGGACTAGTCTTCTACTATTTTGTTGTCCTTTCTACTCTCTGCCCCCACCCATCTTAGGGCCTAGTACAGGGCTGGGTACACACTGCTGCTGCTGCTGCTGCTGCTGCTGCTGCTAAGTCGCTTCAGTCGTGTCTGACTCTGTGAGACCCCATAGACGGCCTCCTACCAGGCTCCTCTGTCCCTGGGATTCTCCAGGCAAGAACACTGGAGTGGGTTGCCATTTCCTTAGGGACTTAATTAATACTTGTTGGTTAAATGATGGATAGGTTTTACACCTGTGTACTCTTTCCTCTGAATCAGAGCTCCTCGTTTCAAAATTCATCTCTGAGCCTGTTATAATGAACTAGCGAAAATCAGACTGAGCAAGTCTATCCAGTCAGTTCTGCCCAGGAGAGATGGTGTGCATATCTCTTGTGATTAATCTGTACATGTCTCAGGCACACACCCATACCCTCCAAGAGGATAGTATTTCACCTGATGCTTAGATGAAGGATGAGGGAAGGAAAAGTCAGAGAGAGGAAAGCTGCTGAAAGAAGACTGGTACCTAGGGATTAAGGTGAAGCCAGAGCTGACTAGAGTTAGTTAAGTCATGGGAAGTTGTGGTTCCATCTAGAACCAAAAATCACCAAGCTCACCCTGAGCCAAGCAACTCAGCTGTACCTCTTGGACAAACAGCATCTGGAAGGTGATAAGCCCTTTATACACCACCCTTTGATCAGAGTTCTGAGCATCCTCCCAACCATATTCACAGATAAAGCCCTGGACTCCCACATCTCATTCCGACCTTGGCTCCTCACTTCTTGTCTATTCCTTCTGACTGTGTCTTCTGTTTCTAGGCCCAAAATCAAACCTCCAGGACCTAAAAACAAATGTGAGTTCCCAGTGTGACCCTCTCGAACATGGTTTTGCTGGATAAGCAGTGTATCAGTATCTGAAGAGCAGGATCTTTGGACTTAACAGACCTAGATTAGAATTCCACTCACAAGCTGAGATACCTTAGGCCCCTGAGCCTACATTTCTTAATGGGTTAAAGCAGATTTAAAAATACCTACCCCATAGAGAATGTCTTAGTCCACTTGGTCTGCTACAAAATAAAATACCATATACTGAGTGGCTTACAAACAACACATGTTTATTGTTTCTCATAGTCCTAGAGGCTGCAAAATTCAAGATCAAGGCCAGGCAGATTCAGTTTCTGATGAGGGCCCAGCCCACTTCCTGGTTCACAGACAACACCTCCTATTTGTGTCCTCTCATGGTGGAAGGGTTAGAGAACTCTCTAAGGTCCTTGTAAGTCACCAGGCCTCCACCCTCATGACTTATGCACTTCCAAAGGTCTCACCTCCAAATACCATCACACTGGGCATTAGATTTCAAAATAGGAATTTGGAAGCCGGGGGCAAACATTCAGACCACAGCAGAGTTTTATATATTAAATGAGATAAACAAGAGTAGCTATTATCACTGTCATTCACTCCCTTTCTCTATCTGCATCTGCTGGTCCCCACCCTAGGGGCAGATGGGCACATACCCAGACCCAGCCAAGTGTTCCATCCTTTCCTCCTGGCCACTGTAATTAGTTGACAAATGGGCATGTGGCCCCAGCATAAAAAACGAATTCAATGTCAATATGGTTTGAAAATGGAAGATGAAAGGTGAGATCTCACTTTTCTTCAAAATTATAAGCTCTAAGAATTACATAAGACTCTTGTTCAGCCGCTCAGTCATGTCTGACTCTTTGTGACCCCACGGACTGCAGCATGCCAGGCTTCCCTGTCCTTCACCATCTCCCGGAGCTTGCTCAAACTCATGTCCATTGAGTCAGTGATGCTCTCTAACCATCTCATCCTCTATCGTCCCCTTCTCCTCCTGCCTTCAATCTTTCCCAGCATCAGGGTTTTTTCAAATGAGTCAGCTCTTCGCTTCAGGTGGCCAAAGTATTGGAGCTTCAGTTTCAGCATCAGTCCTTCCAATGAATATTCAGGGGGAATGATAAGCTCTAAGAATAATGTAAGACTTTAATAACAAAGTGTATAGCCGTCTTTACCACCACATAGAAGGACCCTGCCTGAACATATATCCAGAGAAAGCTCTAATTTGAAAAGACAGATGCACTGTTTACAAAAGCCAAGACATGGAAGAAACCTATGTGTCCATCAAGAGATGAATGGACAAAGACTATATGATACAGATATACAGATATACAATGGAATGTTATTCATCCATAAAAAAGAAAGAAATAATGCCATTTGCAGCAACATGGATGAACTTAGAGATTATCACACTAAGTAAGTCAGAAAGAGAAAGACAAATGCCATATGGTATCAGTTACACGTGAAACCTAAAATATGAAACAAATGGACTTATTCACAAAACAAAAATAGACTCATAGACATAGAAAACAAATGTATGGTTACCAAAGGAGAAAGGGGTAGGGGAGGGATAAATTTGGGATTAACAGTTAGAAATACTATATATAAAATAGTATATATAAATATATATACAATGGCACCCCACTCCAGTACTCTTGCCTGGAAAATCCCATGGACGGGGGAGCCTGAAGGGCTGCAGTCCATGGGGTCGCTGAGGGTCGGACACGACTGAGCAACTTCACTTTCACTTTTCACTTTCATGCATTGGAGAAGGAAATGGCAACTCCAGTCTTCTTGCCTGGAGAATCCCAGGGACGGGGGAACCTGGTGGGCTGCCATCCATTGGGTCGCACAGAGTCGAACACGACTGAGGCGACTTAGCAGCAGCAGCAGCATATATAAATATAAAATAGTATATTTCCATAAGTCATAATGGAAAATATGTAAAAACTAAATTACTTTGCATATACCAGCAACTAACACAACGTTGTAAATCATCTATATTTCATTAAAAAAAAAAGACCCTGCCTGAAAATTAAGCCAATAGAGGAACCCTAACCCAGACATGCAAAGACTGAACTCCAGAATTCAGCAGTACTTGAAGCTAGCTCTACTCTCAGATTTTCCAGTACATGAACGATACATTGTCTCTTTTTTGCTGTCTCTAACTCAAATTGGTTTTTATCATATGCAACAGAGTATAGAACTATATACATAGAAGGAATCAGTTCAGTTCAGTTCAGTCGCTCAGTCGTGTCCGACTCTTTGCGACCCCATGAACCGCAGCACACCAGGCCTCCCTGTCCATCACCAACTCCCAGAATCCACCCAAACCCATGTCCATCAACTCAGTGATGCCATCCAACCATCTCATCCTCTGTCGTCCCCTTCTCCTCCTGCCCTCAATCTTTCCCAGCATCAGGGTCTTTTCAAATAAGTCAGCTCTTCACATCAGATCAGATCAGATCAGTCACTCAGTCATGTCCGACTCTTTGCGACCCCGTGAATCGCAGCACACCAGGCCTCCCTGTCCATCACCAACTCCCAGAGTTCACCCAGACTCACGTCCATTGAGTCAGTGATGCCATCCAGCCATCTCATCCTCTGTCGTCCCCTTCTCCTCTTGCCCCCAATCCCTCCCAGCATCAGTCTTTTCCAATGAGTCAACTCTTCGCATGAGGTGGCCAAAGTACTGGAGTTTCAGCTTTCCTTCCAAGGAGTAAGCGTCTTTTAATTTCATGGCTGCATTCACCATCTGTAGTGATTTTGGAGCCCAGAAAAATAAAGTCTGACACTGTTTCCACTGTTTCCCCATCTATTTCCCATGAAGTGATGGGACCAGATGCCATGATCTTTGTTTTCTGAATGTTGAGCTTTAAGCCAACTTTTTCACTCTCCACTTTCACTTTCATCAAGAGGCTTTTTAGTTCCTCTTCACTTTCTAAGTGGCCAAGTATTGTCCAATTCAGTGGCCAGACTCCAAAAGTAAACAGTCAAGGAAAGGGGTTGCAATCCCTCTTTATTACTGTTTTGTTTTGTTTTGTTTTGTTTTGTTTTGTTTTTCCCAGACCAGGTACCATCTGGCCTTTCTGAAAAACTATATATTCTAGCATTTACTAACTCATGTGTTATAGGTCAGAAGTGGGAGAAGGATAAGAAGTTTCACCCAGAAGTATCACACAGCGCTTCTCAGCTGTCTGATAAGAAAACCAGATCATGTCTATAGATCCATTTTCATTTCAGTCTGTGTATCTGTCAGGAAAACAGAAACCAGTCTAAGCATTTCAACAGAGGGAACTTAATTCAAGGAACTGGTTAGACAGATGTTAGGGGGCTAAAAGAGCCAAAAAAGGGAACCTGTGAGGTACCCAGAGGTTTTAATAACTGCAGTTGGAAGCTGCCACGCCTAAGTGAGGGAACAAAGAGAGAGACAAAAGGAGATGCTTCCTGGAGCTACAGTCAGACCTCCAGGAGAGGCAAGCCTGGCTCCTGCTGATACCGCAAGATGAAGCCAGGGCTGGGTGTCCCAAAAGAAGCTGGAGGCTAGAACCAACCGTCCCCACAGTTGGGCAAAGAGCTGTGGCTGGGATGACAATGACCAGAACCACAAGCAAACAGGAAGTCACTTCTCCCCTCCTCCTGCCTTCCGGCTTCCCGCTAGTGCCCCCTCATGGCAGAACCTAAAAAGATGCCAGCCTACAAAAGAAAAATGTTATGCGGAGATCCAGCCCCAGACACAGGAGAACTAGGTTCAATCCCTGGGTCAGAAAGATCCCCTGGAGGAGGACATGGCAACCCACGCCAGTATTCTTGCCTGGAGAATCCCCTTGGAGAGAGGAACCTGGCGGTCTGCACTCCATGGGGTCACACAGAGTCGGACCCAACTGAGCGACTAAGCACACCCATCCCCAGCATCAGGGGCAGAATACAGAAAGTGGAATTTGGAGTTGAGTGACAATTGAATAACCAACTCAGCCTACACTCTTAGATCATATTCCTACTTGATTTATCTCCCTTCTCAACAGGTTACCAGATAATTCTCTTATCAAGGAAATCAGCCCAGCTTCATTTGTCTTGACTGTCAAAGTCAGAGCTCAAACAACCCCTGAAAGTTTTTGTGCGTTTGTTTGTTTGTTAATCATGAACTACATCTTTGCATATCATTTCTCAAGTAGAATTCCAAACAGAGAGCCTGGGCTTGTTTAGCCTGACAGAATCTTGTAAAGATAGTTATAAGAGTCCCAGGATCTCCTCTTCAGAGAGTAACCACTAAAAACAGAGAATAAGAGAATAAAAGTCAATTCAAGGAAAACTGCCATGGCCTCTTTGCTCTGTACAGGACAAGGAAGCAGGGTGTATTATCGAATACTACTCACTCCTGAAGGCTTTACACATCATTATAAACCTTTTCAATGATGTATGCAGGTGTCATGGTCCTCATTACAGTCCATATGTCCCTTCAAGCCAGTGGACTATCGTGAGAATGAATATTTTAATATCTTCATTCTTTTCCATTTATCCCACACCACACATGACCATGGCCTGAAGACAAAGCCCTGACTACTCTGCGTAACTTGGCCAATTGCCAAGGTACAGTGAATCCAGAGTACAGTGGAATAGAAAATAAATGGGCCCCAACAACTGACCTCTTACAATTGGAGCTCAGGAATTTCATGATTATATGCCTAGAGTAGGGTTTTTAATTCATTTTTCTGAGCGCTTAGTGCATTATTTATATCTGCAAACTCATCTTTCAATTCTAGAATTTTTGCTTTATCTTTTGAATGATTTCTTCCCTCTCCTCATTTCCTGTGGAAACACCAATTAATCAGCTAGTAGAACTCTGGTTTGATCCTCTAATTTCATCTCTCTTCTCCTCTATCCTTGTCTGACAGTCTGCTTCCTGATAGCCCAGTAGAAATAAGACGGTTTGTGCCTCACCATCCAACAGGTAGACTTTCACTTAATTCTACTGCTTTCAGAAAGATGCCTGTCCTCTACTGCCCCTGGTGCCCTGAGTGCAGAGCCAGTCTGATTCAGTTTCTCCAAAGAGTGAACTGCTTCCCCTTGCCTGCTGGGATGTGAGAGGTGGTTGTCCAACTGATTAGGGTGCAGAAGAGAACCCTCTTGTTTTTAGCCTCACCCCTCACCTCTTCCTTGTGAGGTCTCTGGTACTTTCAATTCCTGAGCCCTTCTGGAGGTACTGAAAGCTTTGCTTATTGTCATCTCCCTCTGCAGGTTTCCAAAAGTTGTCTAAATAATAGAGTAAAGCATTCAAGAGCATAGGACCTGTGTCCAGATTGCCAAGATTTGAATCCTAGCCCCTCTACCTACTAGCCACTTGATTATTGTTGTTGCTCAGTCACTCAGTCATGTCCAACTCTTTGCAAGCCCATGGACTACAGCCTGCCAGACTTCCCTGTCCTTTACTGTCTCCCAGAGTTTGTTCAGACTCTTGTCCATGGAGTCAGTGATGCCATCCAACAACCTCATCCTCTGTCTCATCCCCTTCTACTCCTGCCCTCAGTCTTTCCCAGCATCAGGGACTTTTCCAATGAGTCAGCTCTTTGCATCAGGTGACCAAAGTATTGAAGCTTCAGCATCAGTCCTTCTAATGAATATTCAGGGGTGATTTCCTTTAGGATGGACTGGTTTAGTATTCTCATTTATAAATGAAGATTATAATAGCACCTACCTCTTTAGGTTGTTATAAAGATTAAACAATATCTTTAAAATATTTAGAGTTTTACATTGAAAACAATAAAACATTGCCAAACTAATTAAAGACACAAATGAATGGATAGACATCTTGTATTCATGGATTGGAAGACTTAATATTGTTAAGATGTGAATGCTACCCAAAGCAGTCTACAGATTTAATGCAATCCCTATCAAAATCCCAATTGCATTTTTTTTTTAAGAAAGAGAAAACTCCACCATAAATTCATTTGGTATATCAAGGGACTCCAAATAGCCAAAACAATCTGGAAAAAGAACAAGGTTGGAAGTCTTATACTTCCTGATTTTGAAACTTATTACAAAGTTGCTGCTGCTGCTAAGTTGCTTCAGTCGTGTTTGACTCTGTGCAACCCCATAGACGGAAGCCCACCAGGCTGCCCGGTCCCTGGGATTCTCCAGGCAAAAACAAGGAGTGGGTTGCCATTTCCTTCTCCAATGCATGAAAGTGAAAAGTGAAAGTGAAGTCGCTCAGTTGTGTCCGACTCTTAGCAACCCCATGGACTGCAGCCCACCAGGCTCCTCCGTCCATGGGATTTTCCAGGCAAGCATACCAGAGTGGGGTGCCATTGCCTTCTCTCATTACAAAGTTACAATAATCAAAAGAGTGTGGTACTGGAGAGAGGCTCAAGAGGGAGGGGGCATATGTATACTTATGGCTGATTCACATTTTGTATGGCAGAAACCAAAACAGTACTGTAAGGCAATTATCCTCCAAATAAAACTAAATAAATAAAAAAATTTTTTTTAAGAAAGTGAAGTCACTCAGTCATGTCCGAGTCTTTGCAACCCCATGGACTGTAGCCTGCCAGGCTCCTCTGTCCATGGGATTCTCCAGGCAAGAATACTGGAGTGGGTTACCAGTTCCTTCTCCAGTGGATCATCCCGACCCAGGTATCAAACCCGGGTCTCCCACATTGGAGGCAGACTCTTTACCATTAAGTGTGGTATTAAAAAGTGGGCGGGGGGGGGGGGTGGCAGTGTTACTGACATAAAAAGAGAAACACAGATCAATTGAACAGAATAGACTCCAGAAATTTTTGACAAGGGTGCCAAGACCATTCAATGAAGAAAAGAAACGACTTTTCAACAATGGTATCAGGTTGACTTTTCAACTAATGGTGTTGGGATAACTGATATTAACAACAAAATGCAAAAGAATGGCATTAACTCAAAATGGATCAAAGTCTAAAACTATAAAACTCTTAGAAGAAACAGGAAAAAACCTTATGATATCAGATTTGGCAATGATTTTTAGGATATGATGCCAAAAAGTATAGGCAACAAAAGTAAAAACAGGTAAACTGGAAAAAATTTAAAACCTCTGTGCATCAAAGGACACAATCAATAGAGTAAAAAAGGAAACCATGAAATGGGAGAAAATATTTGCAAATCGTATATCTGACAACTCAAAATAACCCAACTAGGACGCCCCTGGTGTCACAGGGAATAGTAATCCACCTGCCAACGCAGAGGACACAGGCTCAATCCCTGGTCGAGGAAGATTCCACACGCCATGGAGTAACTAAGCCCCTTGGTCATAGCTACGGAGCCTGAGCTCTGGAGTCCTCGAGCCGCAACCATGGAGCCTTTGTATCACAGCTACCGAAGCCTGCACGCCCAGAGCCTGTGCTCAGCAACAAGAGAAGCCACTGCAGTGAGAAGCCCTCACATTTGACAAAGAGTAGCCCTCATTCCCCACAACTAGGGAGAAAGCCAGTTAGCAGCAATGAAGACCCAGGGCAGCCACAAAAAAAATTAATTATTAAAAAAAACAAAAACTAAAAAATGAGAAAACCACTTAGCCATTTCTCTAAAGAAGATAAACAAATGGCCTTCCCCATCTGGCTCCTGTCTCAGAGAATCGAGCCTACCTTCCCAGGTATCCCCCAGGTTGATAGAGATCCAGCGGCTGCTCCCTCCCTACTATCTAAATGACGGCCTGGGGAGTCGGACCTTCCAGCCCCCCAGGTTTCTGAGGCTCAATCATACTCCCTTAGAAAATCAGCACACTGAGAAACATTAATCATTCTCCTCTCTCACAGATAAAATAGTTTTCCTACTGATCCTGGGCAGGAAGTTCTCTCAGAAATGATGTGTGTTCTAAGGTGATTCCTTTCAATCTTCCCATTTCAGGGAAAGATCTTTCCATCCAGGGTTCCAGCCTGCATCCCAGGCACTTCTCCTCATGATGTGCCTGGTACTCAGACAATTTGGAAGTCATGTAATTCACCCTTAACACTGTGCAGAGAGAGAAACTGAGGCTCAGAGGGGAGATAAGCATGACCCAGAGGCACAAGCGGTCAAAGCCAGATTCAGGTCTAGATGTCTGTGCAGCTGCCTGTCCCGCCAGACAAAGGGCAACCATGTCTTATTAATACGACCAACACCGCACCTCCGAAGCCACCCGATAGTGCTACAAAACTAGACTTTCAGGGTTTTCTTCTTCTGTGCTATGTCATCCGAGCAGGTTACCTATCTTGCTCCCTGACGAGCAACCTCTGTAATACCTTGTTGGAAACGCAGAATCTCAAGCTGCAAGCTACTGAATCAGAATCTGACTTTAACAAGATCCCCATTGGGTTTATATATACATTAAAATTTGAGGAAAAAGGATTTAAATTGTCTGAACCTTAATTTCTTTATTTGTTAAATGGGATAGTAGTACCTACCTTGTGACATTATTCCAAAAATTTATTTTTCCAAAATGCAAGGTATCTTGCAAGCAATAAGATGCCTTAGTTTGAAAGGTCAGAGATTCGCTTCAAGGAGGTTTAAAACTCAGCCATCTGGCAGCATTAAAAGAAAAGAAATCTCCATACGCTACTTCAATTTAATTCAAATATTTTATAACTTACGGTCCTGATTAGAGCAGAAGCTAGAATATAATTCGGATTAGGAGACAGTATGTTTAGTTGTTGCTCTTGGGTGAGATTGCCTGGGTTTTTTCCACTTCCTAGAAAGGCAACCTTGAGTAATGTATTTACCTTCACTAACCTCAGTTTCTGCATCTATAAAGTGAGGCTAAGAAGACATCGTGTGGTGATGAGAATTCAGTGAGGTCATCCATACAAAACACTTTCCAGAGAAGGCCCGCTCCCGGCACCACCACCACCATCTTCATCACTGTTAATCACAACCGTGCTCCCTGTGACGTCACTCAATGAGCGTGACTTGGGAAGGTCTCAGCACCAGTGCTCCTGATGAGAGACACAACAGGAGCCTCTCCACCCCTGATGTGATTAATCAATCAAAAACTCATTCCCCTTCTATGCACGCTCAGTCTCTCGGTCGTGTCTGATTCTTTGTGGCCCCATGGACTGTAGCCCGCCAGGCTCCCCTCTCCATGGAATTGTTCAAGCAAGAATTCTGGAGTAGGGTGCCATTTCCTCCTCCAGGGGATTGTCCCAACCCAGGGATTGATCGCAAATATCGTGCATCTCCTGTATTGGCAGGCAGATTCTTTGCCACTAGCGCCACCTAGGAATCAGAACCATAGTCCCTCAGTCGTGTTCGACTCTCTGTGACCACACGGACTGTAGCCCACCAACCTCCTCTGTCCATGGGATTCTCCAGGTAAGAATACTGGAGAGGGTTGCCATTCCCTTCTCCAGGGGATCTTCCTAACCCGGGATTGAACCCATGTCTTCTGCATTGCAGGTAGATTCATTACCATATGAGCTAAAGCCCTCCCCTTCTATAAAGATATGCTTATCAGTGGCAATAGACATGCCTTCTCATATTTAAGCGTACGTCTCCTTCTCATATTTAAGCGTAAGTCTCAAACTCCTTATATTTAAGCATAAATCTCAAACTCCTTACTAGTTCTCTTTTTGTCCTGAACAATTAGGTAAAATTTTCTTTTTACCAAACACTTTGTAGGGAAAAACTCAAGGCAGTGATATGCAGCCTGCTAAAAGTCTTTTTCATCTCTTCCAACTGAGCCCAAAGAGCATTTCAGCAGTTCAACAGTTACATTCTGTTCAGAATCACTAGCTGGTTTTTTACAAAGTTTTTTTCTAACTATCTTCAAAGTGAATTCTCCATAGGGGCTTTGCAGGATACTAGGATTCTAGTTGTCTAACTTATCTCCTACCCAGCAAATTAAACAAGAAGAGCTGCCTCCGTCTTTCTTATCAGAACAAGTTCCCAAAAAGAAGATTCAGTTCAGCCCACATTTTGGCATATACAGCATATTACCTCTGCACAACACTTAGGAAGCAATGGAGGCCCCAAGACCCCTGGTAATTTAGTAAATAGCAAATTTAGTAAATTTGCCCAAAGTCACACAACATGTCAGAAGGGGAAATACCTAGGTCTTAGAAAGTTCCAAGGTTGCACGGTCTAGTGACTCCCAACCCTTAACCCAGTATATTCTTCCCAATGTTTGACCTAATCTCTCCTGCTATAGCTCAAGTGTAATGACTCTTATCCTGCCATCTACAGAGAAATCTTCAGGGATTCCTTTTTAGGTCTCACTCATCTTGGCCTTCACACAGGTATCTCCTTGGGAGAAATTAGTTCAACCCCATTAGAGCCTCAGATCCCACCATCTTTGATTGGCAGGAGGTGAACCAAACTGTGTGTGATGTGTCCAGTCCCTCGAGAGCTGGGCACAGAGCAGGGTGGCCTGCACATTGGGAGCCCCCTGCAGGAACAATCTCGGTCTCTGAGCAACAGAGAGCACCAGGAGTCATTACAGGCTCTGGCTTTTGTATTGCTCTCGACAATTTTCAAAGCACATCTACCATGTCCTACTGAGCCTGCCAACCATCCCATGAGAAGAGCAGGACAGGAATTATGGAGCTTCCTACTTTCAGGTGAATAAAATGAGCCTCAGAAAAGTTAAACAATTTTTCCAAAATTACAAGACTAATGAGCAGTGAGGCTAGGATCAATCAGAACCAAGACCAGATATTTTTTTTAATATAAATTTATTTATTTTAATTGGAGGCTAATTACTTTACAATTTTGTATTGGTTTTGCCAAGACCAGATATTTTTCCCAGGCTTTCTCTCTCACACCTTGGAAATCAGAATGGATCCTGCCTTAAGCTATTATTAGAAATGCTCTGATCATCTGTTGACATTTTAATGAGGAGGAGCTGGCTGAGAACAGAAATGACATAAACCCACTATTATGGAAACAATGACAGATTGTACTTTCTTGGGCTCCAAAACTACTGCAGATGGTGACTGCAGTCATGAAATTAAAAGACGCTTGCTCCTTGGAAGAAAAACTATGACAGACCTAGACAGCATATTAAAAAGCAGAGACATCACTTTGCTGACAAAGATGCATATAGTCAAAGCTATGGTTTTTCCAGTAGTCATGTATGCGTGAGAGAGTTGGACCATAAAAAAGGTTGAACACCAAAGAATTGATCCTTTTGAACTGTGGTGTTGGAGAAGACTCTTGAGAGTCCCTTGGACTGCAGGGAGATCAAACCAGTCAATCCTAAAGGAAACCAACCCTGAATATTCATTGGAAGGACTGATGCTGAAGCTGAAACTCCAGTACTTTGGCCATGTGATGCAAAGAACTGACTCATCAGAAAAGACCCTGATGCTGGGAAAGATTGAAGGCAGGAGGAGAAGGGGGGGCAGAAGATGAAGATGGTTGGATGGCATCACTGACTCAGTGGACATGAGTTCGCGCAAACTTGGGGAAACAGTGCAGGACAGGGAGCCCTGGTGTGCTGCAGTCCATGGGGTCCCAAAGAGTTGGCCATGACTTAGCCACTGAACTACGACACTGTCAGTGGGGAAGCCTGAGGCGGGGTTGGATGAAGAAAAGGAGAGAAGAGAAGGGCTCCCAGAACAAACATCTTGAGCTCCATTGTTTTATTGGAGACGAGATCTGACCAGGCCAAACAAACCCATCTGTAAGCTTTATGGCTTTGGTCCTAGACCAGGTCCCTGGGGGACAAACACTTTGTGTCTCTAATGGCCCACAATCTGCTGGGCACAGAGTAAATTCTCATACAGCTTCAGTGAATGAATGAATGACAGTAACTCCTGGCTTTGTCTTTCACAAGGTTATTGCCCTCCCCTTTAATTTTCTCTCCCTGCAACCTCTCCAATCTCTCTAGCCCAGGTCAGGGTCAGACCTCCTAATCAAGACAGGAATTATAGCCCAATAAAGGCCTCACCTTGGCCCATCACAGAGTGCAAGCAGCTCTGAGCCTGAGACAGCAGTTTTCAGGTGAATCAAGCTAGCAGTTTTATTGCTCATTCCACTTGGACACATCAGATTTGACATTGTTCCCAGCAGAGGGATTGCTTGTTGCAAAACAAAATGAAATCAATATCGTTTTATTAGCCATCCAGTGTAATAAATTTGCCCCAGATGACAGCCTCTACAGCTGATTCTTACCAAGCCAGGCTGCGTCTGAGATCTCAGAGCAACGTGTGCAAATGTTCTCCGTTCCTCCTGCTCTCTCCTCTCTGTCCTGGGCACAGTCACCCTGACCCCATGCTTAATCACTCTTAGTCTCTTAATCATGCTTCCTGAATCCAGGCTCTTGCCCTCTGGCCTTTCTCCACCTGATCCGGACAACCTCTCCTTCCTGGGGCCTTCAGAGTCCTTTACAGCTTCTCTCTCTCGATTGATTTCTTCTCCCCACTGCCCCTGGTCAGCCCACAGGCCGCGGAGCCATTCCGCAGTCCTCACGTGAGCACCCCAGCTTTGCACGTGCTAGTCCCTCTGCCTGGAGTGCCCTTCCTCACTTCTTTACCAGAACTCCTACTCATACGTCAAGAACCACTTCCTCTGAGACGCCTTCCCCAAAGGCCCCCAGAGAGAGGCATTTGCTCACTTCTCCATACCCTCTCAGTATTAACTCGCATCCTGACACCTGGCCCGTTATCTTTTAATTTTCATTTACTTGTCTCTTCTCCTATTTGTAAATTCCTCTGAGTATGAAGTATTATTCAACTTCCCATCCTTGCATCCATAGCAGGCACACAAAAAAAGCGTGTTGATGTGCAGGGAAAGAGTTACTGAGAATTGTCCAAATCTCTGGAGAACCCAGGAGCTATTGCTTGAGGAAATTCACAGGTTGCATGATGATAAGAAGGTTTCCTTGGTGGCTCAGTGGTAAAGAACCCGCCTACCAATGCAGGAGTTGCCGGTTTGATCCCTGCATCAGGAAGATCCCCTGGAGAAGGAAATGACAACCCACTCCAGTATTCTTGCCTGGGAAATCCCATGGACAGAGGAGCTGATTCCAATCTGTGATTACATATTACAGTCTGTGAGGTCTCAAAAGAGTTGGACATGACTTAGTGACATAACAACAACAATGCTAGGAAGGGGTATTGAACATTAACACTCTCCTAAAAGTATGCAAATTTTTGAAACTAATCACAGAGTGATTAGTGAAGAGCTGACTCATTGGAAAAGACCCTGATGCTGGAAAAGATAGAAGGCAGGAGGAGAAGGGAGCAACAGAAGACAAGATAGTTGGATGGCATCACCAAGACAATGGACATGAGTTTGAGCAAGCTCCGGGAGTTGGTGATGGACAGGGAAGCCTGGCGTGCTGCAGTACATGGAGTTGCAAAGAGTCAGATATGACTGAGTGACTGAACAACAAATAGCCAATCTATTTCAACATTTTAAATGTGTAAACTCTTTGGCACAGCCATTACACCTCTAGGAGTTCTTCCTACAAACATTCTCACATATGCACTAGGATATATCTATAGGAATCTTTGGTGCAGCTTTGTTTAAAATAGAAAAAAAAAAAAATACAACTTAAGTGTCCATTAAAGGAACACCAGTTACAAGGAGACTGTTTTGGGACTTCCCTGGCAGTCCAGTGGTCAAGTCTCTGAGCTTCCTCTTCACAGGACACAGGTTCGATCCCTGGTCAGGGAACTAAGATCCTGCATAGCAAGTAGTTTGGCCAAAAGAAAAAATAAATAAATAGAAAGAGAATGTCTTACCTAAGTCATTTAATATTACTTAGTAAGAAGAATGAAATAGAGCCATATGTACTGATTTGGAAAGATGTCTCAAGTATAACCAAAAAGTATTGCAGCACAATAGAAAAGAAATACACTAAATGGTTAACAGTGGTTATCTTTAGGACATGGTATTAGAGAATAATTTCATTCTGAACTCTATAGATTTCCCTACTTTTTTTATTTCCAAACAAACGTTTATAATAAAATTAATGCGTTAAAAAAAAAAAAAAAAGAAAAAGGCAGAATTCTCCCTTCGCCTTCTCTCTAGAGTCCCAACTGAAGGCTCTAGAGAATAAGCCCAGGACTATTCACAGGCTAGAAAAACTAGAACCTTCTTCTCCGTGGGTGCTCCACGAGGTAGACACAGCTCCCAGCCCTGCTTTCTCCCAGCTGTCAGTCACAGTCCCTCTTCTTCTGCTTCTCTGGGGACATGGGGAGAGCTGAGCAGACTGGGTGCAGGTAAGTCGGAGAACTCTGACACCAAAAGCTGCCTCTGCCTCTCTCTCATCCCTCCAAGCTGCCTTGTTGAGACCAAGAGAAATGAAACAGACTGCAGCTACACCATTTAGCAGCAGAAAGAGCCCTCTACCTTGACTTCCAGTGGCATCCTAGGCCCTGGGCAGGGTCTCTTATTGCAGGGAATTCTGCAGACAGGGAGGCTGGCCTGCCCAGGGCATGGCCTGCAGAAGGCAGGTGGGGACATAGCTCTTCGGAAAGGGAAAGGACAGGATAGTTGATGAATTCCATGAATCGGTAAATTGCCTAATCTAATCTTTCTCTTTGGGTGAGTGTCCTTTGTCTCTGTTTTAAATGATGGAAAAGGTCACGGGATGAGACTGCTGTCAGCTTTGTTTCTACTAAATGACAGGATCCAGGTCTGGCATCACCAATATTCCAGAAGCCTAGAAAAGGACATTAAGCGAAAGCAGCCCCGCCTACTCTCCTGCTGTGTAAGCTCTAGGGTCTGACCTGGGCTGAGAGGGCCTGAAAGATGCATATGTAGGAAATAAAAATAATTCTGGTTATGCTATACTATTAGTTCTAGTAATGCTATTACATAATAGCTCAATAAATACTACTTTTTTACATGGTGTCAAGCACTGTGAAAATGCTTTAAATGCATTTATCCCTCTTTAAAACAATCTTACAGAAAACACTATTATTATGCCAATTACACAAATAAGAACACTGACACTATATTAAATAACCTTCACAGCCTGTGATACTAGGACTGGTGTAGCCCCATTCTCAACCACTATACTATAGTGGTTTATACAGAAGAATCTGAGCTTCCATGAGAGATACACAAAGATGAGCCCAAAATTTAAGAGTAAGCACACATATTTACTTCCCCCTTAAAATTCTATAAAACTGCAGGCGGTGGGGGTGGGGGGTGGTGAATAATAAATCAATTAACATGAGAAGCAGTATAGTATATTGGTTAGGCACACAAGCACTGGAGTCAGACTATCTAGGCTCATATCTCAGCTCTACCATCTATCAGCTGTGTGGCCTTGGGCAAATCGCTTAACCTCTCTCTGATCCTACTTAGTATAAACCTTACCCTCTGTGTGAATGTGCAAAGTATATATTATCTCATGTAATTCACGAAATCCTGTATGAGACATCTTCCCTTATACAAGTTCCATTGATTTATGTACCCGACTTCACTTTCACTTTTCGCTTTCATGCATTGGAGAAGGAAATGGCAACCCATTCCAGTGTTCTTGCCTGGAGAATCCCAGGGACGGGGGAGCCTGGTGGGCTGCCGTCTATGGGGTCGCACAGAGTCGGACACGACTGAAGCGACTTAGCAGCAGCAGCAGCAAGAAAGATAAGTTCCCACCATTTTAATCCATGCATCCCAGTTTCACAGCCAATAAAGTTAAAAAGAAAACGTGTCTTAGAATCAATGAAGAATGGTATTTTCATGGTAGAGATAAGAAAACGGAAGCTCACTCAGATGTAAACAACTTCTCAATTTCTTCTGCACTCTGTGTGGGTGGTTTCTCCTCTGGTCTCCATACCACGCCTAGAGCTGGTTTTGTTAGTTCATTTGCTTTTAATTAAGTTTGGGCATAAAAAAAAAAAAAAAACACACACACACACACACCACACTTTTCCTACTAGAAGCATCCAATTTACTCCAATAGCTCCAGGAAGGCCATGACTGTTTGGAAGATTAAGTTCTCTGTCTTTAAAGGCAACTCTAACGTTTCACATGACCTTAAGACAGGACCCCTCATGCAGACTATTTCGTGTGCACAGTAGGGCTTTCCCTTGTTCCCTTTCATGGCAAAAGTCTCAGGGTCTGGAGGAAACTGAAGGGGCGCAGTTGAAAAGCAAAGCAGCATATCTTGGTAGGAAGCGTGTTTAATAGAAAGCCGCGTGCCTTGTTTTCTTAGGAGAGAGATCGGGAGGCTTCCTTCCAGTTCTGACCTCCTCCTCGGTCCGCCAGGACGGGGGGAGCTCGTGGGGGAGCAGCTACTGCCCCCCAGCACCCTCCTGCCCCTCTCAAGTTGGACTGAGTCCTAGAGGACATCTGCTCTACCTCTCAAGCTCTAATGAGGAAACTGAGGCCCTGCCGGTGGAAGGGACCCGCCGCCATCGCACAGTCCGAGGGATGATCACGGGATCTGGGCTCCGTCCCAGACCCGGGCTGGAGCCTGCCTCTGCCACTGGTGCCGCATGACCTAAGGCCGGTCCCCTAAGCTTCCTGGAAAAGAGCTGTAAGAGTTTCTCCTTGAAAGCAGTGAGGATTAATGGATGCCTGGCACACAGTCTGGCGTGCAGAACACAATCAGTATCATGTTTTATTTGCTACCTACAACTTCCTGTCATTTACTCGGGTTATTGCGCTTCACTTGTGCGGAGGAGGTTTGATGCCTTTTTAATACCGCAGCTCTTCACATAAATGAAGAATGCAGTCCTGTTCCCCGGGTCTTTTCCAAGTTATGCTACACAGTCTCTTCAGTCCTGTTTCCTGTGACATGATTTTTTGATACCTCATGGACCCAGCAATCCTCGTTGAAAAATTCCATTTGAAGCTTTAAAAAAAAAATAATACATACTACCAAAGAGTCATGGGACTTCCTTGATGGTCCAGTGAGGAAGACTCCACCTTCCAACGCAGGGGGAAAGGATGCAATCCCTGGGATCTCAGATCCCATATGCTTTGGGGCAGCTAAGTCCACATACCACAACTACTGAGCCCACACGCCGCAAGTAGAGAAAGCTCCTATGCCGCAAGGAAGACCCAACACAGATAAAACTATTTTCAAAAATTAACATAGAAAAAATGACAGGTCATGAAAATATATTCACAGCATGTATTAGAGGAAGGATTACTATCTCTCTAGTAGATCAGTGAAAAATCCTATACCATATACTACACAAAGAATTTTTTTTTTAATTTGAGCCCAATTAATAACAGGATAAAGAGTATGAACACGAAGTTCATACAAAAGGACTTACAACTAGTAAAAAAGTATCTAGAAAAATAATCAACCTCATTAATAACCAAAGAAATAAAGACTAAAATGATTGTGAGGTGCTATTTTATATGTAAAATTAGAAAAGAAAAAAATGGGTTTTGTCATGATAAGATCTAGTGTTTATTAGGCTACAGGGAAACTGGTATTTTCAATAGTGCAACTGCCAGAATAAATTTATACAACTTATTTATAAAACAATTTGGCAATGTATCTAAGGAGCAATAATAAATGCATACACTCTGATCCAAAAATGTCAATTCTGGTAATCTATCTTAAAAAATGTAAACATTTTATATTGTTTATAAAAGAAAGCTCAAAGTTTCTGTACCCACATGAGAAAATGGTGACCAGGAAGAATTTATATTAAGCAGTTAATAAACAGACAATATTACATTTTTTAAAGTAGGCTATAATTGTATATACACTGTTGTTAATGGCAATTATGCTTTAAAGAAAAGAACTCATAGGAAAAAAACATTGCAAATAAATAAACCAAAATGTAGATAATTGTTTTCTTGAGATAGTGGAATTCTTTTGACTTTTTTTTTTCACCTCAGCTGGGAGAACATGATGACTATACTCTGAGAGGCTGCAACTGCCGTAATATCTAACACCTCTGCAGGAAAATTCAGTTAAGTAAATCTTTGCTTTGACTAAGGAGCTTTATCAAAAGGATTTTTAAAATAACAATAAAGTGTTTATTTCAAAAGCAAATGCTGCCAAAAACAATTTTCCTAAAACCACTTCACTCCAGTATCTGGAGGCTGGTAAAAACATATCAGTTCAGGAAGGATGCATATATATTTGTATAAAAAGATGTCATGGCTATTTTCATTTGGGAACAGATCTTGCAGCAGTTGAAATTATAAATCTGTGCTGTTTTTACCCAAAGAAGATAAAAATATTAAAAGGACAGCCAGGGTAAGATCCTGGTAGGAATAACTTCCCAACCAGCTCCTTGAAAACATTTTGCTTTACTTATTTCATTTGCTGACTGTGGTGGAGCATGTCTGAAAAACCAGTGGGAACTCTCATTCCAATTATGACCATAGTTAATTATAAAACTATGAGCAAGCTATTTAACTTCACTAAACCTCAGTTCTCTCATCTGTAAAATGGGGATGAGAATACTTAGTTATAGAAGTATCACAAGAAATAAATGAAAAAGGGTGTGTATTTTCTTTTTTAATTCTTATTTTTTATTTATTTTTAAGTCTTTGGTAAATCTTGTTATCACACTGCTTCTGTTTTTATGTTTTGGGGGGGTGGGGGGTTGGCCAAGAGGCATGAAAGATCCTAGCTTCCCTACCAGGGGTTGAACCCACACCCTCTGCACTGAAAGGCAAAGTCTTAACCATTGGACCACCAGGGAATCCCAAACGGTGTGTATTTTCAACAACCTATCAAAGCAGGTGGTTGGACATAGTATCCCATCCTCCTACCAACACACAAGACTCCTGAGGGAAATAAGTGTGCGGCAAAGTCTAGCTGAAGAACATGCTTTACTGCTGCTGCTGCTGCTAAGTCGCTTCAGTCGTGTCCAACTCTGTGCGACCCCATAGATGAGACTGCAAACATGAATGCAGACTGGGCCATACTTTGTCTACACAGCCTGGATCATGGGTTCAAAGTGAAAACAAGCAGGACCTTATGGAGGTTTCCACCAACTCTACCCTATTTCTTCATAACAAAGACTCTTACTCATCGCTGACTACCATGCAAGGGATACCCGGAATCTTAACCCTATGCAGCTGCTGGGGACGAGAACACTACTGTTTTATTAAAGATTCTGAGGACTTGCGGCCATTCCAACTTTGTCTCCTACTAATCTCTCCATTTACCCTGAGAATCAGACGCATCTAACCCTTACTAGCTCCAAAACGTGGCCTGCTGTCTCCCCCTGCACCCTCCCCACTCTGACCATCCACACTGCTTTCCCGCCACATCAATATCAAGCGAATGCAGCAGCAACAACAAAAAAAACTTCAGTCGATGCGTAGAGATGGGATGGACTTCTCCACATCCGTATTACGGACACTTTTGTCATTGACAGATTTTAATGCTCTCCATTTCGAACAGTTTCAAACTACCCTGAGGTCCAAGACAGGGTAAACTTGGAGTTTTGTTGAGGATAGAATTTGAATCACAGTTGCTGTGAGTCTGGAGTACAGGAAAGGATCATGGAATCAAGAGGCTGGTGAGAGGGTTTAGCATAAACAAGATCCCGGAGGAGGAAGGGGACAGACTGTGGTGGTGACTCCTGTCCACTCTCGCCTTTATCCCACTCTCTTAGAGAAGGGGTGGGCAAAGGATTAGAGTCTAGTCCCTGAACCCCAGAAAAGGAGTCTGGAGGCATCAGGAGAGGTAGGCCAGGTCCTCTAAAACGGGAAAGAGGAAGGCCGAGTAGGGAGAATGGCCAAAGACCCAGGGGCAGGGCTGATCACTGATGACTGGAGACCAGGGCTCAGGCACCAGCTGTCAAGTGGGAGCTTGAGACCTCAGGAGCCAAGCACGCTCTTTGTCACGTCTACCAATTGAGACTGATGTTTCGGTTGTATTAATATTTTTTCTGAATTCTGTGGAAGAGTATGAAGCTATAGAGGAGTTCTCAAGTTCAGAGGTCCCAAAGGCCTTGGCACGTATCCTCTGAAATGAGAGAATCTAGTGGATTCGGTGAGTGCCTCCATCATACTACCCATCACCTGAGGGTGTTGGGGATTCTGCTTTTTCCTCTACTAGAGGGGCCAGGGGCTTGGTCCTGGTGGTCCTTGTAGCTATCTTTGGAACCACAGGTCAAAGTGGAGCAATGATGGCTTTTGACTTTTGGGCCAGGCTGATTTGCTCATGAGTAAAATCAAATTAAAAGATGTGTGCTCCATGGAAGGAAAGCTATGACAAACCTAGACAGCATATTAAAAAGCAGGGATGTCATTTTGCTGACAAAGGCGCATATAGTCAAAGCTATGATTTTACCAGTAGTCATGTATGAATGTGAGAGCTGGACCATAAGGAAGGCTGAGCACTGAAGAACTGATGCTTTTGAACTGTGGTGTTGGAGAAGACTCGAGAATCCCTTGGACTGCAAGGAGATCAAATCAGTCAATCTTAAAGGAAATTAACCCTGAATATTCATTGTAAGCGACTTCACTTTCACTTTTCACTTTCATGCATTGGAGAAGGAAATGGCAACCCACTCCAATATTCTTGCCTGGAGGATCCTAGGGACGGGGGAGCCTGGTGGGCTGCCATCTATGGGGTCACACAGAGTTGGACATGACTGAAGCGACTTAGCAGCAGCAGCAGCAGCATTCACTGGAAGGACTGAAGCTGAAGCTCCAATACTTTGTCCACCTCATGTGCAGAGCTGACTCATTGGAAAAGACTCTGACGCTGGCAAAGACTGAGGGCAGGAGGAGAAGGAGGTGACAGGGGATGCAATGGTTGGATGGGATTACTGACTCGATGGACATGAGTTTGAGCAAACTCTGGGAGATAGTGAAGGACAGGGAAGCCTGGTGTGCTGCTGTCCCTGGGGTTGCAAAGAGTCGTCTATGACTCAGTGACCGAACAACAACAACAAAAAACAAATTCAAGCTGGCTTGTGGATCTTTTCTCATCAGCGTTTGGACTTGCAGAGAAAGTCCAGAGAAAATTCAATCAGTCTCTGGTAGCCAAAGCCAGATGCAAAACTTCAGAGCTGTCAGAGGCTGTTTTCCTCCCATTAAAAAAAAAAAAAAAAAAGCCAGATTGCTACTAAATAATCATAATAACAACTAATACTTTTTAAGTACCTTCTATGTACCAGGCACTACGCCAAGTCCTTTATGTGCTTGTAGTCCATTTAGTCCATAATCTATTTAGCCCTTACAACAACCCCAGGAGGAAACAACACGATTATCTTTTTGTTTACAAAGAAGGAAACTGAGACAAAGCAGGGTTAAGTAACTTGCTCAATATCACATAGCTATTAAGGAACAAAGCCTAAGGTCATTTGGCTCCAGAATCCATTATCATAGCCTCTATTCCGTGGGTCCCCGCCTCCCGGCCACAAACCTGTACTGGCTCCTTAGGAATTGGGCGGCACAGCAGGAGGTGGGCGGTGGGTGAGGGAGAGAAGCTTCATCTGTATTTACAGCTGCCCCCCATTGCTCATATTACCACCTGAGCCCCGCCTCCTGTCAGATCAACAGCAGCATAATAAGTGTAATGTGCCTGAAACCATCCCCGCCCCCAACCATGGAGAAATTGTCTTCCACAAAATTTTGTCCCAGGTGCCAAGAAGGTTGGGGACTACTGCTCTGCTCTACCTTGGAGAGCTGGCAGGCAGAAGTGAGAAAAAATGAGATGGCCAGAGCCCTGGTTCTATTCAAGCCCCCGTTTCAGCAGTTCCAGTCGGCATCTGGAACCATCTGCCCCAAGTCTGTTAGAAAAGGATGCATGACACAGTTGGTACTCAAGGGGAATTTCTACCACTAGCAACAAAAAAAATGTCTAGCAAAGATAGTATAAGCCCAGCATGGAGTCTGGTGTCCACCGGCAACCTTTGTACTCTGCCTCTTCCTCTTCCTGTCTCGACAGGGCAGCCAACGTGAGATCCCACTTCCAGATGAAATCACACCCTTGTGCTCTGGTGCTCAGTCAGGTCCCACTCTTTGCAACCCCATGAACTGTACCCTCCAGGCTCCTCTGTCCATGGGATTCTCCAGGCAAGAAGACTGGAGTGGGTTGCCATGCCCTCCTCCAGGGGATTTTCCTGATCCAGGGATCAAACCCGAGTCTCTTGAGTCTCCTGCATTGGCGGGCACATTCTTTCCTACTAGCTTTGAAGCCCTCCAGTCTCCTCCCGGAGCCCTAGGAGAAAGTTGAGACCTCTCTGTGCAACATACAGGATCCTTCGGGGTCTTGCTCCTGCTTCATGTCTCACCATTTCCCTGCCTGCTTCCCATGACAATCTACAACTAGGGGGAGAAAAATTCCTGGGCTCCCACACAGTGTCTCAATCCCACAACCATTTAATTTATTTTTTATTGAAGGATAATTGCTTTACAGAATTTTGCTGTTTTCTGTCAAACCTCATCATGAATCAGCCACAGGTATACATATATCCTCTCCCTTTTGAACCTCCCTCTCATCTCCCTCCCCATCCCTCCCCTCCAGGTTGATATAGAGCCCCTGTTTGAGTTTCCTGAGCCACACGGCAAATTCCCATTGGCTGTCTATTTTACATATGGTAATGTAAGTTTCCATGTTACTCTCTCCATACACCTCACCCTCTCTTCCCCTCTCCCCAGGTCCATAAGTCTATTCTCTATGTCTGTCTCTCCACTGCTGCCCTGTACATAAATTCTTCAGTACCATTTTTCTAGGTTCCGTTTATATGTGTTAGAATACTCAGTCCCACAACTGTTTTATCTAAATTCACCCAAACTGCTTGGGGCTTCCCCAGTGGCACTAATAGTAAAGAACATGTTTGCCAATCCAGGAGACATAAAAGATGCAGGTCCAATCCCTGGGTTGGGAAGATCCCTCGGAGGAGGGCATGGCAACCCACTACAGTATTCTTGTCTGGAGAATCCCATGGACAGAGGAGCCTGGTGGCTGCAGTTCATGGGTTCCCAAAGAGTCGGACAAAACTCTTAACAAGTGACTTAACAAGCACGCACCCCAACTACTCACAAGTCATTCTCAGCATTGGTGTCCACTTTGGGTCCTGCTCTCTTGGCTGGTTTTTGCTAGTCACTTCTCCAGATGCTTTTAACCTCTGAGCCACCAGGGAAGACCAGAGGTTAAAAGCATCTGCCTGCAATGCAGGAAACCCAGGTTCGATCCCTGGGTCAGGAAGATCCCCTGGAGAAGGAAATGGTAACCCAGTCCAGTATTCTTGCCTGGAGAATCCCATGGACGGAGAAGCCTGGTAGGCTACAGCCCACGGGGTCCCAAAGAGTCGGACATGACTGAGCAACTCTCTTTCTTTCTTTCTCCAGATATAGTGAGCCCGAAAACAGAGCTCACGACCTTAGCACTGCCAGATGAGGTTCGCTCACCTGGAAGACTCCCGGACACTGTATCCACGTCATTTCTGCCCACTGTACCTCCCCTACCTGGGATTCCGCTGCCTAACCGAGGTGACTATGAGCACAGTGCCTGGAGCACAGCAGTTGCTCATCGTGTGATATCTTCCTTCCTTCCCCTCGTCCCCACGGGAGAGCCCTATAACTGCAGTGCACCCTCATCCTGCCCTCGTGAAAGCATCTCAGGACAGATTGCCCACTTCATCTGCCTTGCAGCTTATCTGAGAACCATCAGGCTTCCTGTTCGGGTCCTAGGATCAGACAAGAAAGGTCCAAGTCCTCATGCCTTAGGTCGAGGTGGGCGCTCCTTTGAGGGCTGGGTCTGTGGCTGCAGGGGCCGATCTAAGGGCTCAGCTGTGAGGAGGAAAGAGCTTCAGAAGCTGACACCCCAGCAGACCGGAGAGGGCCAGCCCATACAGCACCTTTCCCTGACCTGAGTTTCACTATAAAAAGAACCAGCTCAAAACAAGCTGTGCTGGGAGCACCGTTCCATCCTCAGAGCAATTCTACCGTGTCGGCAGAAGAAAGAGGGCTGGAGCATCCCACTCTAGTACAATTGAACAATTACCCCTTAAAGGTGATAATTACTGTTTGATCATTTGTAAGCAAAGGCAAGATGGGTTTCAGGGTTTTCTCCTCCTTGTTGGAACTTTCTGTGAAGAAACTACTTATTTTCCAAAGACACAGACTTTGTGCTTCAGACCCAGATGTGAATGCCTTCAGTACCTACCCTTCCAAGAGGATATAAATTTCCAAGAGGACATGTTTCTCTTTTGTGCTGTGCTGCTAAATTTAGGGGTGACCATGACAACTATCTGGATAACTTAAACTGGAAGAGGACTAGACAGAGGATGACATGGTTGGATGGCGTCACCAACTCAATGGACATGACTTTGAGCAAACTGCTGAAGGTAGTGAAGGACAAGGAGGCCTGGCTTGCTGCAGTCCATGGGGTCGCAGAGAGTCAGACACGACTGAGCGACCGGACAACAGCAACAAGGACTAGACCTTTAGCATGTGCCCATGAGAGGGCTTCCTGTAGGGCTCAAGGGGTGAAGAATTCACATGCAATGCAGGAGCACGGGAGATGTGGGTTTGATCCCCAGGTGGGGAAGATCCCCCTGGAGGAGGAAATGGCAACCCATTCCACTATTCTTGCCTGGAAAATCCCATGGGCAGAGGAGCCTGAAGGGCTACAGTCCAAAGGGTGACAAAGAGTGGGACACTCTGAGCCACTAAGCACACACAGGCACTTGTACTTAAGAGGCAGCTATCTTGTCAAATGCCATACTGACATCTCAGCAACCGTTTGACCAAGATGACAACATAGTGTTTCTTGCAAGGCCTATATAGAAAAAAACCTATATTCAGATTGCATTTTTGTATCCGTAAGCTGAGTAATTGATCTGCCTATTCTGGACATCAGAATCTTATCTGCATGATTCAAAGTTTGGAACCTTATCATGGCTGGAAAAAAGTCGAGAATAAACGAGACTAACCTATGAAATAAACTACATACAAATTATTATGCAAATTATTTAAGCATAAACGTACAACTCTGTGGGATGGGAAGGTAACTTCAGGAATGGTGGAACCCTTTGATGCTTAGCCAGGTATGTCCAAAGAACATTTCTGCCCTCTTTCTATCTGGAAGGTCTTCATTTGTCATCCTGATTCTTCATTATAATCCTTTTCTGAGCCCACAGGACACATGTCCCACATATATCTCTAATGGCCACTTGCTAGTCTTGAAATTTTGAGAATTCTCAGCCTCTCTCTTTCTCTTTTTAAAGATGTTTTCAGTTTTTTTAATTGAAGTATAGTTGATGTACAATATTATATGTTACAGGTATACAATATAGTGATTCACAATTTTTAAAGGTCATACTCCATTTATATTTTTTACAAAATATTGACTATTATCCACGTGTTGTACAATATATCCTGGTAACTTTTTTTTTTTTTTTTAAAGAATTTCCAATGTGGACCATTTTTAAAGTCTATTGAATTTGTTACAATACTGTTTCTGTTTTATGCTTTTGTTTTTTGGCTGCAAGGCCTGTGGGATCCTAGCTCCCTGACCAGTGACTGAACCTGCACCCCCTGCCTGGGGAGGCAAGGCCTTAACCCCCGGACAGGCAGGAAGTTCCCCCTCATGGCTTGCTTTATAGATGTCTCCCTTTCTGTCCTAGTTCCAAGTTCAGGCCATAAGTGCTGACAGAATCACAAAGTCATTATTTTTATGGTTCTAGTGGCCATGATTCCTAATACATCAGTGCAAATATCCACAAATTGCTCCACCTTAAAGAGGTGCGGGGTTCTGCTTGCCTTTCGACAGCCCCTGAGCAGGAGGACACGTGTCATGTCACGTGCCGCTCGGCCTTTCAAGGGAGGAGCTCCACCTCCGGATGCAGTGCCGTCTTGAGTCTCCGGCCCCGAGGAGGTCCTCTACCCCAGGCTGCCTCCCGTGTGTCCTGCCCACAGCCGTCTGGAGAGGTGCCAGTTCTCCACTCCACATTCTCTCATACCCAGCCTGTACCTATTCTGTTCATCTGTAGAGGATGCCTTTATCCTCAGGGAAACACCCACCCTTTTCATACATGCCACCCATGCCTTTCATTCATATATACGTGCTGTGTGCACTACGCTCAGTCACTGCAGTTGGGTCTGACTCTTTGGGACCTAAGGACTGTAGCCCACCAGGCTCCTCTGTCCATGGGATTCTCCAGGCTGGAATACTAGAGTGGGTTACCATGCCCTCCTCTATGGATATTCCCGACCCAGGGATCAAACCCAAGTCTCCTGTGTCTCCTGCATTGCAGGCGAATACTTTATCACTGCGCTATTAGGGAAGCCCACACACACACATATATATATATATATATTTATACACACACACACATATATATACACATACATATATACCACAATTTATTTATCCATTCATTCTTTGATAGGCACATTTGGACTGTTCTTTTGGCTAATATGACTAGTACTGCTATGAATATGTGTATACATGTATTTGTTTGAGTATCTGCTTTAATTCTTTGAATAGACATCTAGGAATGGGATTGCAGGGTCATACAGTAATTCTGTATGACTTTGGAGAAGGCAATGGCAACCCACTCCAGTGTTCTTGTCTGGAGAATCCCAGGGACGGGGAGCCTGGTGGGCTGCCGTCTATGGGGTCACACAGAGTCGGACACGACTGAAGCGACTTAGCAGACTTAGCAGCACAGTAATTCTGTGTTTAACCTTTTGAGGGAAGACCCACTTCTTTTTGAAGTGGATGGGGAATTCTTTGTGAAAGGGGGTGGACATTTTCCCATAGAAGACCCAGAGGTGATTGGATATCGTCTACAGACGGCAGGACTGTGTCTTATTTCTGCATTCTCATGGCTTAGCACAGTGCCTGGCACCATAAACATGGCTTAATAAGGATTAGTTGAAGGAATCAATGAAAAATCAATGAGAGACACTATCAAATATGATGTAACACAGCAAGGGACATAATGTTTTAGCAGTTCTTTTTTTCTTTTCTTTCCATTATTCTTTCCTTAATTCATTGTAATCAGCAAACCTGTAACGGGGTGACATTGCCAGGCCCCTAGTACAATCAGGAAAAGATTTCTCCCCAGATGTGTGGGAGACAAGGATTGGTGGTCACTTTCAAGCCATGAAAAAATGTGATATTAACATGACACAAAGCTTTTGTGACAATGGGCTCCTCTGACTCAAGGATTACACAAAAACTGTAAAATGCTGTTGCAGAAATAGGGCAGAGGATTTTCTTCTGTTCAGTCCACATCCGCCCTCTAGTGTCGAGAGCTCCAAGTAAGCTAAGGAAGGAAATGGAGCCCACTGGGGCCCACCAGTCTCTCAGGGCCCCATCCCCCTGCCTTAAAAATGACACTGGGGTTCCTTTACAACACCTATTCAAAGAGAAAAGCACTGACCGATGTCAGGGGCCCAGGCTGCATCCCCTCTTCTTAAATTCACAAGCGCTGCACCTCCAGCCATCTCACGCACTTAACGTCCAAGCTGGGTCCCCAGACCTCTGGGCCTCACAGGAAAGGGTACTGGAGTCAAGTGTCCAGGGAACTCAGGATGCCTAAAGAAACTGTGCTGTCACTGGAGACGAAACGGGAACCCGCCAAAGAAACTCGAAAATACTTTTACCTTCAGCTGGAATGTATTGACTCGGGGTTAGATTGTCACTGCTTATCTCCCATTTGCCAAACGGTAGCTACCTATGTCTTGAATTAATTGAAAATAGGAAAATAGGTAATAATTTTATATATGTGGTGGGTAAAGAGTGCAAGGTACGTTTTAAAGTGTTTAACATACTAAAAGTGGCCCTTCACAGTGAAAAAATCAGGACCCTCTTCCTTGATATCCTGTTGGCCTTGGAGATACAGATTAACTAGGTTGCTTTCAAGATGGAGCATTTTCACGGCCAGACCCCCCTCATCAGACATTGGGAGCAGCAGTGATTCTTTAGCCTACACTAGTGAATGGCTCATATGCTTTCTAGAAAGTGCTCAAACTTTTATCCCTTTGGGCTCAGAAGCTTTTGAAATCTCCTGAGAGTCTACTGTGTAAAATCCGAATTCCTTGGTCCTTTTTTCTTTTTTTCCTCAGTTTTATCTGCCCCAGTTCCTCTCCGTCTTCCGAATGACTGCAGTGCCCTGATCTATCAAGTCTTCTCACCAAACTATGACTATATTTTGAAGGTTTATTCATTCATTAAACACTTATTTATTAAAGGCTCGTTATGGGCCAGGCATTATGGTAGGTGTTGGCGAAAATGATGACAGATGTATCTCTGCTATCACGGAGGCTACGTAGAAGAAGTGCCGTGATGTGGGAAGGTTGGAAAGTCGCTCAGTCATGTCCAACTCTTTGTGACCCCATGGACTATACAGTCCATGGAATTCTCCAGGCCAGAATACTGGAGTGGGGAGCCTTTCCCTTCTCCAGGGGATCTTTCCAACCCAGGGATCGAACCCAGATCTCCCGCATTGCGGGCAGATTCTTTACCAGCTGAGCCACAAGGGAAGCCCTAGAATACTGCAGTGGGTAGGTATCCCTTCTCCAGTGGATCTTCCCAACCCAGGAATCAAACCAGGGTCTCCTGCATAGCAGGTGGATTCTTTACCAACTGAGCTATCAAGGAAGCCCGGCAGGGGGCGGTATTATAGGAGTCCATAACCAATACACGAGGTTTATGTGTAGAGAGAGCAGGCAACCGCCCCCCCACACACACACACACACACAACACACACACAAATAGGTGGGATTTAAACAAAGATCTGAAGGATAGGAAGGAATGAACCAGGTAAAGAGGAAGAGAAAGGGGTCCGACTTGAGAGAACAACACGGACAGATGCTCCAAAGTGGGAAGAAGCGCGGAGATTAATTAAATGTCCTTGCTTATTCCTGCATTCTCTCCCAGACCTTGTCCCGACAATCTCTACCTACTAATACCTTTAAAAGCAGGGCTCAAATCTTACCTCCTCTTGCTAACCATGACCAAAAAGTATCATCCTCAACTGAACTATATTCTTTTTTCTGTACCATTTAAACGGCTCTACTTCCCTTAGTGGTTCAGGCGGTGAAGAATCTGCTGCAATGCAAGAGACAGACGTGGGTTTGATCCCTGGGTCTGGAAGATCCCCTGGAGAAGAGTATGGCAACCCACTCCAATATTCTTGCCTGGAGAATTCCATGGACAGAGGAGCCTGTCGGGTTACACACAGTCCACGGGGTTGCAAAGAGTGGGACACGACTGAGGGACTAACACTTTCACTGTTTCACAATCCATGACTGCCTTTTGTGCAAGGGATTAGAATGTTATGTTTTCCTGGTTATATTATAAGTTCTGGAAGAGCAGAAATCTTTGCATATAGTAGGAACTCAAATAGTTGTTGAACTGAGTTATGTTTCTTTACATTCCTCAC
This sequence comes from Bos javanicus, assembly GCF_032452875.1. Taxonomy (NCBI): domain Eukaryota; kingdom Metazoa; phylum Chordata; class Mammalia; order Artiodactyla; family Bovidae; genus Bos; species Bos javanicus. The sequence continues at coordinate 12,585,583 of NC_083896.1, forward strand.
AACAGCTAAACTTAAAGTGGGCAGATATTTTTGTGAGCAAAATTAAAAGAATGAAAAGTGTTCTATTGTTCAGTGACGGGCAGGGATCATCAGGAACTATGAAGGGTCTGAGATCTTACCTATCTGCAAGATAATAAGTTAGCCTGCCATGGTTACCCGGACGCTGGCAGATGACCTGAGGCTAACAAACCACTTGAGCACCTGCATATTTGCCTCAGTTCCCCTCCCCCTGAGTCTCATGGCATGATGCAGATGGCCCTGGAACGTGCCTGCATGTGCAGTGGATTGCATTACAGAGACGAACCTTGAGCTAGAAAAACCCAAATCTTTTATAATAGGCAGTAGACTTGAAGCCTTTCACTCCAGAGGGAGAAACTGTACTTCCCAAGACTGTTCATTATACTGTCTTGCAAAGTTCTCTCGTCCTTAAAAAGAGAGCCCATAACAAAAGGCAGACAGGCCTCTATGCACAAGCTATGCAGAGTCTTGACAGACCTGTGGAGAGCGGCCTCCCAATGTTGAGCAAAGTCAACAGGCTTTAGTACTAAAAATAGCTGCAACTCATTGAGTATTTATATGTACCATATACTATGCTAAGTATTTTATCTGCATTAGCTCCTTTATTCCTCTTAACACACGAGAAAATATTAACACATTTATGGAAAAATATTTTTTATCAAATAAGACTTTCAGCAGACAAATAATAGGAGCAGTGGAGAGTTTGGGAACACAAGAGCATTAGGCAGGTCTCACATGCATGCTCAGTCACTTCAGTTGTGTCCAGCTCTTTGCGACCCCATGGACTGTAGCCCACCAGGCTCCTCTGTCCATGGGAATCTCCAGGCAAGAACAGAGGAGTGAGTTGCCATGCCCTCCTCCAGGGGATCTTCCCAACCCAGGGATCAAACCACGGCTCTTACATCTCCTGCGTTGGCAGGGGAGTTCTTTACCATTAGCGCCACCTGGGCTGCCCGGTCTCAGTTCAGGTCAGTCGCTCAGTTGTGTCCGACTCTTTGAGACCCCACGGACTGCAGCATGCCAGAGGCCTCCCTGTCCATCACCAAATCACAGAGTTTACTCAAATTCATGTCCATCGAGTCGGTGATGCCATCCAGCCATCTCATCCTCTGTCGTCCCCTTCTCCTCCTGCCCCCAATCTTTCCCAGCATCAGGGTCTTTCCAAATGAGTCAATTCTTCGCATCAGGTGGTCAAAGTATTGGAGTTTCAGCTTCAGCATCAGTCCTTCCACTGAATATTCAGCACTGATTTCCTTTAGGATAGACTGGTTGGATCTCCTTGCTGTCCAAGGGACTCAGGAAGTGGCTAAATCTATTAGCTGAATACCACCTGGACTCATTCCATCTGCTGTCCCTGCTCCTGCCTCTGTACTTCTTTGGCAAAATGAGGCTGTGTGGGCTCCCAAATTCACTTGCTGTAGTTCCAGCAAACTTCAGAAGATGATTAAGAATCCCTGAATTCAATTGCTAATTCCACAAAAAGGAATATGATTGGCCCCAACATCAACACTGTGTATGTACGTTGGGGAGAGAATTTTATAGTAATACAAATAATAATGTGTATTAATATTAAAGAGGTACACTTTTTCATAACCATTATTGAATTTAAGGTAAATAAAAATTTTGTGTTCTCACTGGTCTGTATCTTCCAGTATACTGAGAGCTCCTAAAGAGCAGCTGGAGTTATTTTTATTAATAATACCTGTTGACTTTACTTATATCATTTAAGAGACTTAAAATCATATTGGGACTATATTTATATATGTACATAAATTAAACATTTTCTTGTCACTAAGTTTTTTTAATACTTAATAATTGCATAATATTCCAATTAGGAATATTTCTGCAGGTTACTGAATACAGGACAGAGGAGCCTGGTGGGCTACAGTCCATGGGGTCGCAAAGAGCTGGACACAACTGAAGTGACTGAATATCTTTATTATCTCTGTGCTGTGCTTAGTCGCTCAGTCGTGTCCAACTCTTTGCCACCCCATGGATTGTAGCCCACCAAGCTCCCCTGTCCATGGGGATTCTCCAGGCAAGAATACTGGAGTGGATTGCCATGCCCTCCTCCAGGGGATCTTCCCAACCCAGGGATCAAACCCAGGTCTCCAGCACTGCAGGTAGATTCTTTACCATCTGAGCCACCAGATTATTTCTAATATGTCATTATTATAAATAACACTGCAAGAGCTAAAATTTAAAAAAAATCTTAGCCTCAAGGACTTCCCTGGTGGCCCAGTGGCTAAGACACTGCGCTCCTAGTGGAGGGGCCCCAGGTTCAATCCCTGGCCTGGGAACTAGATCCCACATACCGCAATTAAAATATCCCTTGTGCAGCCAAATAAATAAATAATAATAAAAACTTTAAAAAAAATCTTAGCTACAAGGTAATTTAGAGTAAATTCTTAGAAGTGAAACTAGCTATTCAATTTTTAGAGTTTATATATTATTACATTGTTTTCCAAATACGTTGTACTAACATAAACTCCTGCCAGTAGCTTGAGTGACCGTATCTGACGGTTTATTTGGTAGAACTGATCATTATTTTTTAGAAAATCTTTAACAGGTAATAATGGTATATCCTTCTGTTTTACTCTTTTTTTTTTTTTTTTTAACTGTGAGATTAACTCTTTTTGAGGAGGGGTTGTTCTTTGTCTTTCAATTTTTAAATAATCACTTATATTTCCTCTCCATACACTGTTAAAGCCCTGTCAGGAGTTGTGTTCTTTTCTTTTTTCCTCCCTACTTTAAACTTTTCATTTTGCATTGGGGTAGATGCTTTTGAACTGTGATGTTGGAGAAGATTCTTGAGAGTCCCTTGGACTGCAAGGAGATCCAACCAGTCCATTCTAAAGGAGATCAGCCCTGGGATTTCTTTGGAAGGACTGATGCTAAAGCTGAAACTCCAGTACTTTGGCCACCTCATGCGAAGAGTTGACTCATTGGAAAAGACTCTGATGCTGGGAGCGATTGGGGACAGGAGGAGAAGGGGACGACAGAGGATGAGATGGCTGGATGGCATCACCAACTCGATGGACGTGTTTGAGCGAACCCCGGGAGTTGGTGATGGACAGGGAGGCCTGGTGTGCTGCGATTCATGGGGTCGCAAAGAGTCAGACACGACTGAGCGCCTGAACTAAACTGAACTGATAGCCGGTTAACAATGTTGTGGTAGTTTCAGTTGTACAGCGAAGGGACTCCTGTTCTTTTAATGTGTCTCAGTGCTTAGAACTGTGCTTGTCATGCAGCTGACACAAAGCTCTGAAAACAAATCCGTAGATTGAGTGGTAACTTTACATTCTTATAAGCATAATTAAGCCACTAAAACCTGACGATTGATTACCACTTTGTTGTTTTGTTAGTTGCTCAGTGTGTCCAACTCTTCGCGACCCCATGGGCTGTAGCCCACCAGGCTCCTCTGTCCGTGGGATTCTCCAGGCAAGAGTACTGGAGTGGGTTGCCATGCCCTCCGCCAGGGGATCTTCCCCACCCAGGGATTGAACCCAGGTCTCCCGCATTGCGGGCAGATGCTTTACCGTTTACGCTAACAGAGAAGAATTTACAAAGAATACATCCCCGCATCTGAACCCCACAACTACTGTGTGCTGCTATTTTCAACACTTTACCATGTGGGGAAAACTCTGGAGTAACTAAGGTCTGAGCGAGATAAAATGGTGATATATCAATCAGGTCGTCCCAAGAAACGAGAGAATTCAATAATGTTCTTGCCTGGAGAATCCCTGGACAGAGGAGCCTGGTAGGAGGCCGTCTATGGGGTCGCACATAGTCGGACACGACTGAAGCGACTTAGCAGCAGCAGCAGCAGCAGCAGCAGCAGCAACAGCAAGACAGCAACTAAACCGAATAAATATGGTCCTCCCGTACACTAGAGGGCGAAGCAGCCAGATTTGCAGCAGCAAGAAATGAGAAACGAGAACCTTGGGGGGACTACACTTCCCAGAAGTGCTCTGCGCAACTCCCGGCATGCTCAGCGGCCAGGGCCTGCACGTCCCAGGTTGCCGCGGGGTTGGACGTTACCCGTCGTCCACTAACCCAAACCGGTGATGGCCGCTGGCTCTCTGGCGGGAGTCGGCCGTTTAGCTGTACACCTCATTGCCAGGGTACGGGCGTCGGGAGGTTCTCAAACAAGATTCCGCTTCTTAGGGCGGTAACGGCGTGCACGGGTTGGGGTGGGGCGGTGAGAGAAGCGGAGCCGCTGTAAACCATGTTAGTGAGCTGGGGGTCAGTCTCTTGAGAGGGCCAACTTCGCGAGACCGCGCGCGGTGCAAGCCTGTGCCGGGAAGTCCCCTAGAAACGCCACAGGCCGAAAACTACATTTCCCGGCATCCTCTTGGCGCCAGAACTACGTTGCCCGAAAGGCTGAGCGCGATTCGCCCCGTCTTCTCACCCGGCTGCCTCCGGTTGGAAAACCTGTGAAATGTGGGGGCGCTGGGTTCGTCCGCTCCTGCGTTCTGAGGTTTCGAGCCCCTGTGGGTGTTTTTCGCCGGCCCTGCGGAGAGGTGAGAAAAGGCACCGTGTCGCCCGATGCCTGTGTTCGCTGTGGGGAGGTGGTGTCGGTGGTTGGTGCCAGCTTGGGCGAGAGGAAGGCGAGGGTGCCTCCGCCTCCCTCCAGCCCACTCCGGGGCCTGGAGACCCTGCTGCCGAGCCTCGCCCCGAGAGGTTGAGGCGGGAGGCGCGAGGGCCCAGAACGCGAGCGCCAGCGCCCGAAAGCCTGTCTTCCCGCCTGGCTCTTTCGCTCGAGCCCCGCCAGGTGTCTCTCTCAACCCTTCTCTGTCAAGGGAGGCTGGTCATCCCCGCCCCCTCGCAGGTGTGTAGTTTGTGCCCGGAGAGGGCCGTCACCTTTCGCGGTTTGTTCAACTTATACTGTGTTAACTCGGGTGCCTACCTCGAGCCCAGGTCATTTGGTAATCTACAGCGCACGTTTCACTTCAGTTCAATTCAGTCGCTCAGTCGTGTCCGACTCTTGGCGACCCCATGAATCGCAGCACGCCAGGCCTCCCTGTCCATCACCAACTCCCGGAGTTCACCCAGACTCACGTCCATCGAGTCAGTGATGCCATCCAGCCATCTCATCCTCTGTCGTCCCCTTCTCCTCATGCCCCCAATCCCTCCCAGCATCAGAGTCTTTTCCAATGAGTTAACTCTTCGCATGAGGTGGCCAAAGTACTGGAGTTTCAGCTTTAGCATCATTCCTTCCAGAGAAATCCCAGGGCTGATCTCCTTTAGGATGGACTGGTTGGATCTCCTTGCAGTCCAAGGGACTCTCAAGAGTCTTCTCCAACACCACAGTTCAAAAGCATCAATTCTTCGGCGCTCACCTTGCTTCACAGTCCAACTCTCTCATCCATACATGACCACAGGAAAAACCATAGCCTTGACTGGACGGACCTTTGTGGGCAAGGTAACGTCTCTGCTTTTGAATATGCTATCTAGGTTGGTCATAACTTTCCTTCCAAGGAGTAAGCGTTTTTTAATTTCATGGCTGCAGTCACCATCTGCAGTGATTTTGGAGCCCCCAAAAATAAAGTCTGACACTGTTTCCTCATCTATTTGCCATGAAGTGATGGAACCAGATGCCATGATCTTCATTTTCTGAATGTTGAGCTTTAAGCCAACTTTTTCACTCTCCACTTTCACTTTCATTAAGAGGCTTTTTAGTTCAGGTCCGCTTTATTTTCGCTGTAGTTTTCCATACTCGGGAGCAAACTCAGAGAGAAGGACAGGGAAGCCTGGCGTGCTGCAGCCCGTGGGGTCTCAACGAGTCGGACTCGACTGAGCGACTGAACAACAAACGCTTTATTTACGCTGTGGTTTTTCAGTACTTGGCAATCGCCTTTCAAGAAAAAGGAACGTGATCACGGGAAGCTACAGTGGTTGACGGGCAGGTGCACCTGTCACCAGTGTATGTTGGACAACTGAATTTATTGAGAGTCGTTTCCAGAATCTTTTCCCCACAATTTTTAAACCCTTTGGGGTTGTCTGCAGAGTAGGTACTTCGTGCTAACCTCAGCGCTCTCTATTCACCTTAAATCTTAAGTGCCGGGGGAACCGGGATGCCAGCACCACAACTTTGTGCTGTTTTGCTCGTTTCATTTTAGTCACACAGCAAGACTGCCGTTATTGACCGCCCCGCCGCCCCCCCCGCCCTCGCCGCCCCCCCCCCCCCCCCCCGCCGCCATCTCTAAGACTGCTGTTTAGTGCCCAGGGTCCTTGGCACGGTATTTGTTCTTACTTAGGACGAGCTGGTTGGATGCATCACTGACACAATGGCCATGAGTGAGCAAGCTGCGGAGATGGTGAAGGACAGGGAAATCTGGCATGCCAGAGTCCATTGGGTTGCAAAAAGTCGGACTCCACTGAGCGACTGAACAACAACAAAGGTATTTAGTTCGTGTGTGTGTTTAGTCGCTCAGTCGTGTCCAACTCTTTTGAGACCCCATGGAGTTTAGCATACATACACATTATGATGGACTGTACAAAACGGACGTTTTTTGAACCCTGGGAAATCATCCCAGTCTCAATTTTTTGTAAAGTTTCAGAGCTAATATAATTTGAGTCCCTCATCACTAAACAAATATTTATTGAATGTTTACTGTGTTCAAGTAGTTTAAACTTGCCTCAAGTCAGTAATCAAGGAATTTAAAAACCTTGACCTCTGACTCAGGGAAGGATCTTAGTTTTCATCTAGTTACATTACCGTTTTAAAGATAAAATAAGGCACAGGAAGATGTTATGTAAGTTTTGTGACCACTGGTGCTGGTTTCCTCAGTTCAGTTCAGTCACTCAGTCATGTCCAACTCTTGGCGACCCCATGAATTGCAGCACACCAGGCCTCCCTGTCCATCACCAACTCCCGGAGTTCACCCAGACTCACGTCCATCGAGTCGGTGATGCCATCCAGCCATCTCATCCTCTGTCATCCCCTTCTCCTCCTGCCCCCAATCCCTCCCAGCATCAGAGTCTTTTCCAATGAGTCAACTCTTCGCATGAGGTGGCCAAAGTACTGGAGTTTCAGCTTTAGCATCATTCCTTCCAAAGAAATCCCAGGGCTGATCTCCTTCAGAATGGACTGGTTGGATCTCCTTGCAGTCCAAGGGACTCTCAAGAGTCTTCTCCAACACCACAGTTCAAAAGCATCCATTCTTCGGCGCTCAGCCTTCTTCACAGTCCAACTCTCACATCCATACATGACCAGTGGAAAAACCATAGCCTTGACTAGATGAACCTTTGTTGCCAAAGTAATGTCTCTGCTTTTCAATATGCTATCTAGGTTGGTCATAACTTTCCTTCCAAGGAGTAAGCATCTTAATTTCATGGCTGCAGTCACCATCTGCAGTGATTTTGGAGCCCCAAAAAATAAAGTCTGACACTGTTTTCACTGTTTCCCCATCTATTTCCCATGAAGTGATGGGACCGGATGCCATGATCTTCATTTTCTGAATGTTGAGCTTTAAGCCAACTTTTTCACTCCCCACTTTCACTTTCATCAAGAGGCTTTTTAGTTCCTCTTCACTTTCTGCCATAAGGGTGGTGTCATCTGCATATCTGAAGTGATTGATATTTCTCCCGGCAATCTTGATTCCAGCTTGTGCTTCTTCCAGCCCAGCATTTCTCATGATGTACTCTGCATAGAAGTTAAATAAGCAGGGTGACAGTATACAGCCTTGACGAACTCCTTTTCCTATTTGGAACCAGTCTGTTGTTCCATGTCCAGTTCTAACTGTTGCTTCCTGACCTGCATACAGATTTCTCAAGAGGCAGATCAGGGGGTCTGGTATTCCCATCTCTTTCAGAATTTTCCACAGTTGATTGTGATCCACACAGTCAAAGGCTTTGGCATAGTCAATAAAGCAGAAATAGATGTTTTTCTGGAACTCTCTTGCTTTTTCCATGATCCAGCGGTTTCCTAGTTCATTACTATTTCTCTTACTTAGCAGAACATCAAAAACACTGAGCTTCTAAAAACAGATTTTTTGGCTGTCCCTGAGAAGTCAGCCGCTGGATGTGGAGTCCATAGATCTTGTGTTAGTTTATTATTTAATATATTAATCCTGATCATCTTGATGGAACTAGCAAAGCATATGTCAACAGACCAGCATGTAAAAATATATATTAATAATCAGCTATGTCACTGAAGTGTTGCAACTCTACAGTTAGTAATATTTTTTAATTTTTAAATTTAATTCAAGTATAGTTGATTTACAAGGTTGTGTTAGTTTCAGCAATGGTGTTATATATATACACATCTATACTATATATTCTTTTTCAGATTCTTTTCCATTATACTTTATTTCTGTTTTGAAAATTTTTATTGAAACATATTTGATTTGATTGTATACATAGCAATTTGTATCTGCTAATGCCAAACCCTTAATTTATCCCTTGTCACACTCATTCCCCCTCATTCCCCTTAAGTTTCTTTTCTGTCTGTGAGCCTGCTTCTGTTTTGTAAGTAAGTTTGTTTGTATCATTTATTAGATGCTACCTGTAGGTGATACCATATGATAGTTGTCTTTCTCTGGTTTACTTCATTTAGTATGATAGTCTCTAGATCCATTCATGTTGCTGCAGATGGCATTATTTCATACTTTTTTATAGCTGAGTAATATTCCATTTTGTATATAATCTTTTTTTGTTTACAAATTCCTTTTACATTTTTATTAGCATATAGTTGATTTACAGTGTTGTGTTGGCTTCTGCTGTACAGCACAGTGAATTATTCACACATATGTGTGTGTGCTGTCTCTTCAGTTGTGTCTGACCCTTTGTGATCCTATGAACTGTAGCCCCACCGGGCTCCTGTGTCCATTGGATTCTCTAGGCAAGAATACTGGAGTGAGTTGTCATGCACTCTTCCAGGGGATCTTCCTAACCCAGGGGTCAAACCTGAGTCTCTTAAGTTTCCTGCATTGGCAGGTGGGTTCTTTACCATTAGCACCACCTGGGGAGCCCCTATAGCTATACATATATCCACTCTTTTCTAGATTCTATAGGTCAGTATGGAGTATTGAGTTCCCTGTGCTTTCCAGGAGGTTCTTATTAGTATCTATTTTATATATAGTAGTGTATATATATGTCAATCCTAATCTCCTGATTTCTCCACCTTTTTCTGTTTTATAAAGTTCATTTGCTCCATTTTCTTAAATTCCACATATAAGCGATATCATACAGTATTTGTCTTTGTGTCACTTAGTATGACATTTTCTAGGCACGTGCATGTTGTTGCAAATGGCATTATTTCCCTTTTTTATGACTGAGTAGTATTCTGAAGCCATTTTGAGTATTTTCTTGTGTAGGGAGTGTTCTAATTTCATTGATTTGCCAGGTTTCCCAACACCACTTGCTGAAGAGACTCTCTTTTTCCCGTTGCGTGTTCTTGCATCAGTTGTCAAAGAGAATTCATCAGAGGGCTGTGGGTTTACTTCTGGGCTCTGTGTCCTGCTCCAGTGATCCGTGTGTCTGTTGCTGTGCCAGTGCCACACTGCTGAAATTTCTGTAGCGTCATAGTATTGTTTGTTTTTTGTTGTGTTTCTTCAGGATTAATTTGGCAATTCTGAGGGGTTTGTGTGCGTGTGTGTGTGTGGTTCTATATAAATTTTAAAATTTATATAGAAGTTGTTCTAGTTCTGTGAAAAATGTCATGGGTAATTTGGTAGGGATCGTATTAAATCTGTATATTGCTTTGGATAGTATGGTCATTTTAACAAGTCTTTTAATCCAAGAGCATGGGATTTCTTTCCATTTGTTTGAATCACCTTCAGTTTTATTAGTGTTTTATAATTCTCAGCATATAACTCTTTCACCTCCTTGGTCAAGTTGATCCCTATGTTTTGTTTTGTTTTTATTTTTTTGATGCGGCTTTTAAAAGGACTGTTTTCTGACTTTCCTTTTCTGATATTTCATTGTTAATGTACAGAAATGCACATTGATTGGTGTGTGTTGAACCATCATTGTGTTCCTGCTGCTAAGTCACTTCAGTCGTGTCCGACTCTCTGCGACCCCAGAGACGGCAGCCCACCTGGCTCCGCCGTCCCCGGGACTCTCCAGGCAAGAACACTGGAGTGGGTTGCCATTTCCTTCTCCAATGCATGAAAGCGAAAAGTGAAAGTGAAGTCGCTCAGTCGTGTCCGACTCCTAGCGACCCCATGGACTGCAGCCCACCAGGCTCCTCTGTCCATGGGATTTTCCAGGCAGGAGTACTGGAGTGGGGTGCCATTGCCTTCTCCGTGCGTTCCTGAGTGAAACCAATTTGATCATGATATATGATCCTTTTATGTGTTGTTGGATCCAGTTTGCTAATATTTTGTTGAGAATTTATGCATCTATATTCATCAGAAATATTGGCCTGTAATTTTCCTTTTTGCTAATGTCTTTGGTTTTGGTATCAGGGTGATAGTGACTTCATAGGATGACCTTTGGAGTGTTCCTTCTTCTTCAGTCTTTTGGAAGAGTTTGAGAAGGATCAGTATAAGTTCTTCTTTGTATATTTGGTAGAATTCTCCAGTGTAACCATCCCATCCTGAACTTTTGTTTGCAGGGAGTGTTTTTAATTATACATTCTAATTCACATATAAGCAGTTGTTTTGTTCATATTATCTCTTGATTCAGTTTTGGGGGCTCCGTGTTTCTAGAAACTTGTTCACTTCTAGGTTGTCCAGTTTATTGGCATATAATTATTCAAAGTATTCTCTTACAGGTTTTTGTATTTCTGCAGTTTCAGTTGTTATTTCTCCTCTTTCATTTTTTTTTTCTGTTTATCTGGATCCTCTCCCTTTTCTTCTTGGTGAGTCTGGCCAGATTTGTTGATATTGTTTATCCTTTCAGAAAACCAACTTTGGGGTTTTTCTTTTGTTTGTTTTAGATTATTCTTTATTCTTTATTTATTTTTTATTTTTTATTCTTTATTATTATTTATTTTTTTATTCTTTATTATTATTTTATTCTTTATTATTGTTTATTATTCTTTATCATTATTCCCACATAACTTGTGGGAATTCTAACCAGTGGACCACCAGAGAATTCCTCATTTTCTTTGATCTTTATTTTTTACTTCCACCTACTGACTTTAGGTTTGCTCTTCTTTTTCTAATTCTTTTAGGTGGTGGCTTAGGTTGTTTGAAATTTCTCGTTTTCTTGTCTTTCTTCTTTTTTTTTTTTTTTTTGAGGAAGGCGTTTCTCTGTGAACTTCTCTCTTAGAGCTGCTTTTGCTGTATCCATAGATTTTGCTTGGTTGTGTTTTCATTATCATCTGTCTCAAGGTATTTTTATATTTCCCTTTTGATTTCATTGTTGACCTATTTTTTTAGTAGCATATTATTTATTCTCCATGTAATCTTTTCCTTCTCTTCCCCCCCTACCCCGGGGTTGATTGCTAATTTCTTACCATAATTGGTCAAAAAAGATGCTTGAAATAATTTCTATCCTCTTAAATTTATTGAGGTTTGTTTTGTATCCTAATACGTGGTCTGTCCTAGAGAATATTCCATGTGTGCTTGAAAATCATGTGTGTGGGGGGATGTAATATCCCAAAGATATCAGTTGCTTCTAACTGTTCTGTTGTGTTCTTGAGGACCTCTGTTGCGTTACTGATTTTCTGTCTGGAAGGTCTGCCCACTGATGCCAGTGCGTGTTCAAGTCTTCTACTGTTCCTATACTCCTGCCAGCTTCTCGATTGTGACAGTATTTGTTTCATGTATTAGGTGCTCCTATATTGGGTGTACATATGCTAGCTAGTGTAATATCATTTTATTATAATGACCCTTTTATCATCATATATAGTGTCCTTTATCCTTCGTTACAGCCTTTGTTTTAAAGTCATTTCTGTCTGATAGGAGTTTTGCTGCTCCCGCCTTCTTGTCATTTCCATTTGCATGAAGTGTCTTTTTCCATCCCCACCCTTTGAATCCGTGTGTGTCTTTGCCCTAAAGTAGGTTTCTTGTAGACAACATAATGTTGGTTCTTGTTTTATTATCCAGTCTGCCACTCTTAAGTCTTTTGATTGAAGCATTTAGTCCATTGACATTTAAGGTAATTATTGATAGATATGTATGTATTGCCATTTTAAACCTTGTTTTCCAGTTGACTTTGTATTTGTTTCTTTCTTGCTTTTTGTGTTTCCTTTTGTGGCTTGATGGTTTTCTTTTGTATTATGCTTGACTACCTTTCTTCTTGGTGTTTGTGAATCTATTGTATGGTTTTGATTTGTGGTTACCTGGTTTCCAAGTTTGTTAATCCATTACGGTATCTTCTTGCTTTAGATTGGTAGTCATATAAGCTCAAACATGGTCTAAAAGATCAACATTTTCATATTCCCTTTGCCCGCATTTTGTGATTTTGATGTCCTATTTTTATGTCTTCATGGTTATCCTTTTCTGTTCATTGTAGTTATAGTTACTTTTGAAAGGTTGTTGCTGAGCCGTGAAAGACACCGGGATTCTTGGCCTATAGAGGAGAAGAATTAACCCTGGGGCCAGGGACGAGGCTTGATAGCTCAGAGCTTTTGTGTGATAAAGTTTTATTAAAGTATAAAAGAGATAGACAAAGCTTCTGACATAGACATCAGAAGGGAGCAGAAAGAGTGCCCCCCTGCTAGTCTTTAGCCAGATGTTTTACAGCTACCAGCAGACTGCTAATTAGAGAACGGAAATGTCTCAAAACTCAGAGACTGGCACCAGGCCCCTCACCCACAGCATACATTTTGAGATAACATTGGCACAAGGTGAGTTGTCCCAGGCCATAAAATGATTGACATGAATCTTGAAGAAAGGCAGGTTTCCAAGCAAATACAGTCCCACTAACATAGCTTAAGAGAACACTTGCATGAGTAAAACATACTAGTTTGTCAACTCGGTTCTGAGTCTGAGTTGAATAGCTTAAAACAAACATTTTGGAAGAAAAATGCATTGGTTAGCTCAAGGTTTGAGAAAAGTTTAGGTGTAACTAAGTGTTGTTATGGCAATACAGAATTTTAAAAGAAACCTCTTTTTAAATTTGTGTAAAGAAAGGGGGAAAAATCTAACACTTGTTTGTTTCCTCCTGCCGCTTGATAGAGAGAGAAAAAATGTCTGACACTTGCAGCCTGTTCTTTCTTAAATTTTTCTTCTTAATCTGTGTACTGGTTTATTTAAATGATTTACTTTCCTAGTGTTGAGCTTCTCTTTTCTCTAGATTCCTGCTTCTCTATTTAGGAACTTTTTTTTTTTAGGATAGGTCTAGTGTTGCTGTATTCCTTTAGTTTTTGCTTGTCTGAGGAATTCTCTCTCTCTCCTTCTATTCTGAATGGTAATACTGCTAGGTAGAGTATCCTAGGTTGCGCGGTTTTCCCTCACTTTGAATGTATCTTGCCACCAGAGAAATAAGCCAGTAGCCTTAAGGGGGTTCCCTTATACCTAATTCTTTTTCTTTTGCTGCCCTTAAAGACCTCTTTTTACCTTTTGCCATTTTAATTATAAAGTATCTTGGTGCAGGTCTCTTTATCTTGGCTAGGATCCTCTGTGCTTCCTGTATTTGGATATCTGTTTCCTTCTTTAGGTTTAGGAGGTTTTGGGCCATAATTTTTTCAATTTTTCAAATACATTTTCAGTCCCCTTTTCTCTTTCTCCTCCTTCTGGGATCCTTATAATGCACAGATTGCCATACTTTATATTATCCATAGGTCTTTAGTTGCTTTCATCTTTCTTCATTTGTCTTTTTGTCTGCTGTTTTGATTGGGTGAGTCCCAGTATTCCATCTTCCAGATCACTTCTTTGTTCTGCATTATTTAGTTTATTCCTTTAGTTTGGTTTTCATCTCAGCAAATGAGTTTTCTAATTGGCTCCTGAGCTTGCAAAGACACCAGTATCATAAGTCTGCCAGTCACGCATCTGTGGAGACATGCTCAGATTTCAGCCCTGCCTCTGGGTGTGGGCAGCTTGCTGGCACTTGTGTGTTCCCCACGCTAGTCGAGTCAGAGCCACACCTGCTGTGGGCTTGCTGAAACCGAGGCTGCCCCTCCCCTCGCACTTGGATTTACCGCGGGGCTTCTGTGGCAGACCAGGCTTCATCCTGTGCACACTTGCAGTTGCAGCCAGACCACACTCCAGCCCCGTTGGACTGACAGGGCAGACCTCTCCACAATCTGTCCGCCCCCAGGCGCACCGGCAGATGTGTGTCTCAGGCTGGGGCGAGTGAGGTGGCCAGGACCAGCTCCGCCTGCCTAACGCAGGCCTCTGCTGCTCTCTTCTCTGAGCCTCTGCAACCCTCTCTGTCCCAGCTGATCGCCTAGCCAGTGATGGGGGTTCCCAGAGTGAGGGAACTTTTTTCTTGCACCGGTTCCATCCCAATTCTTTTCTTTCTCTCTCTCTTCCCCTTTAATCCCACCACAGTACATGATGACCTTTCTTGAAACTTTGACTGTATGAGATATGCTGGTGTTCAGTGAGTGTTTTGTGAGAATTGTGTGTTCTGTGAGCTCTACCCTCTTCTATTTTGCCATCTTGATGTCTCCCCTAAGATAAAATATTCTTCAGTTGGGCCATCTAAGAAATGATTCTGTTTCTTTGCATGTGATTTACACGTAACTCACATGTCCACACAAAATGTTACAAGCCAGCTGCCTCTGCAGGCTTACTACTTAGGAAAGAAAGCAGACCACTGTGAGTGAGGCAGGAAGAGCAGCAGCTATGTATGGACTCCACAGTGTGCTTCAGTTTTACGTTTTTTATTCTACTTTCTTTGAAGAGCTAGAAAACGCACACAATACAAATGTTGAAGAGCATATTCATTTTGTTACTGTTTTCATAGAACTTTGACCAATAGTGGCTGCTTTGACTTAGAAATTTGACTGCATTAGTCCTGCCTGTTAAGATTTTAAAGCATTATAGGCTTGGACTGTACCTCAAAACTACTACACAAGTAGCTCCAAAACTTATATTTAGGTATATTTATTTTTCAAAATCTTCATGGCTGAATCTGATACACAAATAAGGTTGAGAACCACTGGCCTATAGGATAAACTTTAAATACCGTTGCACTGCAAGCCATGATCCTCATAGTCTGGTCAGTCTGGTTTTCTCCTCCATTCGCCCTATTCCCTGTATCTACTCTCCTACCTTTGTAGCAGCATTATAGAACCTACCATTCTCCAGATTTTTTTTTCAATCTTCCTGGATGTTTCATATATGTATATACACACACACATACACATATATATATGTGTGTGTGTATACAGAAATACACATACGTTTATATGTATATAAGGAGAAAAGTCAAACCAATTCTAAGTAATTTCAGTGCATTCCTGAATGAAGTTCAAGAATATTTATAATACAGATATATCCACCACCAAACAAGGTAACAATCTTTTTAGCATCCAATCAGAAATCATCAAGCATGAAAAAATCATAACCCCATAATGAAGACGAAAAATCAACCATTTGAAACCAAGCTAGAATTGACAGATGCAAGAATTAGCAGATATGAACATGTTTAAAAATTTAGAAGATAAGGAAAAGGTAAGATGATCAAGTGCAGAAGTGGTAAATCATGGACAGGCCACGCATGGACTAGAATACTGGATTCTGACTTAAAGCTTGCCACCAGATGCAGCTGAATTGCCAGTTGACATTCCCTGATACGGTTTTCATATGAGTCTGCAAGCAGTTGACTTACGGTCTCTGTGCAGTCAAGCCGCTGTTAATGGTAACTGGTATTTGCAGCCGCTCCCCAGCACTGGCATCACTGCCTCACTTGTCCACCAGATCATTGGGTGTTAGTTTCTCACAAGGAGCCTAGACCCCTCACACGTGCAGTTCACAGTAGGGTCTGCACTCCCACGAGGATAGAGCCTACTGCCACCCGATACGACAGGGGACAGAGCTCGGGTGGTAATGCGGGCAGGGGAGAGGCTGCAAACACAGATGCCGCCTCGCTTGCCCACCTGCTTCTCCCTCCTGCCGTACGGCCTGGCACCCGGTCCATGGCCTAGGGGTTGGGGCCCCTGTTCCAGATGGCACTCAAAGCCAGGGAGATTGCTGACCTCTGTGCTAATGTGTGTCTCTCTGTGTGTGCACACGTGCAGAATTGCTCCACCTTTACATCTGCTTCCTTTTATATCTGGTTACCAGAACTCATCTGAGTACTTGAATGAATTAGTCTAAAGGACTGGACATTACTCTTTCATTATTTGAATTTAGAGTTTATGTTTAGATTAAAAAAGAAAAAATCTGTTTCCTGCCTTCCAGTCTATGAAGTCAGTGAAGACATCTGTTATGTCTGGTTTTGCTCATCATCCCTGTGCCCAACACATGCCTAGCATGCAGATGTTTTTTGACTGGCAAGATACATGGGAAGGAATCACATTCGCCATATACTATACTAGCAGAATAAGTGATACTTGAGGTTGCAGCTTTGTCTTTGAAGTGCCTAGATGTCTTAAGTGACTTAGGATAAAAAGGACAGCATGAGGAAACAGGGCGTTTCCAGTCTGAATCCCAATGCTGCCAGAGACTCTATGACCTTAGGCAAAACCTTAGGCTTTACTTTTCCTAGGCTTGATATTCTTATCTAAAAAGATGGATAATACCACCTGGCCTTGGTAGAATATAAAGTATCTAGTATAGTACCTTGTGTTTAACTAGTGTTTATGCTAATTAGCAGTTATTTTACTTAATACATAATAGCAATAAAGTTTTGTGTGGTCAGAGTTCACTTTTTAATAAAATCATCAGCAGTAGATAAAATAGGACCATTTTGTGTCTAGGTTAAAAATCGAGAGTTATTGAAATAGGACATTTATTTCAAAACTAAGAAAAACTTCTTAGGTCTTTTATGTTGATACCACTAAATACTCCAGGATTTTAAATCCAGTTCACAGATTGGCTCAACAATAAAATATCATGACCCAACTAACTGCCAAGCACTGTTTTAGGTACTGTGCTCAGCTGCTAAGTCGTGTCTGACTCTTTGCAACCCCATGGACTGTCACCCAGCAGGCTCAGGCTTTGTGCATGGGATTCTCAAAGTAGGAATACTGGAGTGGGTTGCCATTTCCTTCCCCAGTTTTAGGTGCTAGAGATACAGTAATGAAAACAGTCGAGGCCTCATGGAGCTGACATTCTGGTTCAGAGAGACGAACAGTAAATAAGGTAATTTCCAGTTAGAACTAAGAACTGTGTAGGAAATAAAATGTGGATGTTTAACAGTGGGAGGATAGAAAACTACTTTAGATGGGGGCATATTATAAACAATTATTATAGCTCTATGAAAGACTTCTGAGGAGAGTTGGGCAGTTTTGTGGCAGTAATATCCAAAGTCCTTGATATATATTATTTAAACTGACTCTTAAAATTTCAGAATACTAAAAGAAAACATTTATTGATTGTTTTCTAGGTACAGAATAATGTTGGAGACTTTTTTCAGATAAAAGAACAATGGACTCAGGAGTTATCTTGCTTGAAATTACAGAATTCCTGAGCAGAAGAGCTGGAACTATATTATAGGTTTATGGGGGAAATGCTTTAGAAGCTAGAGTGTGATGCTTCTGTTAACTACAGAAAAATAATTCTCCTTTCAGACTTCTTCACCACCAAAACCAAGGAAGGATATGATATGAGGCGAGTGGACATAACTCCTTTAGAACAAAGGAAATTAACTTTTGATACACATGCATTGGTCCTGGACTTGGAAGCTCATGGTGAGAAACGTGGATCCCTCTTGAAAGGAGAATGTTAACAACACTCATAATAGATTACCTAATCAAGACAATATCACTGTTATCAACCATTACAAGTCATTATTTAAATATAAAACCTGTCCATAAGTAGAGTATTTTAGTCATGAAAATGGTATAACTTAAAAGAATATTTACTGAAAAGAGAAATGCTCCAGATATGTTCAGTGAAAACAGCATTGTATAAGATTACGTGTACAGAATGATTCCAATTATGTACAAAAAACAACCATTGTTTCTAGGCTGATATTAAGTTCATGTGGAAGTACAAGCACAACAGAAAAAAAGAAAAACAAATTTTTATTTTCTATTAAAAATTAGAAAAAATCAAAGAACAGTCACAAAAAATTACCAGATATCCAAACAGTTACTTAAAGTATGTGATACTATAGAAATTGAAGAGTTGACTTAAAGGAATAAAGTGGCATTCAGAAACGAGTGTGTGCACATATATGAATATATATATCATTGTAAGGTGTGTGTGTGTATATATATATCTTAGAAAGCAATAAAAAAGGCATTACAAATTAGGGAAAGGAAGGACTTTAATAAATGAGTTATGATAAATGGCTATTGGAATAAATTTCTTTACTGAAAATAAATTCTAGATTGATTAAAAGCTAAATGTAAAAGAAAAAAGAAAACCGTAAAAAATATTACAGAAATATTTTTAGACTTTAATAGAGTAAGGAAGCAAGACATAAGACTGAAAGGCAATGAAAGTAAAGACATGTGACCACAGAAATATTTAAATCTGTGTATCAAAGGATATCTATAAGGTTAAAAATGTTAGCAACATATGTGACAATGAGCCTGTTGCTTTAATATACAAAGAATTCATATGAATCAATAAGAAAAGTTAAGCAGTTTTATAGAAAAATGGACAGAGGCCATAAATAGCTCACAGAAAAATAAATATATGTAAAGATGTGCTGTGGTGCTTAGTCGCTCAGTCGTGTTTGACTCTGCAGCCCTATGAACTGTATAGCCCACCAGGCTCCTCTGTCCATGGGAATTCTCCAGGCAAGAATACTGGAGTGGGTTGCCATGCCCTCCTCCAGGGAATCTTCCCCACCCAGGGATCGAACCCAAGTCTCCTTCATTGCAGGCAAATTCTTTACTGTCTGAGCCTCCCAGAAAACCCAGAAGAATACTGGAGTGGGTAGCCTATCCCTTCTCCAGGAGATCTTCTCTACCCAGGGATCGAACCCAGGTCTCTTACATTATAGGTGGATTCTTTACCAGCTGAACTATCAGGGAAGCCCATGTGTAAAGATATTTAAATGCAAGTTTTTAAGTATAAAAAATAACAACGCAATACCATTTTTATACCAATTATATACTTAAAAAAAAAGACCAGTAATACCAATGTTGATGTAGATATGGGGAAATGGATCAGTGGAATTAAAATTGGAGAGTGCTTTTAGAGAGTAACTTAGTATAATCTGTTGGTTTTTAATTATAACCTTTTTGTTTTTTCAAAAGGCTTCAGTTGACCCTTGAACAACACAGAGGTTAGGGACACCGACTGCCTGCACAGTTGAAAATCTGCCTGTAACTTTATAGTGGCCCTCTGTCCACAATTCCTCATCCATGGGTTCAACCAACCACAGATTGCTTGGTATATTCGTATTTACTATTGAGAAAAATCTGCATCTACATAGACCTGAGTGAGTGAGTGAAGTCGCTCAGTCGTGTCTGACCCTTTGCGACCCCATGAACTGTAGACCACCAGGCTTCTCCATCCATGGGATTCTCCAGGCAAGAATACTGGAGTGGGGTGCTAGTTCCTTTTCCAGGGCATCTTCCTGACCCAGAGATCGAACCCAGGTCTCCCGTATTGCAGGCAGACGCTTTAACTCTGAGCCACCAGGGAAGCCTTAAGTGGACCTAGTCAGTTCAAATCCATGTTGTTCAAGAGTCAACTTTATGAAAATTTAAATGATGGAAGTCTATTTTGAGATGGATGTGCACTTGTTAAAAAATATAAATACCTATTTGCTGTTTATAGGATTTGACAAAGCACAAGCAGAAACAATTGTATCAGCATTAACCACTTTATCAAATGTCAGCCTCGATACTATCTATAAGGAGATGGTCACTCAAGCTCAGCAGGTAATATTTTCATCACTTCTGATAGTCTCATTAAGATAATCTTTTTCATAACCCACCTTCTGTACACACCTGCATCTTCCTTATTGTTCTCTCTAAAGGGACCAGAATCCTTTAGTAAAGTCAGTATCCAGAGAGATTGAGGAGTTAGAATGGTCATCACAAAATTACGGTAACACACAGAATGAAATTGTCAGATCTTTCATTGTGTAAGATAATTATTTTATTTGAGACATGAGATGGTGGTAGACGGTTAGTGAAACAAGGCTTTCCCCATAGAAAGCCCACCACAGTAGAGGAGCTGACCACTTTACTGCAGTCGTGTGTGTGTGCTGGCTAATTTTCACAAACTTGGAAAGCTACTTACAAGGCTGGGAAGTGTGAGTCACTTAGTCGTGTCCGACTCTTTGCGACCCCATGGACTGTACCCTCCAGGCTCCTCTGTCCATGGAATTCTCCAGGCAAGAATACTGAAGTGGGTAGCCGTACTACTTCTCCAGGGGATCTTCCCGGCCCAGAGATGGGACCCAGGTCTCCTGCATTGCAGGAGAAGCCCTGCATGGCTGGGAAGGACTTCCATGTATCACCTGGCTTAAGATGCTTTCCCACTCTGTTGTTTTCCTGTATTTCTTTGCATTGATCACTTAGGAAGGGATCTTTTTTCCTCTCTCCTTACTATTCTTTATTAATACAGAATGAGTATATTTATTCTGTAATAAAATGTTTATTAAAGATTAAAACAAAAATAATAATATAGTTAATGCCTTAGAAGTGCTTCATAATCATGTTTTGGGGGAACAAGACTGACAGCCCCTTGAAGCCACTTCTGTATGACTTCTGAGGTAATTCTCCTTAATATTTCTTTTTTTTTTTTTAAGTATTTATTTATTTAGCTGTGTCAAGTCTTAGTTGCAGTGCACTGGCTCAGTAGTTGTGGCACATGGGCTTAGCTGCCCTAAGGCATGTGAGATCTTAGTTCCCTGACCAGGGATCAAACCCACATCCCCCCAACACTGCAGGGCAGATTCTCAACCACTGGACCACCAGGGAGGTGCCCCTCATTCATATTTCAAGCATAACTGCATAAAAGATGACAGTTAAGGACTGTATTACAGTCAGGGATGTCAACTGTACATAATAAAAAATACTTTTAATTTTATATAGGAATAATATTTAAAGCAAAACTTCCTGCACATCAGAACATTCACTGGAGTCACACTGTCCTGCTTCAGCCATTAGGCCTCTGTCTTATTACATTTATTGAGTGCTGCTGCTGCTGCTAAGTCGCTTCAGTCATGTCCAACTCTTCGCGACCCCATGGACTGCAGCCTACCAGGCTCCTCTCTCTGTCCATGGGATTTTCCAGGCAAGAGTACTGGAGTGGGTTGCCATTGCCTTCTCTGTTATTGAGTGCTAGCTGTGCTCCAAATATTACTGTGAACGTTTTATGTGCATTTTCTCATTTAATCCTGAAAACAGTGCTATAAGGTATAGGTAGTTATTTCCGTTACACCAAAGAGGAGTTCAAAGTCATTAATAAATAACTTGCCCAGAGTCTCAGAGTAAATGACAGTATTTGGATTCAAACCCAGGCAGTCTGACTCCAGAACTCACATTTTTAACTTCCACTCTATGTGACTGCCATCTGAGGGCTGTTTTTGGAGATGATGTGTGCATTCCAGACCCTTGGAAGTCATTTCTTAGTTATGTATCTGGAACTGTTATAGCCCCCGTTTTCTAAAAGTCAGTTTTGAAATAGCCTTTCTCCCTGAATTGGTCAGCAGAGGACTATGACCCCAACAGTGCACCCCGGCCATAGACTATGACAGAGTGGGAGTTCCATGAGTGATCTTGTTTGGGTTTTTTTTTTGTTTTATGAACCATGTTATAGAGATTCTTCAAGGCTATACTCTTATCTGCTTTTTGATAAAGGGGGATAAAAGATGAATCAGCAAACTACATGATTTTGAGAAGTTTAGTGGTAAAAGTTAGATTTTCTTTGTAAGCCTGCTTTATATCATTTATACAGGGACTTCCCTGGTGGTTCAATGGTTAGGACTCTCTGCTTCCACTGAAGGGGGCACAGGTTCGATCCCTGGTTGGGGAACTAAGATCTCACATGTTGCACAGCCAAAAAATAATCATTTGTACAAAAATATCCCTCGCTAGCAGGCCCACTTTTCCTTTCAAAAATTCTTTGTATTGCCAAATATAGGAAAGATACTCAGGAATTTAAACAAAACTAATTATGGTATGCTGACAAGGGCTAATTTAAACCATACTTCTATTTTATTACCTGACTTCTAAGTCTTATCTAGTATCCTAGAAATTTCCAGTGGTAGAAAACCCTTGAGAGTTAAAGCAATGAAAGATAAAAACTTTCCCATGTAGATATTTTTTAAATAAACAAGATTATTTGTTGAAGAACTCTTAGAGGTTAAGTAAGCAATTTATTGGGATTCTTTCATGGAAAAGACATTAGTTTCTCTTCACTGGGAAATCCTTCTCCTCCTTGAATCTCCTGTTTTTTGTTTGGATATCTCAAATATATAGATAGGTTTCATATGCTTAAATTTTTTTTTACTTAGCCAAGCAACATTATACCTTGTAAAAAGATAATTTTGTGTGTGTGTGTGGCAGAGTTTTATTAAAGTATAAAAAGAGACAGAAAGCTTCTGACACAGACATTAGAAGGGGGACAGAGAGCGCCCCACTACAGTTTTTTAAGTTTCATGAAGTTCCATGTAAGGGGATGGTATTATATAGATCACTAGATGACTTTACGGAGAAGGCAATGGTACCCCACTCCAGTACTCTTGCTTAGAAAATCCTGTGGACGGAGGAGCCTGGTAGGCTGCAGTCCATGGGGTCGCTGAGGGTCGGACACGACTGAGTGACTTCACTTTCACTTTTCACTTTCATGCATTGGAGAAGGAAATGGCAACCCATTCCAGTGTTCTTGCCTGGAGAATCCCAGGGACGAGCCTGGTGGGCTGCCGTCTATGGGGTCGCACGCACGGACACGACTGAAGTGATTTAGCAGCAGCAGATGACTTTAATTTTGCATTTCAGGAAATAACAGTACAACAGCTAATGGCTCATTTGGACTCCATCAGGAAAGACATGGTCATCCTAGAGAAAAGTGAATTTGCAAATCTGCGAGCAGAGAACCAGGTGATACAAGTCTCAATTTATTAATAATAAAATACTGATATCACAAGTATTCTGCTTGGTGAATAGGACCCAAAAACAGTTTCATGTGGTTATTAAATAAGTTTTAGGTAAAAGTCTACTACGTGTTCAACCGTACCTAATCTTCCTATGTATAAGTCAGTGTTTTGCATACTTAAAGAATTGTTAAAAAAAAAAAAAAGAGTTGTATTTTATATGGGTCCCATAAAGGAGGAAATCTTTGAGGTATTTTATAAATTTCTAGTGTGGTTTAGAATAATGTTTTCAGAGCTGAGAGTAATATGGCTTGGGGGAGGAGGGTTCTTTAATTGTTTTTGTCACTTAAAAGAAAAATGTTTGTGTAATTCAGTCAGAACTTTGTTATCCACTAGCCTAAAATATTAGAATATCAACCTACTTTTTATTAAAGCAGACTACAGTAGGTCCCTCTTTATCTGCATTTTTGCTTTCCACAGTTGTACTTATGTGTAGTCAACAAAATCTGAAAACATTAAGTAGAAAATTCCAGAAATAAACAGTTCATATGTTTTAAATTGCGCACTGTTCCGAGTAGGAGAATGTCTTTCACCACCCTGCTGCATCCCCACAGGACATGAATCATCTCTCTGTACAGAGTATTCACACTGTGTATGCTACCCACCAGTTAACATAAGAAAAAAACAGTACGCACATAGCTTTCAGTACTAGTCAGGGTTTCAGGCTTCCACTGGGGGTCTTGGGACATATTCCCACATGGACTGGGGGGACTTCTATATTAAAACATAAAAACATTTTCTAATGTTCATATTATTTTCTAAATAAGATGAACTATGTTTTTTTTCTTTATTTATAATCAAATTTTATATTAGAAATCCATAGATTGTCCAATTTTTGCTTTTGCAGGGTTTCAGATTTTTTTTGGTAAATCATATGGACTTTTGGTTTAACACCAATTGTGTGTGATCTTTCTTTATACCTAGAAAATGAAAATTGAATTAGAACAAGTTAAACAACAACTGATAGTAAGTGAAACTTTTTTACCCCACTTCGGAATATGTAGTCAGATATTCATGACAAGATCACTTTTTAAATATTTTTATTTTCTTTTACAGAATGAAACTAGTCGAATCAGAGCAGATAACAAACTGGATATCAACCTAGAAAGGAGCAGAGTAACAGATATGGTAATGTGCTTTTAAATGTACTTTTTCAGTCACTTATTCCTTTTAAATTCATTTTTAGTTTTTTTTTTTTTTCTCTAACCTCCTGATAAGTCATATCCTTTAGTTTACAGATCAAGAAAAGAAACTTATGGAAGCAACCACAGAATTTACCAGAAATGTAAGCTACTGGGTAACAGTTCCTCTGTTTTCCTACCGCTGTCATGCTGCCCTCAGGCGTGTCACTCTGTAGCTGCCCTCACGCATGTCAGTCTGTATGTCAGGACTTGAACAAGCTGGCCCTATACAGCCTGTCATTTCCTCATAGCTGCTACTATAGGTACCAGTACTTTGGGGGAAGCTGCCGCTAGGTGGGTGGTAGTCCTGGAGCTGTGACTTCTGAGTCAGAATCAAGCTTTCCAGGTAGCACTTTTTTTCAACTATTTTTATATGGAAGAGAACTATTTTTTCAAAAAGACCAGGGAGTCATAGTATTTAAGTGCTAGATTCAAGTAGTTCTCTCACATTATTTTTTAAGTAAATATTTATTGAGTGCTTATTATATGTTAGATCCTACTTTACTTACTATTTATTTAGTTATTGTATCAGCCTCTGGTTGAGGCAGGCACTCTTTCTCCCATTTTACCAGTTCGGAAAGTGAAGCCTTGGGAAGTAAAGGTCACAGAGCTAGTAAGTGGTAGAGCCAGGACATGAACATGGATTCTAAACTCCATACTCATAAATACTGTTTGTCTCTCAGTAATCCTAAACTGTAATCATTACTTAATCTCTATGGCTGAATAAAACCTAGCTTTCTGACTCAGCCTGGTCTTTTCCTTTTTTAAAAGTTATAAGCCACTTGGTCTACATTCTAACATGAGAGACATCATTCTTGATTATAATTCAGTAGAAGTACAGGTACCATTTGCCTTTCCAAGTAGCCTGTTCCCTTCTCTAACTTCTTGGCCAGGTAAAGGAGATGAAATCAAATTCTCTCACAGCTAATTTCTGAGCTCTAAGTATCACCTTCTCTTCCTACCCTTTATTAGCCTCTGTGCACGAGACATTCAGCGTTAACTCAATAGGCATATCTGCCATGGTCTTTAATATTGGTGTCGGTTTATCATAAATCTGGTTGGTTTTTCCTTTTGTAAAAGATACAGTTTTAACTATGATATCTTAAGGACTTTATACCCATAAAGTGATAGTTCTGTGACTTAACATTTTTGCTTCTTAGTTTATCCTTGTATATTTAGGTCTCAAATTCAGGCATACCTTAGAGACACTCCAAGTCCAGTTCCAGACACAGCAATAAAGCAAATATTGTAATAAAGGGAGTCACAGCAATTTTTCAGTTTCCCAGTTCTTATAAATTTACATTTACAGTATACTGTATTTATTAAGTATGCAATAATAGCATGTCTCAATAAACAATATCCATACCTTAATTAAAAAGTAACAGTCACTAAAAAGATGTTAACCAGTTATCTTCTGAGCCATTACCGAGTAGTAATCTTTTTGCCATTACCGAGTAGTAATCTTTTTGCAATAATAACATCAAAAGTCACTGATCACAAATCACAATAAATATATAGTAATAACAAAAATGTTTGAAGTATTGTGAAAATTACCAAAATGTGACACAGAGACATGAAGTGAGCAAATGCTTAGGAAAAACAGTGCTGATAAACCTACCTGACTCAAAGTTGCCACAAACCTTTCAATTTGTTTTAAAAATGCAGAATTTGCAAAATGCAATAAAATAAGGTATGCCTGTAACTTCCTATGAGGTTTTTAGTGGAATGTGCCCAGAATGTGATAATCCTGCTGCTGCTAAGTCGCTTCAGTCGTGTCTGACTCTGTGCAACCCCAGAGACGGCAGCCCACCAGGGTCCCCCAACACTGGGATTCTCCAGGCAAGAACACTGGAGTGGGTTGCCATTTTCTCCTCCAGTGCATGAAAGTGAAAAGTGAAAGTGAAGTCGCTTAGTCGTGTCCGACTCTTTGCGACCCCATGGACTGCAGCCTACCAGGCTCCTCTGTCCATGGAATTTTCCAGGCAAGAGTACTGGAATGGGGTGCCATCGCCTTCTCTGCTGTGATAATCCTAGTAGTCTCCAAATATCAAAGTAGAAGGAATACTTTTTGTCAGTTTATAATGTTCATGTAGTTTTTATATCACCATGCTTTTAAGCTATTTCCCCACTTAAAACTTTTGTAACACAAAATTAGCCCCTACATGAGGGTTTCTAAAGTCAGCATTTCTGTCCATGATACATAGAGACAAAATCTAATTATCTTATTCTTAATTACTACAGGATACCAAAACCAGAGGAATTATTTCAGAGATTGGTAACAAAATTGACACTGAAATTGCTTCTTTAAAAACCCTGATGGAATCCAACAAGCTTGAGACAATTCGTTATCTTGCAGGTAAGACTGTTGTCAGAGAAAGGAATTACTGTCATTTGGTTTTCAGACCTATTAGCTCCTACCTCCCAAGGTAGCCATGTGACACAAAAGGAGGAGCTGTAACAGATTTATTGTTTGGTCCCCTGCAGTACTTGGAAAACGTAAGTTTAATAGGCAGCTCTGCATCCTCTGAATAGGAAAAAGTGTACAGAAATCAAAGATACACATAAACACCCATACAAAATTATACAAAGATTAAACTAGGTATTCCACAATGAAAAAAAATGAATATTTTTTAGGTACAAATCACCAAAATAGATACAGGCTATTAAACACCACGGAGAAGGCAATGGCACCCCACTCCAGTACTCTTGCCTGGAAAGTCCCATGGACGGAGGAGCCTGGTGGGCTGCAGTCCATGGGGTCGCTGAGTCAGACACGACTGAACGACTTCACTTTCACTTTTCACTTTCACGCATTGGAGAAGGAAATGGCAACCCACTCCAGTGTTCTTGCCTGGAGAATCCCAGGGGCGGGGGAGCTTGGTGGGCTGCTGTCTATGGGGTCGCACAGAGTCGGACACGACTGAAGCAACTTAGCAGCAGCAGCATTAAACACCACAGCAACAAAGGGGTACAAATTACCTCCATTCTTGAATCCAGCTGAGGAAGCAGGGATACTGCCCAGAATGAGTCTGTCACATACTGAGTCACAACCTTGAGACCTGACCGGTTTATAGAGCCCCAAGGAGTTAGGGAGAATGCCCTCGAATAGTATTTTTCTTTTTTATAAAAAGTAATATATTTTCATCCTAAATTGGTCATATAATTCAAAAGCAATATAGTAAAAATGAAAGCCTTCTCCTCCCCATATGTATTTACTATTAGTAGTATATATCTTTCCTAGGTTTTTCCTTCTGTATGTGAACAGTATAGATTTTAAAAATAGTAATTAGATGATACTCTACAGGCTACAACTTTTAAAAATTTAACCAAATGTCTTGAATATCTTTCCATATGAATATATAATATCTTTTTACTAGAAATCATAGTATTGTATAATATGAAAATACCATAATTTACCTAAATATCATTTATAGACATTCTGCTCTGAAGTTTTCATTATTAAAAATAATATTGCACCAAATAGCCATATACATGTGTGAATAGATACACATACACACATTTACATTCTGTGCCTTCATGCTAGAATTTCTATATAAATTAATTGCTTATGCACATCTAAAAATTGGGATCAAAAAGATATACACAGTTAAGATTTTATGTTATTGTCCAAAATAAAATAGCTGCTTTATAGCATCAGTGATTTTTCTGGGCGGGCACTCATTATGTTGGAGCAGCAGCAGGAGTAAAGATGAAGCCCCCAGCCCCCTACTGACGGTCACCTCCACACCCCCTTCCTCTCAACTTGAATGACTTAGTCTCTGCCTTTTTCAAATATTGGGCTTCTGCTGAAGATCCATTTGAAGAAATGGATTCTAAGGCTAAAATGAGTTTCAAAAACCATAGCAAAAGTCTCTGGAACCAGAGATCTGTTCAGTAGTAATGCTCAGGGGAAATTCCAGATCAGCCCAGTTTGGAGTGATCATTCCCACTTTGAAAACAGATCTCAAAGCACCCCATTAGAAAGAGCTTCTGTTCCACTCGGCTTCTTCTGGTGTATCCACCTATAGATCAGTGTCGTGGTTAGTCTGAGCACGGTGATGGTCTCCAGAAAGCTTTTCATTCAGTAGTGGACATACACGAGGCAGACTAACAGACTTAGTGGCAGTGGGAAAAGAAATTAGCAAGTCTGTTTAGAAAGTTAGAAGATTTCCTATGTTCCTTTTTTCACTGAGGATTTACAACTACTTGTTCTGAGGGCACTGCTCTTCTTTTTAAGCAACAGTGTCTACTTTAGAGTCAGGTACACACAGCCTGGAGTCCTGCTTCCACGGCTTGCTCACAGTACAGCTCTGAGCTTGTTGCCTCATCTATTCGATGGGAATACCATCACCAACTTCATAGGGTTTTAATTATGGCTAAATAAGGTAATATATGGAATTCTTCAGCACACTACCTGGAACATGGTAAATAGCAGCAGGATCAAATGAGAGAATGTGTAATTGACCAGTGACAACAAGGCAAGAAATTCTTTAAGTGTTACTCTTTCTCCTCAAATGTCCAGCTTCCCACTGTGACTTAGACCTAATCCCATTTCTTAAAATTAGGGAACTCTTGTCATTAACCAAGTTTTAATAGTGTGATCAAATGGGATAATATATAATTAATTTACACATTAAAAATAGGATAGCTTTACTAAGAATGGCTGTTTCTTATGTCTTTAATATTGAAGTTTGCTTTTCATCTCAGAGTCTCTAAAATCATGGCTGTTTAAACAAACTAAAAACCTAGGGAGTCCAAAAGCCTCACCCAGATTCACCACCTTGAGGAAAACAGAAAGGTTTTCTCTTTAGAGTGATGTAACACAGACAACAGGTGGTATATGAACTATTTTAAAAGTCTGATGCCTTTTCTTCTACCTCACTGAGTTGTTTTTGAAGGGTTTTCATTAAAAATTCATTTTTTATTAATTTTTAATTATGAAATCACTTTTAATGTACTTTTAAGACAATTAAATTTGTCTTATGGATATGTGGATGTCTGTTCTTCTATCTTAATGACATAATTTTTTAATGTCGGCAAGAAAAGTTTTTCACTTAAAAATTATATCTAAAATTAATTTGTAATTATTTAAAGTAGTATTGTTAATGTAATAATAATGACATGAAACACTGTTTATAGCTTCTAATGGATGTACCATCCATACTTTTAAATTATTGTCATCCTTATGTAAAATATAGGAAGCTTCTAAGAAGAATTGGTATTAATCATGCCCTAATGGATATCCTTTATCGTTAGGTTTTTCATCCCCTAGAAAATTAAGCTAAGGTAGAAAACTGGCTGGATTTCCTGATTTTTTTTTTTTTTTTTTGCTTTCAACTTAAATTGAAAATGACATTATTCTGTTTATCTCTGCAGGATAATCTCAAATGCATGACCTATAACATAGCTGCTTCTTTTCACAGCCTCAGTGTTTACTTGCCTGGCAATAGCATTGGGATTTTATCGACTCTGGAAATAACAGTGGAATTGCTGTAGCTATGCATGCTCCTACTCCAGTGCTTTGACTCTTGGAACACTGCCTGGATGGATTTACTCTGAACATTCAGTAGGAACTGAATACATGATTATTTAAAGTACATAGACTAAAAGGAAATATTTTAGAACGGAAAGGTATATTTTGTCTTTATTTTTCATGTATGTCTTTATTATGTTGAAAGAGGCCATTCCAGACTTGATTGATTGGAGATAGGGCTTTTGTCTTTATGCTTTTGATAGCTCATAGAAACTGAACTAGTTTTTTTGTATGTTTACTTGAACTGTAAATCATACAGGATTTCTTTCGTATCTGTTGCAAATCTGAAAACTATTCCCGAGCCCACACGCTTGTTACTGTATTCATATAAAATATATACAATAACAAAGTTGTTTGGATTTTAAAAGCAACTTATCATATGGCTAGAGTTAGGTTTTTGGTAATAAACTAAAACAGTAAATTTTAAAACAATATGTGCCCTAGTTCAAGTATATGACACTCAGTATGAAATCCATAGAGTTGTTAATTTCTAATTCACAAAAACCGGTTTATCCTTGCTTCTTGGGAACCCGTCTTAAATTTACTACATAAAACAAAGCTTTTTAAAATCCAGCACATGTCTACTGGCACGTAATCCCTACTCTCAAGAAAATCATGGGGAATTTTATATTTTTGTTTTGCCATTACTGGGTCTATTTTCTTTGATAATGGCGTCTATTAATAGGATATATATTTCAAGAAAGTACAAAATACCATTTCATCTCAGACCGTCAGTTTTAGCCAGATCAAGAAGCCAAGGCCAAGAAGTGCTAACTATTTCAAGGTTTCATAATGCCTTGGCAAAACTTTAAAGTTTGATGATCCATTAGTTACTCAAAATGACCTCCATCATTTGTTTAGTTATAAATAGGGAATCTAAATTGTAGAGCAGTCAAAAGACCAGCCCATATATATGGTCTAGTGAGTGAGAATCAGACACTTTCCAACTAAATTTGTTTCAAAGATCTAACAGCTGACTTGTTTGTAAAACAAAACTTTCTGTACACATTATTTTGTATTCTGATTTAAAATATCTCAGAATTCACTTGACTAAGAAAATTCTTAACACATTATAAATTGTATGTAAATAAGTAAAGATCATATTGCAATAAATTCTACAGTACATTTACTCACTCAAATAAGAATGCCTGCTGTGGACATGCTGGTCCCCACATGCAGAGCTTCCCATGGAACTGAGGATCTCAGTTGAAGATAGACAGTAAACAGGTAAATTATTCATTTGCACAATTTAAAATACGCTAAAATTTTAAGAGGGACTATGTCTTCCCTCCATGTGAAGGAAGCTCCAATAGCATAACACTGGAACCACTCAGCTGTCCTGCCACAGGTGGTTCAGTGAGATTAAAGGAGAAGCAGACCCTGGTAGCCCAGCCACTTCTCCCCACTCCTGTCTGGGACCAGCCTTTCTACACACAGCGCTCATTCCATTCTGCTCCTGTGGGATCAAGCCCTGGTGATTAGTTCAGAGCACAGGTACTCGGCAAGCCACCAGCGTGCAAGCCACTGGAGCTGCAGCCCTGGAGCCGCAGCCCTGGAGCCCACGAGTGGCCCAGAGGCCCCCAGGCGCACGCACGCACACGGTTCTAGTTGACAAGTCCACCAGAGCAGGAGCCTGCCGGAGTGCATCCCAGCACTGCAGCGGGACGGCCAGCCTGCAGCCCCACCTGCACGTGTGCACCAGCAGTCGTGGCCTGGACCCTGCTCCAGACCTGCTGGGCTGTCCCTGCGCAGCCAGACTGAGTGCCCTCCTCAGGTCTTGGCTGAAGCCCAGGTTTTCGCACCCAGATGCCACGCACACCAGCAGGTATGCGTCTTGGGCTGGAAGTGTGGGGACATGGTCAGGACCTTCCGTGTTGGTCCCTCTGTGCCCTTCAGCTCCGTGGGCCAACTCCACCCCGCCCTCCAGCCCCTGAGGTGTCCTACCTGTCCTGGCCAGCCTGCCAGCCCCGCAGGAGGCTCCTGCCTCACAGGCATTCTTCCACAGCACGTGCCCAGGCGTGCAGGTCCCGTCCCAATTCCTCTTCTCCCTTTCCCTTCATCCTCCCAGTTATGTGGGGATTGGAGCTTTGGTTCTATGAGATCTGCAAGCATTTGTAGGTATTCTGTGAGAACTGTTCCACGTGTTGATGCATTTTTTGATGTATTTGTGGGAGGAAGTGAGTTCCATGATCCTGTCCTTCAAGCCATTCTGAACTGGAGTCCCAGTATTTTCTCAACATAAAGGAAAAAATGAGGCAGTGGAAACGGCTATGCACAAACACTGAGAATAGTGACTGTCATTCTGTAAAACAGCCACACTGACTATACAACATGAATACGCTAAATAATACATACCAACTCACCTGTTCGTCACAGCAGTCCTCTTAGGCAGGTGGTTATCCTCCATTTACAGCTAAAGAAACAAGCTAAGTGAAATTAAGGTCACGGAACCAGTGAAGCTGCCAAGGTCACACACTGGGTAAGTCACACAGACTTTAACTCCAGATTTTATACTCTTAATCACAAGAATAATCCCCAAGTTGAGTTCTTTGATAACTCACTCTAGTTTTGATTTGCATTTCTCTAGTACTTAGCGGCTCTATCCAGGCTCTTCTTTCCATGTGTCCAGGTTCACTCCTGGCAGTGTCCAGTGACTCACTGCCGTACCGCATTGCAGAAGAAGAAAGGGGCAAGATGTGGGCAAACTGTTTCCCTTCAGGGACATGACCACAAGGTTATACATGGCATTTCTGCTCACACTCTTATCGGCCACAACTTGGCATCTTACCTGCAAAGAAAACTGAGAAGTCAGCCCTTAGCCTGAGTAGCCACAAGCCCAGATAAATCCTAATAATTTGGGAAAAGAAGAGAAATTGGGGGACAACCAGGGAACCTCTGCCACAAGGGTACGTGCCTCTGTTAAAACGCTCTCCTGGTATTTCCTGCCTCACTGGTACAGACGGAGATATGGCCCTGAGAAAACTGGAACAAGTACAACAAAGTGTGAGAAAACTGAGTGAATAGAAGAAGCTACTCCAGGGCGCGATTCCCTTACAGTTATCAGGCTTGAAGGAAAAAGTAAGGCTGTGTGAAGTCCCCGAAGGGGAGGGAAATGTTGGACTTGGGAATTCCAGTTGTGATAAAGAAGAATGCAGACTCTGAAATTTCCCTCCTAAGGTTAGAATCCTAGCTCCACGTTGCTGTGTGACTCTGGACGAATTCCTTAACCTCCATGTATCAAGTACTACACCTCCGTCATATAAGCTGTGGTGGGAATTAAGCAGTAATGTGAAGAACTTACACAGATCACACACAAAGTGCCCAATGAATGTTGACAACCGTTTTTACTACAGATTGAAAGCCTACTGCATGATAATGACTAAAAGAGTTATAGAAAGGATAGGTAAGCCACTTTTTAACACTTGCTTATAGCCCTTGACAAGCCTAAACAAGTCTTAGCAACCAGATGCACTCATGTCAGGGCATTCAAGTCCTGGTGATACTGGGCCAAAATGGCCTTCAGCACCATGTAAAGTATCTGCCAGGCCCTAGAGGCTGGACAGTCTGGGGTGTGATGAGAAGGCTGCTGCCGGTGAAGCAAGGGCTTTGGGCTTGATTATCATTGGATATGATTATCATCCTGTCCAATCAACCTTGTCTATTAGTCCTTTCTTATAAAGCTTGCAAGACAGAACAATGGCTGAATTCTAAAGCAGATTATTTAGATGTGTATTTTTAGCAAATACATATTATATATTTTTTCTTTTTACAAGAGCTGATTTTCATTTTATGTAAACTTCCCTGGAGATATTTGGTTGTTATTATAAAGTTGTTCTTTTCTAAAACTTACTAGTCTTGTAACTTCTCTGGTGGTCCAGTGGCTAAGACTCTGTGCTCCCAATGCAGAAGGCCCAGGTTCAACCCCTGGTCAGGGAACTAGATCCCACGTGCTACAACTAAGACCCGGCACAGTCCAATAAGCAAACATTTAAAAAACAAATAAATAACACTTACTAGTCTTTTTCTCCCAAGTTCAGATGTTCTTTAACAGTCAAGTCATTTGACATACATATGACTAAAGCAAGCACATGAAAGATGCTCAACGTCACTAATTATTACAGGAATTAAAATCAAAACTACTATGAAGTACCACCACTCACTGGTTAGAGTGACAATCATTGAGAAAATCTATAGGACTTCCCTGGTGGTCCAGTGATTAACAATCTGCCTGTCAATTCAAGAGACATGCGTTCAATCCTCCACCTGGGAAGATCCTGCAAGTTGCAGGGCCGCTAAGCCCGTGAGGCACAACTACTGAAGCCCGAGCACCCTAGAGCCCATGCTCCACAACAGGAAGCCTGTGTGCCACGACGACGGGTAGCCCCTGCTCACTGCAACTAGACAAACCCCCACACACATAGAAGAAGGCCCAGAGCAGCCAAAAGTAAATACATGTTTCTAAAATTTACAAATAAATGCTGGATAGAATCTGGAGAAAAGGGAACTGTCCTACACTCTTGGTGGGAATGTAAATTGGTGCAGCCACTATGGAAAACAGTATGGAGGTTCCTCAAAAAACTAGAGTTGCCATATGATCAGCAACCCCACTCCTGGGCATACAGGCAGATCAGATCAGATCAGTCGCTCAGTCGTGTCTGACTCTTTGCGACCCATGAATCGCAGCACGCCAGGCCTCCCTGTCCATCACCAACTCCCGGAGTTCACTCAGACTCACGTGCATCGAGTCAGTGACACCATCCAGCCATCTCATCCTCTGTCGTCCCCTTCTCCTGCCCCCAATCCCTCCCAGCATCAGAGTCTTTGCCAATGAGTCAACTCTTCGAATCAGGTGGCCAAAGTACTGGAGTTTCAGCTTTAGCATCATTCCTTCCAAAGAAATCCCAGGGTTGATCTCCTTCAGAATGGACAGGTTGGATCTCCTTGCAGTCCAAGGGACTCTCAAGAGTCTTCTCCAACACCACAGTTCAAAAGCATCCATTCTTCGGCGCTCAGCCTTCTTCACAGTCCAACTCTCACATCCATACATGACCACAGAAAACACCATAGGCTTGACTAGACGAACCTTTGTTGGCAAAGTAATGTCTCTGCTTTTGAATATGCTATCTAGGTTGGTCAACCTTCCTTCCAAGGAGTAAGCGTCTTTTAATTTCATGGCTGCAGTCACCATCTGTAGTGATTTTGGAGCCCAGAAAAATAAAGTCTGACACTGTTTCCACTGTTTCCCCATCTATTTCCCATGAAGTGATGGGACCGGATGCCATGATCTTCGTTTTCTGAATGTTGAGCTTTAAGCCAACTTTTTCTCTCTCCACTTTCACTTTCATCAAGAGGCTTTTTAGTTCCTCTTCACTTTCTGCCATAAGGGTGGTGTCATCTCCATATCTGAGGTGATTGATATTTCTCCCAGCAATCTTGATTCCAGCTTGTGCTTCTTCCAGTCCAGCGTTTCTCATGATGTACTCTGCATAGAAGTTAAATAAACAGGGTGACAATATACAGCCTTGACGAACTCCTTTTCCTATTTGGAACCAGTCTGTTGTTCCATTTCCTGTTCTAACTGTTGCTTCCTGACCTGCATACAAATTTCTCAAGAGGCAGATCAGGTGGTCTGGTATTCCCATCTCTTTCAGAATTTCCCACAGTTTATTGTGATCCACACAGTCAAAGGCTTTGACATAGTCAATAAAGCAGAAATAGATGTTTTTCTGGAACTCTCTTGCTTTTTCCATGATCCAGCGGATGTTGGCAATTTGATCTCTGGTTCCTCTGCCTTTTCTAAAACCAGCTTGAATATCAGGAAAGTTCACGGTTCACATATTGCTGAAGCCTGGCTTGGAGAATTTTGAGCATTACTTTACTAGCGTGTGAGATGAGTACAATTGTGCGGTAGTTTGAGCATTCTTTGGCATTGCTTTTCTTTGGGATTGGAATGAAAACTGACCTTTTCCAGTCCTGTGGCCACTGCTGAGCTTTCCAAATTTGCTGGCATATTGAGTGCAGCACTTTCACAGCATCATCTTTCAGGATTTGGAATAGCTCAACTGGAATTCTATCACCTCCACTAGCTTTATTCGTAGTGATGCTTTCTAAGGCCCACTTGACTTCACATTCCAGGATGTCTGGCTCTAGGTCAGTGATCACACCATCGTGATTATCTGGGTCGTGAAGATCTTTTTGTACAGTTCTTCTGTGTATTCTTGCCACCTCTTCTTAATATCTTCTGCTTCTGTTAGGTCCATACCATTTCTGTCCTTTATCGAGCTCATCTTTGCATGAAATGTTCCTTTGGTATCTCTGATTTTCTTGAAGAGACCCCTAGTCTTTCCCATTCTGTTGTTTTCCTCTATTTCTTTGCATTGATCGCTGAAGAAGGCTTTCTTATCTCTTCTTGCTATTCTTTGGAACTCTGCATTCAGATGCTTATATCTTTCCTTTTCTCCTTTGCTTTTTGCTTCTCTTCTTTTCACAGCTATTTGTAAGGCCTCCCCAGACAGCCATTTTGCTTTTTTGCATTTCTTTTCTATGGGAATGGTCTTGATCCCTGTCTCCTGTACAGTGTCACAAACCTCATTCCATACAGGCAGACAAAACTATAATTCAAAAAGGTACATACACCTCTCTGTTCACAGCAGTACTGTTCACAATAACCAAGATGTGGAAACAAGTGTCTATCAGCAAATGAATGGCTACACTACTCAGCTATAAAAAAGAATGAAATAGTGCCATTTGCAGCAACATGGATGAACCTAGAAATCATCATACTAAACGAAGCATGTTAGAGACATATCACTTATATGTGGAATCTAAAAGTATGACACCAATGAACTTAACTATGAAGCAGACACAGACTCACCAATAGAATAAACTTGTGTTGCCAAGGCAAGCACGGGTGGGAGGGGAGGGGGATGGAGTGGGAGTTTGGGCCTCGCAGATGCCAACTATTCTATATATTGACAGAAGGGGTAGACGACAATGTACTACTGTGTACCATAGGAAACTTCAGTAGCCTATAATAAACCATAATGGGAAAGAATATGAAAAAGAATGTGTGTATATTTATGTAACCAGACCACTTTGTTGTACAGAAGAAATTAACATTGTGTATCAACTATATCTCAATAAAATAAATTATTTTTAAAAAGTCATTTGAAAAGTTGGGGGAAAAAAGCTATGCCTACACTGGTAAAATAGTACTCTAGAAAGTAGAAGAAATATAATTTATTATGAAGCCATAACAGAACTTTTAATAATCTTTAATATCTATAACTAAACCTTTTTTTACTAACTGCATTATAAAGTTTATGTAAATACTTGAAAAATTAATAATTCACAAATACAGAGTTTTGACTTGCCTACATAAATATATAAAAAGTATATTGGGAGGGGAAATACAACTGAGTCCATGTAATTTTAATCCCTTTGACACTATGTAACATATTTCTGCCTTCAGAATTGGAATAACTGCACATCAGAGTAATTCTGAGATGAATTTATATAGATTTACATTTATGTCTATTTAAAAATAGAAAAAATCAAGCAAGTTTATTTAAAGCTATCTCACTGATTAGTACCTTTTCACAAAAACTCCCCCAGAAGACACCTTCTTCTTCACTCGCCTCTTCTCTTTGCTTAACTCACAGGAAATGTCATCTTCCTACAAAGGAAAAGATGGCCAAATTAGATGTCTTAGGATTTCTACGCTAGATACATTTTCATCTTTCTACATTATGTTTCAACATGCTAATAATTTTCAACTCTAGTTTACATCTCTTTTAGAATTTTGTGTAAGTAAGTTCTTACATCTGAAGCACCAGAGCATCATAATGTGCTGACTCATCAGCCTGGGAGGCACCTGGAGAAATCAGCCAGCCCTGCCTTCCCCTCATACCCCCAGTACAGAACACCTTGTCATTCCTGCTTCTTAGACCAACATTTCATAGAATGTTACTAAAGGAAATAACACAAAGTGTTAATATGCCACCCTCTGGATTCTTAGCAAGCCCCATTCTGCTAGGAGTCACATTCCAGGTCCTGCACGTCCTCTGTTCACACAACATCCCCTAACTGCTCTTGTCTCGTATCCTGCTTTGCCCTGTCACGTACTGTTTCCGAGTATTTCTCATTCCATCATGGTATTCTCAGTATCTAGCACAGAAGACTCACTTCATAAAAGCTCTGGGCAGGAGGAAGAGAAAACTAGAAACACTGGATACTCATATATGTCAGTCATCTTTGAATAATTCTTCTAGTCAAAAATGCTCTGTTCAGTTGAGCAGGACAGATCTGAATGCAGCAGGAGTTTCAGGAACATCACAAGGTGCATGTCTTATCAGGAGAGCCCGTGACTAGAGGCGGCACTCCCCAAGGTGTTCCCACCTACACCTTTGCTAATGAGGTCAGTCAGCTTAACGCACACGAGTGCGTGAACACAGAAGGAAACTGCTGTTATTGCAACACCACCTGGGAAAACAAAATCACACATCTGTCCCTTCCCTCAGCTGCAAACTTGAGCGAGGAATAGATGGAGAACCTGCTCAGATCAGATCAGATTAGTCGCTCAGTTGTGTCCGACTCTTTGCAACCCCATGAATCGCAGCACGCCAGGCCTCCCTGTCCATCACCAACTCCCGGAGTTCACCCAGACTCACGTCCATCGAGTCAGTGATGCCATCCAGCCATCTCATCCTCTGTCGTCCCCTTCTCCTCCTGCCCCCAATCCCTCCCAGCATCAGAGTCTTTTCCAGTGAGTCAACTCTTCGCATGAGGTGGCCAAAGTACTGGAGTTTCAGCTTTAGCATCATTCCTTCCAAAGAAATCCCAGAGCTGATCTCCTTCAGAATGGACTGGTTGGATCTCCTTGTAGTCCAAGGGACTCTCAAGAGTCTTCTCCAACACCACAGTTCAAAAGCATCAATTTTTCAGCGCTCAGCCTTCTTCACAGTCCAACTCTCACATCCATACATGACCACAGGAAAAACCATAGCCTTGACTGGACGAACCTTTGTTGGCTGCTAGCCATCCCTTATAGTGGCCACGCACTGGTGAGCATAGAGTAATACGACCCCTTCTCTTGAAAAAGCTTGCCAACCAACCAGTCTGAAGACCAAGATCAACAAGCCTTTCACTGGGGTTTAGCAGATGGTGCCACTGTACTTCATACTTTACACATACAACAAGGTGAAGCAGGTTGTATTACCAACATTTTAGAGATACAGAGACAGAAGTCCGAGACGTTAAACAACTTTCCCCAAGGTCACAACACTAAGTCAATGGCAGGATTTTAATCCAAATTTTGTCTGACACCTAAGATCATGTTATAACCATTCTTCAATTGTCTTCCAGCAAAAAGTTTGCTCATTTGGTTCCTACAACTGTACTATGTACTGTATATACTATGCTATAGGTATACAAATAGGCATGAGAGCTGGTTCCCACTCAGGAGTCTGGTGGAGTAGGAAATGGAAAATAGATGCTCAATTGACCCCCAGGTTTCAGGAGGACCTCAAGATCATCAGGGGATGAATGCAAAGATGTACATGAAAGAAAAACACTAAGGTAGGGCAGGAGTTTAACCTCACCCAACTAAGAATCAGAGAAAGAAAACAATGCAGGGAAAGATAGGAAGCTACTTGTCAGAGACAGCCAATTTTCTAGTGCTTAATAGCATTACCAGACTTTTGCTAACAGTTAACATTTATTTTCCTTCATTTTTCATATATGCTAACTCATAAAGGAGGTTTGTAACAATCCCAAATACTCTAGAAAGTGATTAAATACCAAAGCCTCAACTAACATCAAATAGGTAACTTGTTCTATCAAACCAAGCCTTACCGTAAACTAGTTCAAAAGAAAATAGGTGCTTGGCACCCAACAGGCCTCCAGTAAGTGTTCACAGGAAGTTCCAAATTCCAAATGTTTTTGCATTTGGGGAACATTCTTCACCAAGATTACTCATTTCCTCATCATAAATTATAGCCAGAAACATTTTTCTCCCTAATATGTGTTTTCTCCCAAACTTGGGAAAAAAGAACTGCAATACTGAGAGATGTATAAATCATGATGCTTAGGCACCAAAAGCAATTCTAAGTGTACATTAGCCAACAACCCCTCTATGAAAATGTATTCTAAATATTAACCAGTTTCCATCTGAAAGAATATACAGGTTTGTTAAAGAGACCAACAGCACTGCACATGAAACTGGTGGCAAAGGTACATGGGATGCTTGTTTTTAAAAGTTCATGCAACCTAAGAAGTTCTGGGAAGCATACACAACTAAAACGAAATAAATCCCACCTTCCTGATTATGAGAAAAGTCTTAATACAGTGTCAAAACTGTATAACCAATACAAAGACAGATGACAAACTTCTAGAACTTCCTTACAGTAATAGCTCAGCATGGATAAACTCACTTAAACTCTCAGATTGTTCCAAGGATCATTAACAGGCTCACAGGCTAGGATGTCAGGACAGAAAAGCCCAGCAGAGGACATATCAAAGTCCAACCATGTTCCACAGCCTTGTAGGCAGAAAACGAGAGAAAGTTAAACCCGGAAGTAATCATGGAATGTTACCAGTTCCACAGTGGCCATTCTAGATTAGAAAGCATGGCCCAAAGCTTTACACCAACGACCTCCCAAATGACACTGGCTTTAGACGGAAGCATGAGTTCAGTGCTGCCTCAATCTGTGGCAGCAATCTGCCTCAATCTCTACCGAAGCTATTAGAGTTCCCATCTAGTTTAAGTTTTTTAAGTAAACATTTTTATTTAAGTACAATACACATATTAAAAGTGTTAGTTGCTCAATCATGTCCAACCGTTTGCAACCCCATGGACTGTAGCCTGCCAGGTTCCTTTGTCCAAAGAATTTTCCAGGCAACACACGAGTGGGTTGCCATGCCCTTCTCCAGGGGATCTTCCCGACCCAGGGATCGAATCCAGGTCTCCTGCATTGCAGGCAGATTCTTTACCATCTGAGCCACCAGGGAAGCCACATACCAAAGAGCACCCCAAAGAGTGTGCAGTGTGATGAACTTTACAAATGAAAACAAAATGAACAAAGGCTTGGGGGTGGGAAAGTGTTGGGCAAGTTCAGGAAGAGGTAGGCTACATGTAAGAGAATAGAAAACAACAAGCTTGTGAAGTGGGTTAATATAAGCTGAGACAGCATACGACAAAACACTACAGAAAGTTATTATCAAAACCAGTTATTATAAAGAAATGATTTAAGTGCATTACATCAAACTAGCCTAAGACATTTTTTTCTGGCTAAAAATTATACTATTGCAGATTCTTTTATAGATGATTTTACTAAATCTTAAGATGGAGACCCAATCATGGGTCTCTTTATCAGTAGGTGGCAGGAGAAAGATTAGTGAGAGCTTCTTGAAGCCTCTATAAAAGTAAGTACAGAATCCAAAGTTCATTTTATTTATACTTCATGTGTTTAGACTCCCAAATAAACTAATTCCTTCTACTCTCAGATGCATAGGGCTCTACACATTTATCCACTGTTTACATAACTCAAATGTAGAAAATGGAAAGAAAGAAAGGAAAAAGGAAAGGATATGAGGAGGGGAGAATGTAATACTATGAATACTGGAGACAGAAGATACCTCAGGATTTTCACACAGTATTTCATCTAACATCAATACCCCATGGGGTAGGTGTTATCCCCATTTTACAGATGAGGAAATTGAGACCCAGAAACTTTTGCAGAACAGAAAATAAGCAGCTTCCATGAGAGGTCAGTGACATTTGCTCATTTACAAAAACTGGTGGAACCTACAGGACCACAAAAGCCAAGGGGCCCAGAGCACAGGACCACAAGTCAGCACTCCTGAGAGCTACACATTGCTGGTAGAGAGCAGATCTTAGGGAGGAGGTGCTCTAGGGAGTGATGTCAAACTTACCCTGGGAACACACGTTTCTGGGCGAGAAGAGAGTAATCAGAAACAGCTAAAGCCCCAAAAATGTCCTATGCAGACCATCAATTTGGATTGACTCAAAAGGTGTGCAGCAAAAGATACAGGCAGCTAGTAAAGAACAGTACATCCCTGCTCTGAGGAGACCAGAGCCGGTAGATTTCCCACCATAAGGCGGACAGGAGGCGGATCTGGAGTGTGGGAGTTTATTAAAGGTGTGTGTCCAGAAGACAACACTGCAGGACTGCCCCAGCCAGCTTCTCCATACTAAAGTGCCCCAGGGGCTAAACATGAGATCAGATGATCATGGCAAAAGAAGAGAACGGGTTAATTATGATGGTTAATTATATCCTCTGGAAAATTAAGCACAGATGAGATACCAAAACCCAGAGAAAAATGTTTGAATTTGCATATAGAAATATACACATGTATTTGCAGGTGAACAGAATGTTGTCTAATATGAGACCAAACCACAGCAGCTTCTTCTGGAGAATGGAACTCAGAATGGGAAGGAGCATCTGCCCTGCTTTTAACATTTAACAACAAGGACATATATTATTTTAGTATTTTTAAAGTGATTATTAAAGTCCTCATGAGTTAATTTTGTTCCAGATCTATACCACCTCAAATATGATTTATAATAAAAACTTCCTGGCTTTTTATTTTGTACAAATTAATAATTACTCTCAATTAATCTCTTATATATGTATACACACACACATATATATTCCTTTCATTCCTAGAACACTCTAGAAATTATAAATTATCTCCAATTTATACCTAAGGTACAGAAAGGTTAAATGACTTGTCCAAACCAAAAATGGTTGTAGCTGGAATTCAAACCGAAATAGCGCCATCCAAAGCTTGTACTCTTAGCTACTCTTATATACTATCTCTTGAGAAACATAAACGTGTTAAGAAGGATACCAACCACAGCCACAAAGTTGGGGACCTGAGTTTTTTCCAGCATCTCCTTGAGTTGATCCACCTCCACTCGATACTCATCCAGCTGACATTCTAACTTCTCTCTGCGTAATCGTTCATACTCCAGCTGGCCCTGCAGCTCTTTGATAGTCCTGTCAAAAAATTTTGTTTTCAATCAATAACCAATATCAACTAGCAATTATTTCTGGTAATAGTGAAAAGTATCCATACATTATATTTAAGGCAAATAAATCATTTATTCAACAAATATGTATTAAAAGTCTACTGTGAGCTCGCACTGATCTAGATCCTGGGAATAAAGTAGTGAACAAAGTAGGCCGTTTCTGCCCTCATGGGGCTTTCTTAGGCAGGGGAGAAAGACAGTAAAGAAAATAAGAAAATATATGTACTCAAATATAAGTATGTTGGAAGGTAATAAGTACTAGGGAGGGAAAAAATAGAGCAAGACAGTCTAGAAGATGTTGTAGAGGAAGGGGTTAATATTTCGTACACAGTGACCAGGGAACGCCTTACTGAGAAGGGGGCTTGTGAGCAAAATTCCAAAGGAAAGAGAAATAATTAAGTGGACATCCAGGGAAAGAGCATCCCAGACAGAACAGCAAGTGCAAAGGTCCTGAGGCAGAGAAATGCCTGGGAACTAGAAGAAAACTGGAAGCCAGTGTGACTGGAGTAGAGTCTGAGAGGTAAAAGAAGCCAGAACAAGCAGGGTTGTGCAGGTCACAGGGAGGACCAGGCTTCACTCAGTGAAACGGGAAGCCATTGGAGGGTCTCAACAGAGAGAGCAGGACTATAATAACAGATTTCTTTTGCTTTGTTCAGCTTTCTAATGATGTCAAATCCACTTTGTGTGATTACACAAATATCAAGTAAACAATTCAATGAGTTTTGTTTCTTTTCTTTTTTCGTGGCCAGGCCATGCAGCATGTGCCCCCTGCAGTGGAAGCACAGACTCTTTAAACACTGGACCACCAGGGAATTCCCTTCAATGAGTTTCCACTAATGTGTACACCTTTGCATTCACCATGACTACCAAGATACAAAACACTTCTGTCATCTCAGAAAGTTCCTCACATTCTCCCCAGGCAATCCTTGCTTTGCACAAGCACCCAAACTTCTGAACACTGATCATGTTAGATTAGTTTTGTCTCTGCTCATAAATGAAGTTGTACATTATATACATTTGTGGGCCTCGCTTCTTTTCAGTGAACAATAGGTGAAATTTATCTGCTTGGGTTTTAACATGATTAACAGACCACAGGGTATGAGGGTGGGAGAGGAAGGAGCAGGGACAAGGAGTTGGGAGACATATCAGGATAATGTGAAAATAAACGAAAATAAACCCAGACAAATGATGCTAGGATTTGAACCAGAGTTATTTTCTGCCTTATTGGGATGATGAGGGGACCAGAACTCCCAAGGCATGCTGACTTGTATGTCAGGTCTCAAAGAGGGCAATCTAAGAATAAACAATAGTAGCTCTAGTATGGAAGTGAGTGGGGTTGAGGCTGGGGATAGGAAGAACAACGTAACTATGGAAACCTAGAATTCAGAAAACAGGAAATGAAAATCAGCCCCATGATTGATTCGTTTCATCTAACTAATAACAAAATCAAAAGGACATCCCTCAACCAATTCTTAGCCAGGTTTTCTTTACATTTACATCTAGTATCAGGAGTTTGTATCCAAAAAATAAATGTCTTAGGATGTACTCAA
Organism: Bos javanicus; assembly: GCF_032452875.1. Lineage (NCBI taxonomy): Eukaryota > Metazoa > Chordata > Mammalia > Artiodactyla > Bovidae > Bos > Bos javanicus. Next base: position 12,629,986 of record NC_083896.1, read on the forward strand.
CACAAAGTGGGGAACAAAGAAGTGGATGGATCATGGAAAAGGCAAGGGAATTCCAGAAAAACATCTACTTCTGCTTCATTGACTAATACCTTTGACTGTGTGGATCACAACAAGCTGTGGAAAATTCTTAAAGAGATGGGAGTATCAGACCACCTTATCTGTCTCCTGAGAAACCTGTATGTGGGTCAAGAAGCAACAGTTAGAATCAGACATGGAACAACTGACTGGTTCAAAACTGGGAAAGGAGGACATCAAAGCTGTATATTGTCACCCTATTCCCTGGTGGCTCAGATGGTAAAGCATCTGCCTGCAATGCAGGAGACCCAAGTTCAATCCCTGGGTCGGGAAGATCCCTGGAGAAGCAAATGGCAACCCACTCCAGTACTCTTGCCTAGAAAATTCCATGGATGGAGGAGCCTGGTGAGCTACAGTCCTTGGGGTCACAAAGAGTCAGACACGACTGAGCGACTTCACTTACTTAATTTATATGCAGAATACATCATCTGGCCTGGATGAAGCACAAGCTGGAATCAAGATCACTAGGAGAAATATCAACAACCTCAGATATGCAGATGATACCACTCTAATGGCAGAAAATGAAGAAGAACTAAAGACTCTCTTGATGAGGGTGAAAGGGGAATGTGAAAAAGCTGGTTTAAAACTCAACATTATGGAAGAAATGGACAAATTCTTAGAAAAGTATCACCTTCCAAAACTGAACCAGGAAGAAATAGAAAATCTGAACAGATCAGTCACAAGCACAGAAATCGAAACTGTAATCAAAAATCTTCCAACAAACAAACCCCAGGACCAGATGGCTTCACAGGTGAATTCTACAAAAAATTTAGAGAAGAGCTAACACCTATCCTACTCAAACTCTTCCAGGAAATTGCAGAGGAAAGCAAACTCCCAAACTCGTTTCTATGAGGCCACCATCACCCTAATACCAAAGCCAGACAAAGATGCCACAAAAAAAGAAAACTACAGGCCAATATCACTGATGAACATAGACGCAAAAATCTTCAACAAAATCCTAGAAAACAGAAACCAACAACATATTAAAAAGATCATACATCATGATCAAGTGAGCTTTATCCCAGGGATGCAAGGATTCTTCAACATCCACAATCAATGTAATATACCACATTAACAAATTGAAAAATAAAAGCCATATGATTATCTCAATAAATGCAGAGAAAGCCTTTGACAAAACTCAACACCCACCCATTTATGATAAAAATTCTCCAGAAAGCAGACACAGAAGGAATATACCTCAACATAAGAAAAGCCATATATGATAAACCCCAGCAAACAGTATCCTCAATGGTGAAAAACTGAAAACATTTCCTCTAAAATCAGGAACAAGACACGGTTGCCCACTCTCACCACTACTATTCAACATAGTTTTGGAAGTCCTAGCCACAGCAATCAGATAAGAAAAAGAAATAAAAGGAATCCAGACTGGAAAAGAAGAAGTAAAACTTGCAGTGTTTGCAGATGACATGATCCTCTACATAGAAAACCCTAAAGATGCCACCAGAAAACTACTAGAGCTAATCAATGAATACAGTAAAGCTGCAGGATATAAAATTAATACACAGAAATCCCTTGCAATCCTATACACTATCAATGAAAAAATAGAGAAATTACGGAAACAATCCCATTCACCATTGCAACAAAAAGAATAAAATACGAATAAATTTACCTAAAGAAACAAAAGACCAATATATAGAAAACTATAAAACATTGATGAAAGAAATCAAAGATGACACAAATAGATGGAGAAATATACCATGTTTGTGGATTGGAAGAATCAATATAGTGAAAATAAGTATACTACCCAAAACAATCTATAGATTCAATGCAATCCCTATCAAGCTACCAACAGTATTTTTCACAGAACTAGAACATATAATTTCACAGTTTGTATGGAAACACAAAAAACCTTGAATAACCAAAGCAATCTTGAGAAAGAAGAATGGAACAAGAGGAATCACCCTTCCTGACTTCAGATGACACTACAAAGGTACAGTCATCAAGACAGTATGGTACTGGCACAAGACAGAAATAGAGATCAATGGAACAAAATAGAAAGCCCAGAGGGAAACCCAAGCACCTGTGGACACCTTATCTTTGACAAAGGATGCAAAAATATACAATGGAAAAAAAACAATCTCTTTAACAAATGGTGCTGGGAAAACTGGCCAACCACATATAAAAGAATGAAATTAGAACACTTTCTAACACCATGCACGAAAATAAACTCAAAATGGATTAAAGATCCAAATGTAAGACCAGAAACTATAAAACTCTTAGAGGAAAACAGGCAGAACACTCGATGACATAAATCACAGCAAGATCCTCTATGACCCACCTCCCAGAGTAATGGAAATAAAACAAAAATAAACAAGTGGGACCTAATTAAACTTAAAAGCTTATGAGCAATGAAGGAAACTATAAGCAAGGGGAAAACACAGCCTTCAGAATGGAAGAAAATAACAGCAAATGAAGCAACTGACAAAGAATTAATCTCCAAAATATACAAGCAGCTCATCAGCTCAAAACCAGAAAAACAAACAACCCAATGAAAAAGTGGCAAAAAGACCTAAACAAACATTTCTCCAAAGAAGACATACAGATGGCTAACAAACACATGAAAAGATGGTCAACATCACTCATTACTAGAGAAATGCAAATCAAAACTACAATGAGATATCATCTCACGCCAGTCAGAATGGCTGTTATCAAGAAGTCTACAAACAATAAATGCTGGAGACGGTGTGGAGAAAAGGGAACTCTCTTATACTATCGGTGGGAATGCAAACTAGTACAGCCACTATGGAGAACAGCGTGGAGATTCCTTAAAAAACTGGAAACAGAACTGCCATACAACCCAGCAATCCCACTGCTGGGCATTCACACCAAGGAAACCAGAATTGAAAGAGACACGTGTACCCCAATGTTCCTTGCAGCACTGTTTACAATAGCTAGGACATGGATGTCCATCAGCAGGATAAGGAAGTTGTGGTACATATACACAATGGAATATTACTCTGCTATAAAAAGGAACACATTTGAGTCAGTTCCAATGAGGTGGATGAAACTGGAACCTATTATACAGAGTGAAGTAAGTCAGAAAGAGAAACACCAATACTATATATTAACACATTTGTGGAATTTAGAAAGATGGTAACAACAATCCTATATGCAAGGCAGCAGAAGAGACATAGATGCAAAGAACAGACTTTTGGACTGTGGGAGAAGGCAAGGGTGCGGTGATTGGAGAAAATAGCCCTGAAACATGTATATTACCATATGTGAAACAGAGACCACTGCAAGTTCGATGCATGAAGTAGGGCACTCAAAGCTGGTGCTCTGGGACAAACCATAGGGATGGGGTGGGGAGGAAGGTGGGGGGGGTGGTTCAGGATGGGGGGACCCATGGACCCATGGCTGATTCATCTCAACGTATGGGAAAAACCATCACAATGTTGTAAAGTAATTATTCTCCAATTATTCTCGCACAGTCGTGTCCAACTCTATGCAACCCTATGGACTGTAGCCTTCCAGACTCCTCTGTCCATGGGATTCTTCAGGCAAGAATACTGGAGTGGGTTGCCATGCCCTCCCCGAGGGGATCTTCTGGACAAAGGGATCGAACCTGTGTCTTTTACATCTCGTTCATTGACAGGCAGGTTCTTTACCCTAGTGCCACATGGACAGTCCCACTGTATGGGGAAAACCATCATGATATTGTAATTATTCTCCAATTAAACTAATTTAAAAAATCAACTTTAAAAAAAGGAAGATCATGGCATCTGGTCCCATCACTTCATGGCAAATAGAAGGGGAGAAAAGTAGAAGCAGTGACAGATTTTCTTTGGCGGGGCTTGAAAATCACTGTGGATGGTGACTGCAGCCATGAAATTAAAAGGTGCTTGCTCCTTAGAAGGAAAATTATGACAAACCTAGGCAGTGTATTAAAAAGCAGAGATCACTTTGCCGACAAAGGTCCATATAATCAAAGCTATGGTTTCTCCGGTAGTCATGTATGGATGTGAGAGTTGGAGCATAAAGAAAGCTGAGCACCAAAGAATTGATGCTTTCAAATTGTGGTGCTGGAGAAGACTCTCAAGAATCCCCTGGACTGCAAGAAGATCAAACTAGTTAATCCTAAAGGAAACCAACCCTGACTATTCATTGGTAGGACTGATGCTGAAGCTTCAATACTTTGGCCACCTGATGCAAAGAGCCAACTCATTGAAAAAGGCCCTGAAGCTGGGAAAGGTTGAAGGCAAAAGGATAAGGAGGCAACAGAGGATGAGATGGTTAGACAGTATCACCAACTCAATGGACATGAATCTGAGCAAACTCTTGGAGTTAACCGAGGACAGAGGAGCCTGGTGTGCTGCAGTCCATGGGGTCACAAAGAGTCAGGCACAACTTAGTGACTGAACAATAACAAGAAGACTATTAAAATTGTGATGACCTTGGCTAATAGATTTGGAGTCAATAGATTCAGGCCAAATCCTGGCTGCACCCCTCGCCCTTAGTCCTCTCTTTGTGACTTCATGCAAGTCTCTTCACCGGTAAATTAAATCTTGGTTTCCTAATCCACATAGTGAGAGAATAGCTCATGGAAGTATGAAGATTGCATCAAACAATATATATGAGAGGCTTACTTCATGCCTAGCATACAGCAGAGCTCAGAAGTATCAACAGTACAAGTAGTATAGCAATCTGTCTCAGAAGTAAAGGGAACAAAATTTAAAGCTCATTATCTAGGAAATAACTGCTCCACTGTGAAGTACTTTTCTAGACTACAAGGGATCTAAGAAATCTCAGCTAGGCTCTTAGGCAGAGGCCAATACTAAAAACATTCTACAGCTCAAAGACTTTACAGAGGCAGTGGATAGCTACTTGTATGATGTGACTAATGAAATACAAAGACACTCTTATTAAAATAAAATTTTTTTTGGTTTACCACAACTTTCAAATATCCATGGAAAGATAGCTTATCAAAGACTTAGATGTTACTTTGAATAAATTACCAGATCTCTTACTGAGACTAGATGCAGAAGAGGATGAATGAAAGGGAAACAGGAGGTTCTAATGAGGAGGAGGGAGAGAATCCAATGAAAGGAAAGGGCAGGGGAAGCAAAGAACCCATGTGCTCCACTCTTTAAAGACCCACGTTTACTAAAACCAGAAGTCTCCCTGCTGCCTAACTGTGTTCTCTGCGCACTGTGTAAAGGAGACAGACTAGCAGAGCAGCAGTGGGAGGAGTAAGCACTTGACACCCTCTGTCTCAGCAGCTGTTCATCAACTAGAGAGGGGCCAGATGTGCCGAGAGCCGACCCTGGGTGCAGGAAGTGAAAGGCGAGGGGGCCCTCACTGCCTCCAGGCTTGCGAGCATTCTGGGGGGCACCACCATCCATGAACACAGGACTGGGTCACACACTTGTGAACAGGAAGTCCAATATGACAGGGATGGCTAGAGACTGTGTTGGCTGAAAATCGCGCAGAGCTGTCTCAAAAACAACAACTCCTCCTTATGTTTTAGTTTTGCAAGATAGAAAGTTCTGGAGAACGGTTGTGTGAAAATGTCAATGTACATAACATGACTGAATTCTACCTTAAAAACGGTTAAGGTGACATATTCTATGTTACGCATATTTTACCACAATTTTTAAAAAATCTTAACACCTTCTCCATCTGAGAGTTTAAGAGGAAAACAGGTTGGAAACTCAAACCCTTTGGTGGGATGAAAAAACAAGTTCTTCAGCAACAAACCCTCACGTGACATGTAGAAAGGTAAGTAAAAACAAATTACTAGAGTTTTGAGGACATTACTTTGCAGACTCGAGCTGTTCTTTCTTCTGCTTTATATCTTCTTCTGTTATTCCTCCCAAATGTTTATAGTTGCTCTCAGCAATTTCAAGGAGGTGTCTCAATTCTATGATTTTCTTAAAAGCTCTCACTGCAAGACAGAGTTGAACAGCAACCTAGTTTAGACAGGAAACAGCCCATGTGCTCACAGGAGGCCGGCCCTGAAGCATATTCTTCCTCTAGAGCCGTGTCTGCAAGGTCAGGGGGAGGGGAGGGAGGGAGGGTGGTGTCTACACAGAAGGATAAACACCAGTAGCAGAGTATTAGGGTGAACAAACAGTGAAATGCCTGACTGGGCGATACTGATGCTGGAGGAGGTCATTGTTACTGCTGTTATTAATACCATGAACAGGGAGGGAGGGAGGCTGGCCAGCAGCGTTTTAGGACTACCGATCACGCATAATCTAATTATGTCAGACAGTTAGAAAAATTGAAACATGCTTGATTTCTTTAAGATAAACCAGAACTAATACAATCCCCAAATTTTGTCATTAGTCACTTGTAGTACCTTCAAAAGATGATACTGAAAACGAAGTTTGCTGATAGCTGCTTTGAGCTATTCTCCAACTATTAAAACTAACATTTTTCTATCCTTTCTGGTACTAGTTCTCAACCTGGGTTGATTTTTCTCCTAGAAGGAGTATGCGACAATATCTGGAAAACTTTTAACTTGCTGGAGGATGAAGGGAAACAGGCTATTGGCATGTAGAGGCTCAGGATGCTACTAAAGATCTTAAAATACACACGAGAACCCCCTCAACAAAGAAGGATCTGGCCCAAAATGTCAATAGTACAGAAGCTGAGAAACTCTGCCATACAACTAGGTTAACAAATAACTTCCTCTGATTTATCTCTCAGTTGGTTAGAGTTGCAGGTTCCAAACTGCACACATCAGAATCAACTTGGGCACTTTTAAAAATGCATATGTTTGAGCCCCATGTCAGTCCTACAAATTCAGGTCTTCATACTCCTCAGGAGCTCCTCTGACAATGCAGATGTGCAGACAGGTTTGGGATCCACTGTAACCACCAGCAAGCAAATAAGGGGATTTTTTTTTTTTAATGTTACATAAGATTGAAAGAATTCTGACTGTTTATCTAATCTTTAGTATTTGAAGGCTATGTTTTGAAAAAGCTGTTCTATGGGATTGTAAGAGCTAGGACTGATCAGGATTAGCTCCAGGAAGAGAGATCTTAACAGAGGTGAAACTTAAAATAAAAGTGCTAAGAGTTACCGTGCATTTGTGGAGTGCCTATGATGGGCAGGACACTACGCGAAGTGCCTTGTACATTTTAATCCTCACAAGAACCCTGTCAGAAGGTAGAAATGGGCCACCTTGGCAGCAGTGAGTGTCTTCACTGAAAGCAACTGGATGCTGGATGACATGACAGGTGTGTTAAGCCAGGAGCCAAACATCAAATGGTTCCAGGGTTCTATGATGCCATGACCCTAAACCTAACTCACTAAAGAATGCTCTGAACTGAAACTCAGTTCCAAGAATTCTGGGATGACAAGAAATCCAACCAGTTCCCTGTAGGTGGTCTTGCAAAACCTAGTGTTCCAAGAAGAGACTGGCTAGTCCTTTGGATTTTGTTCTGGCATAAAATTAAATAAGGATAAGGAAATAGCACATACAAAACCCTCACTAGCTGCCAACACCACAGCCAGGCACCAGCAGTCTCACTGTATGACAAGGGTGTAAGAGGATGTTTACATCAAACACACCACAGTAGGAACCTGTTCTAGTTTCATTCATGGTCTTTCCCAAAGCATCTTTTAAAAATTTTGTGATTCACTGACAATGATACTTCACAAGTATCTCCTGCTCAAATCATTTCAGAAGACACTGAAATTCTACAAATTCCCGGCTCATTTTCCGCAATTCTAGTAAGTCCTTGCTAATTCTCAGTACAATCAACAAAAAGAAATCTAAGCACAAACAAAATAAAAAATAGATAAAGTGGATTTCATCAAAATGAAAAGCATGTGCACTGCAAAGGACATCATTAAGAAAAAAGACAACTCATGGAACAGGATAATATCTGCAAATCATGTGTGTGACACGGGACTTAAATCTGGAAGTTCTCTTACAACTCAATAATAAAAAGATAAATAACTCAGTTGAAACATAGGCAAAGGATTTGAGTAGACATTTCTTCAAAGAAGTTTTACAAGTGATCAATGGGCACATGAAAAGATACTGAACATCCCACTAATCATTAGGGAAATGCCAATCAAATCTACCAAATGAAATACCACTACACACTCTAATCAACTATTAATATAATCAATTAGACAACAACAAGCTCTGGTAAGATGTGGAGAAACTGGAACGCTCACATAAGGTTGGTGGGAATGTAAAATGGTGCGGCCACTTTGGAAAACAGTTTGAAGTTCTTCAAAATGCCAGACATACTTTTACCAGATGATGCAGCAATCCCAACTCCTAGGTGTATCCAAAGAAATGAAAATACACGTCCACACAAAAACATGTATACGAATGTTCACAGCAGCATTCTTCTTAATAACCAAAATATGGAAACAACTCAAATGACCAACAACTGATAAATGGATATATAAAGTGTATTTAGCAGTAAAAAAGAATAAATATGAAATATGAAACAATGTTACAAAGTACATGAAGCTTGAAAACGTGGTAAGTGACAGAAGCTAGTCACAAAAGACCACAGATGGTATCATCTCATTCATATGAAATGCCTAGAATAGACAAACCTACAGAGAGTAGGTCAGCAGATGCCTAATCTGAGGGATGGTCTGGGGGTAAGGAAAAGAAGGTAGGGGTAATAGGTACGAGGTTTCTTTTGAGGGTGATAGAAATACTACAAATTTTATTGTAATAATGGTTGCACAAATCTGAATTCACTAAAATCTTAATTAAACTGTACACTTTAAATAGGTAGACTGAATGGTATGTGAATTACATCTCGATAAAGCTATTTAAAATAAAGCTATCAGGAAATTCAGAAGATCATTGACTCTGAGCCTTGCTGTGAGGTGATCCTGCATTCACCAGGAAAGAGGTTTCTACCATCCCTGGAGAATAAGGTTCTATCTAACAGTGTTCTGGGAGTTCTTTAAAAAAATGTTCTTTTATTTAGACATGAATTAGAAATTTTTCTCAGAGACTACAGGTTTGGTACAACTAGTTCCTCCTGTCAGAATAACTGAAAATACTTCCCAGAGATCGGGAAGAAGGGAACTGGGCTTCCCTGGTGGCTCAGTGGTGAAGAAGCAGCCTCTCAATGCAGGAGACACAGGTTCAATCCCTGGTCCATGAGGATCCCACATGTTGAGGAACAACTAAGCCCATGCAGCACAACTACTGAGCCTGTGCTCTAGAGCCTGGGAGCCACAATTACTGAACCCACTGCTGCTACTACTGAAGCCCAGACGCTCAGGAGCCCGTGCTCCACAGCAAGAGAAGCCACCACAATGAGAAGCCCACGCACTGCAACCAGAGAAAAGCCCAAACAGCAACGAAGACTCAGCACAGCCAAATAAACGAATATCATTAAAAAAGAAAAAAAGAGGAAGGGAACTGACATTTACTAAGCTTCTGCCGTGAGCTAGGCACATCCCATTCGTTAGCGCCCTCTGTGAGGGTGATGTTAATATTCTCATTTTTACAGGTGAGGAAACCAAGGTTCAGAGTAACACAGCTAGAAAGAGGTGAAGCCCTGATGTCTGAATCCACTGCCCAAGCACTGCTCACTATACTACACCTGCCTCTGCTTTGGTTAGCCTCCATTCAAACAGATCCTTCTTCTCTTTCTCCTCATTATCAAAGAGTGCCATTGAAACAGTTGTTCTCATCCACTCATATGAGCCATGGTTCTCTGACAGACACCATGAGAAGTGAAATTAGGGTTATGTGGCATGAAAATATCACTTTCCTCATGGAGGGACTGAGATCATGTTCAACAACCCCTAGTACAAAACTTTGTACTACTTCTCCCCAAAATACCAAAGTATTGTACTTTGTAGATGGTAATTATCTTTAGAATAATTCCCCAAATTTGTGGTAAAAAGTGGCTACGGTATTTTTTTTTAAGGGAAAATCATGAAAGAGTTGGCACACTTACCTCTGGCATCTGTTTTATCCGACTCACTGAGACCTAAATCATCTTTGGCATCAGTGCTTCCCTCAACACCATGTCTTATAAAAAACCTAATATCATTTTCATTAATTTCATTCGCATCATCTATATCGTATTTCTGTAGTCCTTCTAATAGCTTTACTGCTGCTAAATGGGCAAACCTGTAGAAAAGAATTAGTAATTAACAGGATCCATAATCTTTTTCAAATTTAAATCACAGTTTGTACTTAATTTAGGGAATTACACTCTACATCATCTCACCAGCTCACCCACCACTAAAGAAGCAAAACTGTATCTGAAGGTCGGTGACATGGTGACACATACCCAGCTATGCAGGAAACTCAAATAGTTAGTGGAAACGAAGGATAAGCAGTCATATTAAAGGCTGATTCCATATTTTGGGGAGAGGCCAATTTACATGGCATGTGGAATCTTAGTTCCCCAACCAGGGATTGAACCCAGGCCCTCAGCAGTGAGAGTGCAGAGTCCTAACCACGAGGCTGCTAGGGAATTCCCAGATTCCGTAATTTTTAGTGACAAAAATCCAACTGAAAGAGGTGATCTACTATCAAAAGAATATTTGGTGGAGCCCCAGACACAGCTGCTCAACTGAGCAGAAAGCCCAGAACCACCCTACTTGATCTACCTGTGTTCACTACCTTTTCCTGATGGCCTAATTTGGACTGTAGAATTAGTTCTGGTTCCAGTTTTAGGGAAAACTACAGCTCTAGCCCCCTTAATCTTCATCCTTCCTCAACCCTCAAACACTCAGCATGGCTTTGAAATTTAATGGAAAAATAATGACTTTTCTGTCCACATTTCCTATTTTCTTTGATCTCTCCACACCTCTATGAAGCTAGTAATATACTCTTGGTTTTCAAGTTGTTGCTGTGACTGTATGTAATCTGCATTTTTTCCCCAAAGTTTTGCTAATTAAAATGTTTAATTGCTTTCTCTTAGGAGATGAAGAATTACTCACTAAACACAAAAACCTAAAATCCCTATTTTTTCCCCCACACACATAACCACATGCACACATATATCCTCACCTTTCACCAGGTATTGCAAATCATTAATGATACAGTAATAAAGACAGGAAGTTGTAAGGTTACAAAAATTCATTATATCTATTATTAGACTGTAACCTAACAGCTAGCACTTACTGAGTACTTGCGTTACAACACATTCAAGGGTACTAATGTAACACCACATTCACACTTAGCATTTTAGTGGATGAATGACAAAGAATGGGGGCCAGACATTACAATCACTCGTGATACTGACATAGACAAACAGATCCGTGGATTAAATATACGGTACAGAAATAAGCCCATGTATACATGGACACCTAACTTGGTCAAAGACACAAAGGCAATTCAGGAAAAAAGACAGCTGTTTCAACAAATGGTGCTAGAACAATTAGATACCCATATGCAAAAAAAAAAAGAACTTAGATGCATACCTCATACCATATACAAAAATTAATTCAACATGGATCACAGACATCAGTGTAAAACCTAAAACTGCACAATGTCTAAAAGAAAACAAAAGAAGAAATTTCTGTGACCTGGTGTTAAATCAAAGATTTCTTAGATATGATACCAAAAGCGTAACCCATAAAAGAGCAAATTGATAAAAAAAAATTTTTTTGTTCTTGGGACTTCCCTGTTGGTCAGTGGCTAAGACCCCACACTCCCAATGCAGGGGCCCAAGTTCCATCCCTGGTCAGAGAACTAGATCCCACATGTCGCAACCAAGAGTCCACATGCCATAACTAAAGATTCTGCATGCCTGCAACTAAAAGATCCCATATGCTGCAACTATTTTTTTTTAAATACATGCTACATGCTACAACAAAAACTGAAGATCCTGCAAGCCACAACTAAGATCCAGCACAGTCATATAAATTAGGAAATATTTTTTAAAAATTATTCTTGCTCTTCATTATTAAGAGGATGAAAAAACAAACCACAACTGAGAGAAAATCTTCACAAAACAAAAATCTGAGGAAGAATTAGTATCCAGAATATAGAAAAAGCTCTTAAAACTCAACAATAAAAACAACACTACCCAAGTTTTAATACTAGACAAAAGATCTGAACAGTCACTTTGCCAAAGGAAAACAAATGACAAATATGAATATGAAAAGATGCATCAAATCATTTTCCATTAGGAAAAAACAAAAGCCACAATAAGATACCAGTACACACCTACTGTAATTACAAAAATAAAAATATCTGGCAATATTAAATGCTGGCAAGACAAGGGGTAACAGAAACTCTCGTCCACTGCTTGTGAAATGCAAACTGGTGTGGTCACTTTGGAAGGCACTGTGACAGTTTGTTAAAAAGATAAACACACCCTTAGCATCTGACTTTCCTGGTGCCTCAGACGGTAAAGGGTCTTGCTGACAACGCGGGAGACCTGGGTTCGATCCCTGGGTCAGGAAGATACTCTGGAGAAGGCAATGGCAACCCACTCCAATACTCTTGCCTGGAAAATCCCATGGACGGAGGAGCCTGGTAGGCTACCATCCATGGGGTCACACAGAGTCAGACACGACTGAAGTGACTTAGCAGCAGTAGCAGCAGCAGTCCTACTCCTAAGTTATTATCCAAGTGAATTGAATACTTGCGTTCACACAAAAATCTGTATGTAAATACATATAGCAGCTGTATTCATAATCACCAAAAATAGATACAAATAAGACGTCCTTCAACAGGTTAGGGGATAATCAAACTCTGGAATACTATGGAATTCCACAGCCAATGGAATTCAACAACTGCAACAAGAAAAGAGATGAACCACTACACATGAACGAACTTCAAAATAATTATGCTCAGTGAAAAAAGCCACATACATAAGAGTATGAGTATATACTGTATGTTTCCATTTATATAAAATTCTAGCAAATGCAAACTAATCACTAGTGACAGAAAGCAAATTCACGTTTGCTTGGGGATGCAGCAGTGGAAAGCAGTGGACGGGAGAGAGATTACAAAGGTGCACAAGATTTTGTGGGGGGTGAAGGATAAGTTCACTATCTTGATTGTGATTATGACCTCACAGGTATATACAAGTATCAGAATTCATCAGTTTGTACTGTACAAATATGTGTGCTTTATTGATAAATCTATTTTTAAAAATAAAGACAAAAGTTAGCCTGAGTTGATAATGATGCTGCTGCTGCTGCTAAGTCGCTTCAGTCGTGTCCGACTCTGTGCGACCCCATAATGGCAGCCCACCAGGCTCCCCTGTCCCTGGGATTCTCCAGGCAAGAACACTGGAGTGGGTTGCCATTTCCTTCTCCAATGCATGAAAGTGAAAACTGAAAGTGAAGTCACTCAGACAATGCAGGAGACCCAGGTTCAATCCCTGGGTAGGGAAGATCCTATATATAACATGTACTGATAATGTAACTATAATTAATAAAAGTTACATTTGCACATTTATCTCTCCACAAGACCATAAGGTTGTTGAGAGCAAGGACTAAGTTTTTTCATCTTAGTAATTCTAATGCTAACCACAGCACCTGGAACATGGTTAAGCTGAATGAAAAACAATCAAATGAACAAATGGATAAACAAAGTATTCCTTGAGGACCTGATTTGAAATGAGCTCCAAGTGAGCAATAATGGGTGTTACACTTAATTCAAATACAAATATTAAAATTTGTTTCAAAATCCATACAGCTCCTTTTGATTCCTCCTTTCTATCACACAGCATTTCTCAACAGGTACCAGCATTTGGGTGGGACAATTCTTCACTATACACCACTGTTCTGAGCACTATAGAATGTCTGGCATTCTGGACTGACCTCATGAAACATCAGTGATGGTCTCCATCACTGTGACAACACCCCTCCACACACATTTCCAAATTCACCACCCCACGAAAAAAGGGGACGATACTATCTCCCAACTGAAAAGTACTGCTTTAGAGAGAAGAGCCGATACGCTGTCAAACATCAGTTCAGCTTGAAAATTATCATGCCATCAGCATTTGACTGAGTCCTATAATTTCAGAAATCTTCAGAGATAGAATTCTGAGTACAGGAGAATAAATGCAAAATTTTAAAAACAAAGACAGAAGCAAAACAGATAGAGATACCTCTTAGCCACATCACTGGGTTTCTCCCTCGCTTTGTTGGTAATGTTATTGTCTGCTCCCATTTTAATTAGCCATTGCAAACACTCTATATGGCCTTGCCCAGCAGCTGTAAAAAACAAACAAAACAAAATGCACACACACACAGAAAATCAGTAAACAATTTTCTAAAATTTTGGACAGTACCACTAGAGAATACTTTTGTAAATACTAATCCTTACAATAATCAACAAAAGTAGGTGGCCAGATGTTATCTTCTCTATTTCATTTATTCATTCATTAGACACATATTTAATCAAATGTTTGCTATGCTCAGCCCTTATGTAGGAACTTTACATACAGATACAAAAAACCTCAAGTTCACAGAGGATATTTATTTAACATCACACAGCCAATAAGTAATGGACTTGAAACTATATGCTTTGTGCTAACCCTTATCCAGTGCTCATCGACTGTACTCACAGCTCCTGACCAATTCTGTATCAGGCCAAATGTGAGTATAATCTGTGTGAATGTGAAAGACTGAAAAATCTTGTCATCTTGTATAAATAGTTTATACCTCTGACCTTCACAACTCAGAATTTACAGGCTCCTCAATGATTACCTAAACTGTTCATTACCTTTCCTTAAAACACATGCACTCAATATTAATTTTCACCTCCACAACTCAGCTTGTATGCTTTCGTACCTGGTGCCCATCACCCAATTATATGCTCATCTAACTTCTCCCCTCCTCCTCAGTCCATCTCAAGACTCAGGGAAACTGTGCGGGGGGGGGCGGGGGGGGGCGGGGGGGGTGGAGTTCAATAATCTAAAAAGATCTGAGTTTAGATTCACTGAACAACAGACTGGAGGACAGGACAGAACTTAGAAAGTAGCTGGCATACAGAAATAACAGACGTCTACAGAGTTGATGAATAAATGATGAAGAAAATGAATGAAATCTCAGCTCTGCTCTTACTAGTTGTGCAACCTCAGTCAAGAAACCTGAGGGGGGTGGTACAAATGGGGAATTTGGAATTATCAGATAGACTACTATATATAAAACAAATAAATAATAAGGACCTACTGTATGGCATAGGGAACTATATCTTGTAATAATCTACAAAGGAAAAGAATCTGAAAAAGAATATGTACATATATGTAAATATAATCACCTTGTTATATATCTGAAACATTGTAAATCAACTTAACTTCAATTTTTTTAATGAACATTAAAAAACAAATCTGATCCCTCTGGACCTCAATTTCCTTGATGTCATATTTATAAGAATAATACACTACTGCTTCATAAAACTACAATAAGGATTAAATATGATGACAGTTTTACACCTTGCTTAGTGTTTGCTGCTGCTGCTAAGTCACGTCAGTCGTGTCCGACTCTGTGCAACCCCATAGACGGCAGCCCACCAGGCTCCCCTGTCCCTGGGATTCTCCAGGCAAGAACGCTGGAGTGGGTTGCCATTTCCTTCTCCAATGCATGAAAGTGAAAAGGTGAAAGTGAAGTTGCTCAGTCGTGTCCGACTCTTATCGACCCCATGGACTGCAGCCCACCAGGCTCCTCTGTCCATGGGATTTTCCAGGCAAGGGTACTGGAGTGGGGTGCCATTGCCTTCTCCATGCTTAGTGTTTGCTAACATATTATATCTATATTCCCGTGACACTTCTGTAATTTAACCCCAAGAAACTTCTGTTCCTTAACATCTACTCCTGAATTGCTATTCCATGTATTTTAACAGCCAAATACTTTTTGCCACTGATTACATCCTGACTTATACAAATCTCTAGGTGTTCACAGTATAAGCATGTAGCTCCTTAGTAGTAAGGTCTAAATCTCATACTATCTTCACGGTGCAGGCATGTGGTTGGTGCTGAATACATACATGTGTGCTCAGTTGCTCAGCTGTGTCTCTTTGTGACCCTATATGGGACTCCATAAATGTTTATCTTTTAAGTGAATGAATGGATGAAGATGACTACTTTGGAGAACTCTGCCTTGTTGTCTTAACTTTCCAACTGTTTAACCCTTTAGGTCAATGATGTGTAGCTCTGCATACATATTTGAATTATGTGCTGTGTGTGTGCTCATTCATGTCTGACTCTTTGTGATCCCGTGGACTATAGCCCACCAGGCTCCTCTGTCCATTCTCCAGGCAAGAATACTGGAGTGGGTTGCCATTCCTTCTGCAGGGGATCTTCCCGACCCAGGGACTGAACTAGCATCTCCAGCATCTCCTGCACTGGCAGGTGGATTCTTTGACCACTGAGCCACCTGGGAAGCCCTGCTGAATATATACATGCCTCTGTAAAATGAGTCAAAGAAGAGGAACTTTTGGTATGACTCTGATGCTTTAAAAGTCAATCTACCTCCAATATTGGCAACAGTGAGGAAAGGACACAAAGCCAGACCCAGTGACATGGCAATGCCCTCACTGCAGCATGCAGCCAGCTTACAGAGGCCTGTAAGGCTCTTGTCCTCCCCTTCTCTGCTTGACTCATCACCAAAATTCAGTGCTGGCTCCTCAAGAGACGGGCATTTCTCTCAGCAAATCTAAAACCAGCTAACAAAGAATACTGCAGGGGACTTCCCTGATGGTCCACTGGCTAAGGCTCCACACTCCCAACGCAGAGGGCCTAGGGTTCAATCCCTGGTGAGGGAACCAGGTCCCACATGCTGCAACCAAGGATTTCTCATGCTATAACTAAAGACCTCATGCATGGCAACTAAGACCTGGCACAGCCAAAAAAATAAATAAATATATATTTTAAAAAGAGAACACTATGGGATTTCCCAGACCTCAAGATGCCCATCTTTGTTATAATGCTACAACAATGACACCCCACATAAACATTAGCAATAGAAACCAGTTTTATATATATAGGATATGATATGGAACTTTGCTCCAGGGTACCACGTTTTAAAAAATACTCTATGAACATTTTGAATCTCCTCCCCATTCACAAACATTCAGCGGAGATAGGTGCAATGAAATTCTCCAAGTCTAGGGTAGAACGTTTACCGAAGTGAGGACCTTTCTATGTGAGGAGAAACCCCTTTTTCATGTTCCTCTTCCTCCTGCTCCACTGACCCTCTCTCTGCTAAAATATGGTGCTTAGATTCTATACTTGAGATGCAATATGACTTAGATGAACTTTAATGATTAAGCTAACAACAGAACCAACAGAAACATAATCTGCGACTGGGACTCCCAGGAGTAATGTATGAAATAAAGTCCAATTTAAACACAAGACTATATTAATAAGCCTACTTTTTACACTAAGACTTTTAAAAGAATTATATGCCACTGATTATAAAGAAACTTATGACATATCACAAATGAAACAGAATGGAAATTCACATGCAGTAGGTTAAAGATTTGGTTTTTGATTTTATAAATGAAAGTAAGATTGTCAAGAATAAATCCTACAGTATATATTCCCACCACTGAGCTGACAATTTAACAGTCTGATTAAAAAACAAACATAAGGAGATTAAGATTCTAGAATTTCATAGAGGGAAGGAGAACACAAAGAAAAGTGGCAGATATTTTGAAAGTGTGTTCAAATCTAATGTTCATTGATATTTCTATGGCAGTAAAAACATTTTTGCAGGGTACAAGAAAGAAGAAAATTCTACTCAACCTTATTAAAAATATATATATTTATTTATTCGGCTGCATCAAGTCTTAGCTGCCACACGTGGGATCTTAAATTGTGTCATGTAGGATCCTTTGTTGTGGGCTGTGGGCTCACTGCACCAAGGCATGTGGGATCTTAGTTCCCTAAACAGAGAGCGAACCCACATCCCCTGCACTGCAAAGGCGGATTTTTTAACAAAGGGACCACCAGAGAAGTCCCCTGCTCAATCTTTTTTTCTAGAGAGATGGTTTCTGTTTCAATAAATTAATCAGTCATTTTTAGTCCAAAGAAATGATAGTCCTCAGAAACTTCTCTGGTAGTGAATATGACACTGCTATGTAGCTAACATGACAGTGTCACATGAGAATTTCTTGTGAATTACCCTCAAATGTAATAATGTGTAAATGTCTGACATAAAAGAAATTATCACACTTGAGTTGAAAATTAAGTACCCTGTGTCCCATATAAGGTAGACTGATACCTCTCAGCATATCAGGAAAAATTTTACATTTTCATGTGCTTCCAATGAATAATTATTTTAACAGGCAAGTAACTCAACAGCTGCTGTTGCTGCTAAGTCACTTCAGTCGTGTCTGACTCTGTGTGACCCCATGGACGGCAGCCCACCAGGGTCCCCCGTCCCTGGGATTCTCCAGGCAAGAACACTGGAGTGGGTTGCCATTTCCTTCTCCAATGCATGAAAGTGAAAAGTGAAAGGGAAGTTGCTCAGTCATGTCTGACTCTTAGCGACCCCATGGACTGCAGCCTACCAGGCTCCTCCATCCATGGGAATTTCCAGGCAAGAGTGCTGGAATGGGGTGCCACTGCCTTCTCCAAAGTAACTCAACAGAAATTGTGTCAAAACTGAAGCAGGAATCATAACTTACCTTTATGCATAAGAGTTGATCCATTATTATCACGTTCATTAATATTAATTACTCCATCTTCTATTAATTTCTTAAGCATTTCCAAATCACCCTTAAAGGCAGCCACATGACCTGGAAATGCTAAATCTATGAATAAAAAAATTTAGTATTTCAGTAAACACAGGAATTCATTCTTTTTCCCTGCCTTAATCAGTCACATATTTCAGGTTTCAATATCATGAGAATGTTATATTAGAATTAGTTTAGTTGATGCAATGAAAAGTAATAAGATTATTATTATGTGCCTTTCCACCCCTTGGGATATCAAAAGGACTATACTGTACCAGAACTATTCCTGTCATCTCCCCTGTTTCTCTCAGGCCACCACAAAATACAAGGAGATGGTCATTTTCAACCTTTTGCATAAAGATATACTTGGTCTTGGGAGAAGGCAATAGCACCCCACTCCAGTACTCTTGCCTGGAAAATCCCATGGACAGGGGAGCCTGGTAGGCTGCAGTCCATGGGATCGCTGAGAGTTGGACACGACTGAGCGACTTCACTTTCACTTGTCACTTCATGCACTGGAGAAGGAAATGGCAACCCACTCCAGTGTTCTTGCCTGGAGAATCCCAGGGACAGGGGAGCCTGGTGGGCTGCCATCTATGGGGTCACACAGAGTCGGACACGACTAAAGCGACTTTGCAGCAGCAGCATACTTGGTCTCAAGTTCTCCATTTGCACAGACCATTTCGTTTATAAGGAAGTGATGAAAACAAAAGAAACTGGAAGCAGATAAAGTATATATGTGTGTGTATACATCTACAGGTGTGCATGCAACTGACCTGGCACCTAGCACATAGCAAATACTTAATAAAATGTTTTTAATGATAACCATTGCACACACTGGACCCTTACTGAATGTCAAGCTTGGCAGTAAGCACTTATAAGGACTGCCTCATTTTGCCCTCTTAACAACCTGCAACAGCTATTCTCAATTTTATGTATGGAAAGAAAACAACCTAGAATACTCAAAGATTATTTTTAAATGTACAAAGTTGAAAATATAGTAGCTGATTACCAGTCTTACTATAAAACTATAGTAATCAAAACTTTGTAGTATTGGTAAATAAATGGAATATCAATAAGACAGAATGCACAAACAAAATATGGGCCATCCACACAATGGAATACTACTAAGCAATAAAAAGTAATGAACTACTAATATACATAATACAAATGAATCTCAACAGACTTCCATTAGAAAACCCAAACTAATCTATAGTGACAGAAAACAAATCAGTGGTTGTGTAGGCCAGGGTGAAAGAAGGGATGAGAGGGTATGAAAAAATATTTGAGGTAATGAAAGTGCTTTGCATCTTGATTGTGATAGTGGTTTCATGATATATAGTAAAACTCAAACTGCATACTTTAAATATAGTTTATTGTACATAAATCATATTTTAATAAAGTTTTTTAAAAAAAAGGACATCATTTGTGAAAAAACAAGTCACAGTGTGAGAAAAAATATATCAGATAAAATTAATAAAAGATAGGTATCAGAACTATATAAAAGAACTCAAGTAATTTAGAAAAGGACAAACAACAATTCTACAGGCAATTCATAGAAAAGTAAACTAGAACAGCCAGTAACTTTATGAAACAATGTTCAACCTTATTAGTAATCAAAAAATGCAAATTAAAACACAAGTTAAACCTCTTCATACCCAACTAAGTGGCAAAAATTTTTAAGTCTGACAATACTGAATATTGTTCGCCTAAATTCTCACCAAACATTGCTGATGAGAGTGTAAATTATTACAACCACTTTGATGAAGAATGCAGCATTTATACCTATTTATACTGAAGATGGGCGTATCCCACCAAACAAAGCCTAAAGTAGAATTTCCCAAGTGTTTACCAAGGCAGAGCTCTCAACTCTCAGTCTTCAGAGTAGACAGGCAGTACACCTCAAGAAGTCTCACCCACTGGCACCAGTGTGCCACCCAAGTATCATCTTCAGTGTAGGCTATGTGTGCAAAAGGTAGGGAGGCACTTCCCTAAAGAATATCTTGCACATGCACACAAGGACACTTTTAAGAATATTCATCACCACATGGATTGTAACACTGAAAACTGTAAACAATCTAAATATCAAACTGGAGAATGGAATAATTATGTTTTTATTAAATGCCATACTACACAAAAACTAAAAAGAATAAACTAGAATACATCCATCTGTCTAATAAGCCTCAAAAAATCATCAGATCAGATCAGTCGCTCAGTCGTGTCCGACTCTTTGCGACCCCATGAATCACAGCACGCCAGGCCTCCCTGTCCATCACCAACTCCCGGAGTTCACCCAGACTCACGTCCATCGAGTCAGTGATGCCATCCAGCCATCTCATCCTCTGTCGTCCCCTTCTCCTCTTGCCCTCAATCCCTCCCAGCATCAGGGTCTTTTCAAATGAGTCAGCTCTTCACATGAGGTGGCCAAAGTACTGGAGTCTCAGCTTTAGCATCATTCCTTCCAAAGAAATCCCAGGGCTGATCTCCTTCAGAATGGACTGGTTGGATCTCCTTGCAGTCCAAGGGACTCTCAAGAGTCTTCTCCAACACCACAGTTCAAAAGCATCAATTCTTCGGCGCTCAGCCTTCTTCACAGTCCAACTCTCACATCCATACATGACCACAGGAAAAACCATAGCCTTGACTAGATGAACCTTTGTTAGCAAAGTAACGTCTCTGCTTTTGAATATGCTATCTAGGTTGCTCTTAACTTCCCTTCCAAAAAATCATAACATTTGGCAAAAAAAAGTCAGAGAAGAATACATACTGTTTTATGCCATTTTTATAAAGTTTTAAAAGAAGTTTCAGGGACTTCCCTGGTGGTGGTTAAGAATCCACCTGCCAATCCCGGGGACATAGGTTCATCCCTGGTCCAGGAAGATCGCACATGCTGTGGAGCAAGCCCGTGCGTCACAACTGCTGAGGCTGTGCTCTAGAGCCTTTGAACCGCAACTACTGAGCCGTCATGCTGCAACTACGCACGCCCGTGCACCCAGAGCCCAGTGCCCTGCAACAGAAGAAGCCCTTGCGCTGCACTGAAGAGTGGCCCCAGCTCGTCACAATTAGAAAAAGCCTGCGCACAGCAACAAAGATCCAGAGCGGCCAAAAATCAATCAATCAATCAATCTTAAAAAAAAAAGTTTCAAAGACTACTAGTTGTCCACTAAAACCTCCTTCCTTTCATAGCAACAAGAGTTGTAGCAGAGCTGAGGGTTCTCAGCTGGTTACTGAATTCTCCAGGCTTCCCCACGGCTGAGTGTGGCCATGTGACTGACTAACCTCTTGCCAACAGGAGGTTAAAAAAAGTGATGACTGCAAATTAGACTTTGAAAATCCTAGCTTATACTTTGTTCTCTCCCCACCTCCTGCTGGATTAGCAACACCTAGAGAGAGAGCTGGTTAGGATGACAACAGGTCTCTGATTGACTACACAGAACAAGATTCACTCTCCAACTGAAGCTATCCCATAAAAGAAATAAACTTCTATATCATTTAAGCTGTTGAATTTTAGGATTTCTCATTAGTTACAACAGTTTAGTTCCCTACTCTAAAAATTCACAAAATGATACTGCATATTTTTGTGAGTACATATATACTAAATATAAAACCACAGAATGGAATTATAAATCTAAAACAATGGTTACCTCTGAGGATGGAGAAAAGGGAATGAATGGTACTGAAACAGAAAACTTCAAGTATATCTAACCTAATATTTTATTCTTAAATCTAGTGGTATAAAGGATGTTCATTATGTTAATCTCTCTCTATATATATATCTGCTTAAAATATTTCATACAAAGAAGAGAATCTGGATGAATTGTGTGAACAATGATATGCAATATATTTTAATATAATATTTGCCTTATAACTCCTTTCCTTTTCTTCTCTATTCTGCTTTTTAAATGCTAAAACACTTCAGACTTATTACTTACTTTCTTGATCTGTTGGATCATTTCCTTCATACTCAGACCCCCGGATAAACTGTAAAATGTTCTGCTTGAAGAACCTCTGGGCCAGGTCCAATACATTTTCTCCATTATCATTGAAGGCTTTCAAACCTTGGGAAGCACTGCTCATTCTACTGAGTAGGAATTTAAAACAGTGAAGGTGGCCTTCCATGGCTGCTAAGTGAACTAGAGGTGAGAGGGAAAATAACAATTTAATTTTAGATTGACAATAAAATAACTTGAAAAAAGAAATAACATATTAATTCTAGTTCTCCTAGGGAGATGACTATCCTTACTCTAAATAACGGGGCTTCCCAGGTGGCACAGTGATAAAGAATCCATCTACCACCTTCCCTGGGTTGGGAAGATCCCCCAGAGAAGGGCATGGCAACCCACTCCAGTATTCTTGCCTCAAGAATTTCATGGACAGAGGAGCCTGGTGGGCTACAGTCCATGAGGTTGCAAAGAGTCAGACACCTGAGCATGCACACACACACACTCTTATATAACAGAGATGTACTCTGGACGCAAGGATGAAAGTGAAAGTGAAGTTGCTCAGTCATGTCCGACTCTTTGTGACCCCATGGACTGTAGCCTAACAGGCTCCTCTGTCCATGGGATTTTCCAGGCAATAGTACTCAAGTGGATTGCCATTTCCTTCTCCAGGGGATCTTCCCCACCCAGGGATCAAACCCGGGTCTCCCGAATTGTAGACAGATGCTTTACCGTCTGAGCCACCAGGGAAGTCAAGGATCACAGACCGTTTTTTCAGCATACTTATCCTTAGGTAGCCTCCAAGTCAGGCCACAGCAGTAGGCTTAATGGTTGAACAGTTACACTTACTGTGAACTAGAAAAGCTAAATAAAGGTCACCAAAGCGCAGATCTGAAAAAATTTTCATGGAAAGCGAAATCCAAACTGTGCAGCTTATATGAGAAAAAAACCTTTCTATATATTATTATCAGTCATGTCCGACTCTTTGCGACCCCATGGACTGCAGCACACCAGGCCTCCTTGTCCATCACCAGCTCCCGGAGTTTACTCAAACTCACGTCCATTTGAGTCAGTGATGCCATCCAACCATCTTATCCTCTGTCATCCCTTTCTCCCACCACCAGGGAAGTCCTCTATGTAATATAGGTGATAGGTGGGTTATCTCAATATTTTGGAAAAAAGTGGAAGAAATAAACCAAAATAGTCATTATGCAAATAGGGGTAATGTTATTTTTATCACTATGCATTTTGTCATTTTCTATAAATATTACTTTTATTATAAACAAGAAAACTGGATCAAAACTGCAATCTATTCACACAAACTATCTCACCCATTCCTTCTCTTAAATTCTTGAAAACAATAGGAAAGATATTTCTTAAAGCCATAATGACAAGAAAAACAGACAAGAATACTGTGAACAGACAAAAAATGTTAAGGGGGCAGGGGGTGCTTCCCTGGTGGTCCAGTGGTTAAGAACCTGCCTTGCAATGCAGGGGACACAAGTTTTGATCCCTGGTCTAGAAAGATCCCACATGTCTCCAGGCAACTAAGCCCACCCAGCCTACAGGCCCTGCTCTACAACAGTAAGAAGCCCACGCACTGCAATGAAGACTCAGCACCATGAAAATAAACTGAAACTAAATAAATTTTAAAAAATGTTTAATGTTAAGGAATCCCTGAAAGAAAATATAATGAATTAGACTGGAGAGCCA
Source organism: Bos javanicus (assembly GCF_032452875.1). NCBI lineage: Eukaryota > Metazoa > Chordata > Mammalia > Artiodactyla > Bovidae > Bos > Bos javanicus. Next base: position 12,654,328 of record NC_083896.1, read on the forward strand.
TACCCCAAAATCTGCAAAAATAAAGGAGTGGTTCTGAAGTACTACAAGCTTAGAGGCAATAATTACAAAGAACAGGAGAGCCTTTACACCTCTTGAGAAGTGACCATTGGGAAACAGTCCAATTCATGTATAAATCTTGGCTCTGGACAAATAGGGCAGTGCCCAAGTGACCAGAAAAACTCAGGAGAATCAATTAAGTAACAATATCCGAAAGACACTTCATTGGCACGTGCCACTGTACACTTTCTCAGCTGAACTTTCCATTAGAAAACTCCCCCTGAAAGTTCAGATTCCTCTAACTACTTATTCGTTGTATACACTGAAATGTATTATAGGAATTTCTAACTTTACAGGTCAAAAACTGAACTCCTTACCCTTTTTTACATACATACACAACTCTCCCCATCTCAGTTACTAGAAATGCTCTTCTTTCTGTGAAGCTCAGGCCAAAACCCTGAGTCCTGTTTCTGTCACTCCCCACATCTTATCAATCAGCAAATCTTACTGGCTCTATCTTTAAAAGATACACAAACCCCAATCACTTCTCACTATCTTTGCTGCCTCTACTATCTTTGCTGCTCTACTCTGGCTAAGAAATTGCAGCCTAAATTATAGCATCAAGCTCCTAAATGCTCATGCCCACACCCGCATTACAATCTAGTATTATGAACATACTAGCCAAAAATGATGCTCTTAAACAGATCACCTTTATGTAAAAATCCTTCAGTGGCTCCTGTTACCTCTCAACCTCATCATCTATTACTAACCTCCTCACTTCTGTTTGAACTATACTGACTTGGTGTTACTACTCACTGTTACACAAATATACCCAGGCACGACGCTGCCTCAAGAGCTTTACACTTGCTCAAGTTCTTCCTAAAATGTTTCTCCTCCAGGATATCAAGACCTGTTCTCTCAACTCCAAGTCTTCACTCAACTGTCAACTCTTCATGCAGGCTTCTCTCACCACCCTATTTTAACTTGATCCCTGTAACACTGTACTTCCCTTTGCAATTGAACCTAAACACATCCTTATTTAATATATGTTTTGTTCATTCAGTTCAGTTCAGTCACTCAGTCGTGTCCGACTCTTTGAGACCCCATGAATCGCAGCATGCCAGGCCTCCCTGTCCATCACAAACTCCCGGAGTTCACCCAAACCCATGTCCATTGAGTTGGTGATGCCATCCAACCATCTTATCCTCTGTCGTCCCCTTCTCCTCCTTCCCTCAATCTTTCTCAGCATCGGGGTCTTTTCAAATGAGTCAGCTCTTCACATGAGGTGGCCAAAGTATTGGAGTTTCAGCTTCAGCATCAGCCCTTCCAATGAACACCCAGGACTGATCTCCTTTAGGATGGACTGGTTGGGTCTCCTTGCAGTCCAAGGGACTCTCAAGAGTCTTCTCCAACAACACAGTTCAGAAGCATCAGTTCTTCAGTGCTCAGCTCTCTTCACAGTCCAACTCTCACATCCATACATGACCAATGGAAAAACCATAGCCTTGACTAGATGGACCTTTGTTGGCAAAGTAATGTCTCTGCTTTTTAATATGTTGTCTAGGTTGGTCATAACTTTACTTCAAAGGAGTAAGTGTCTTTTAATTTCATGGCTGCAATCACCATCTGCAGTGATTTTGGAGCCCAGAAAAATAAAATCAGCCACTGTTTCCACCGTTTCCCCATCTTTTTGTCATGAAGTGATGGCACCAGATGCCATGATCTTAGTTTTCTGAATGTTGAGCCTTAAGCCAACTCTTTCACTCTGCTCTTTCACTTTCATCAAGAGGCTCTTTAGTTCTTCCTCACTTTCTGCCATAAGGGTGGTGTCATCTGCATATCTGAGGTTATTGATATTTCTCCCAGCAATCTTGATTCCAGCTTGTGCTTCATCCAGCCCAGCATTTCTCATGATGTACTCTGCATATAAGTTACATAAGCAGGGTGACAATATACAGCCTTGACGTACTCCTTTTCCTATTTGGAACCAGTCTGTTGTTCCATGTCCAGTTCTAACTGTTGCTTCCTGACCTACATATAGGTTTCTCAGGAGGCAGGTCAGGTGGTCTGGTATTCCCATCTCTTTCAGAATTTTCCACAGTTGATTGTGATCCACGCAGTCAAAGGCTTTGGCGTAGTCAATAATGCAGAAATAGATGTTTTCATGGAACTCTCTTGCTTTTTCCATGATCCAGCAGATGTTCCCAATTTGATCTCTGGTTCCTCTGCCTTTTCTAAAACCAGCTTGAACATCTGGAAGTTCACAGTTCACGTATTGCTGAAGCCTAGCTTGGAGAATTTTAAGCATCACTTTACTAGCGTGTGAGATGAGTGCAATTGTGCAGTAGTCTGAGCATTCTTTGGCATTGCCTTTCTTTATTCATTTTTATTATTATTATTAATAATAATTACCCCCTTACCACCATACAAAGGCAGACACTTTTGTCTGTTTTATTTGCAGTGATATCCACAGCACCTAGGGACTGATGGACAGATGCTTTAAAAATAAATTTTGAATTAATAATTTTTAAGAGAGAGATCTGAATATAAGCAGTATAGTCCTGAGGCCACATTCTTAACCTCTACATTATACTATTAAAAATATACTATAAATGGTTATAAAATAATTATACATTTTTTAGAATGTATAGTTTTAAAGAAATAAAAGTTGAATGTTTTTTCAATGAGCAGTGAACAATAGACGAACGAAGTGATCAGGCAAATTCAATAAAGTACTAAATAAAAATGAAACCGCCCCTTACCTTGCATTACAGAAAGGTCGGTGATAGGTGGGCTGGAGATTTAAACGTAAAATGAAATAATAAAATTCCTAGAAGATACTATAAGAGTATCCTTGGGAATTCCCTGATGACCCAGTGGTTAGGACTCCACGTTTTCACTGCAGAGCCCAGATTTAACCCCTGGTCAGGGAACTGAGACACCTCAAGCCGTGCAGTGTTGCCAAGGGAGGAAAATTTACACACACACACACACATGCGCACACACACAAAAGAGTGTCTTCACCTAGTAGGAAAAGACTTTTTAATAAGATTCAGAAAACGCTAACCATAAAGGAAGAGCTTATTAAACATTAAAATTAAAATTTCTATTCATCGAAAGATATCTCAAAAGAATGAAAAGGCAAGACATAGAAAAGATAGTTAAATGGGAAAGATAGTTGCAACGCCTGTGACAAAGAGCTTGCATCTAGCATATATAAAGACCCCTATAATTCAATTAGAAAAAAGACAGTTTAATAAAAAAAAAAATGCAGAAGTTTCACACTGGTATTTCACAGAAGAAAATAACTAAACAGCCATTAAACATATGAAAAGATGTTCTACATCCCTAGTCATCAGGGAAAATACAAATTAAAACCACAAAAATATATTACTACATACTCAAAAGAATGACTAAAACCAAATAAATAAATACATTTTTAAAAAAAAATGTTCATGTCAAATATATTTTACTACCTCAGTTTTGTTAGGAACTATTAGAATGATGACAGTTTAAACTTCTTAAACATGATTCAAACATTTGAAAAGTTTATATTAATGAAAAGTCAAAATGTTTGCTTTTGCAAATACCTGGAAGGTTTCCGTTGTAGTCCACGTCCTCTACACTACATCCCCATTTCACGAGAAGCTGCAAACAGCCAAGCCGCCCATGAAAAGCTGCATAGTGCACAGGTTTCCACTCTCTCTTATCAGTCACGCTGGGATCCTAGAGATAACATTCACAAGGACTCAGTTTCTTCCCATTTTGCAGCAAAAACACTAAGTCTAGCAGCTTAATTCTACAAATGAGAACAAGAAGCTGTTATTAAAACTGTAAGGCAAACACTAAATATAACAGAAATGTTTACTGCAACCACTGATTTGAACATATGAGCTAAAATAAAATACTAATGATATTTTAAAATCTTTTTAAAAAGATTATAACTTGCCACGTAGAAACTGTTTCTAAAAAGGTACTTAACTAGTCATTTTACAGGTCACAAGTTCCTGACCAACAAAATGAAAGATGGATTCAAATAATCAAATCATATCTTGGGAATGTAATCCAAGAGTTAATGAAAAATATTTAATTCTTATAAGAAGTTATTTTTTATAACCACTGCAATTTTAAAAATAAATATTACAATAAATGAAATTTTTGGAGATATAAATCACTTTGTAAATTAGTTCATGAACTAAGAGTTACAAAAGAAACATGGGTAAACACATATCAATTCAAAAAGGTTACAATTGCTGGTTAAGATGTGTTTGAAAGCCTCAAAATCTTCCCTGGTAAACTCTGAACTCATATGAAGGACCTATGGCCTCTGAAATATTTTGTACCACTAAGCTGTTTTTTTTTGTTGCTGAAGATTTAATTAAATTATTGCTCCCATGTTTAAGGATGGGAAAGTTAAAAAGAGAGATCAAATTATGTCCAGAGTCTTATGAAGGATATAAAAAGTCAGGAAGAGATAACCAGACTACCAAATGTTAGTCCATCTATATGATTATACATTCTCACATATTAACAGGAACACCTCACCACTCCACTTCGGAGCATTATTTGTAAAGTGAAAGAATGTCCATGTGTTGCAGCAAGGTGTAAAGGAGTGCATCCACGATCATCTTGAGCTGCCAGGTTGGCTCCATTGATTATAAGAGCCTGAAGGCAGAGAAATAAGAAGGAATGTATGTGAACACAGACGCTAAATCATGCAGATGCAGATTATTTAAAGGCAAGCAATTTATTAATATATAGCTAAGCTATTACATAACTTTTTTTCATGTGTGCTACACGCAAAGTCTAAGAAATTCTTAGCCAGTCCTAAGAAAAAGCTTGAAATCCTTTTTAAGATTACCTAGGAGACACTCATAACTGATTTCACATTTTGATTTGAGTATGTACATATACTCATATACGGAGAAGGCAATGGCACCCCACTCTAGGACTCTTGCCTGGAAAATCCCATGGATGGAGGAGCCTGGAAGGCTGCAGTCCATGGGGTCGCTGAGGGTCAGACATGACTGAGCGACTTCACTTTCACTTTTCACTTTCATGCACTGGAGAAGGAAATGGCAACCCACTCCAGTGTTCTTGCCTGGAGAATCCCAGGGACGGGGCATCCTGGTGGGCTGCCGTCTCTGGGGTCGCACAGAGTCGGACACGACTGAAGTGACTCAGCAGCAGGTACATATAATTCATAAATTTTTCATGAGCACAGATTAAAATTAACTTAAATAATTTAATGCTAAGCTAATAAAACTGAAATTTAAACTTCCTCTATTCCAAAAGCAGGATCTTTTATTAACTGGGTTTTTAATATAATAAAAGGACTTCACTATTAAAGTGACCAGTTCTAAGCTCCAAATCAAACTTCTAACTGCATCTGAGGAGATTCCATATGAATTTACACTTGGCCCAGTTTCTATATATGGGTTATGGAATATACACAACATGTCCCTCTATATAATATACAGAGTAATTAGTTTAAAAAATTATTAGCTAGCATTTTTCAATTTTATCTCCCTCAGACCTTTTTCTTTTCTAACCAGCCTATATTTACCAGTATCTCAGCTAAAGTTTACTTAGTCATAATTCCTACCAAGAGTTTTAGGAAGAATAGTTTCCATGATTTTGGCTGACTCTCATTAACAGACCAGTCAATAATCATCACAAACCACATACCAAGGGCTTACTACGTCACTACAAAGAATATGAAGATGTACTAACTTAGGGAATTAGGATATATGTAGAGACAAAGATAATCAACTATACAAAGCAGTCCTTAGTAAGTAAATGCACAGCACAGTACCCAAAAGCATCACAAAAGCTTCAAGAATGAAGAGATCACTTTGAGGAAGAAAAGGACAATCAAGACAGAGAGAATGGCTTAAACGAGTGCTTAGGGGAAGGCAAGCATCAAGTAAAACTTCATTTGACCTTGATACCCCCTTAAGTTACTACTGTATTTGTACCTTCTTTCCATTGCCTACTTTTCAAATTAACACCTCAGTGCCTGAATGTAAAGTCCACCTACAAACCGGATGCTATCTCTATCATTCCAGAAATATAGCCAACCTCCCACTATAGAGTTCTCCAATTCAATGGCATTTCCTTAAGTGTTGTTCCTTTTAGTTTTATTCTGTAACTGATACACTACCTGACTTCTTCAGCTTCTTCCTTCATTTGCAGTCGATGCATCCTGGCTCTCTATCTCTCTTTCTCCTCTGAATTCTTTACTCATTTCACTACTTGCTTCCATCCCCACTAGAAACATGCTTCAAAACTCAATTCTCCAGACACTCTTCTCTAAGCTTTATTTCTCCTGAAATCTTGCTCCCCAGTGCCCTTTTCAACCGCCTAGACCATCTGTACCTGAATGACTGACTGGCACCTTAAACTCAACATGGGCCAAATTGAACTCAACATCCTTCCTCCCAAATCTCCTCTTCCTCTCAGATGTCCCTATCTATAGTGCCATAATTATCCGTCATTCTGACTCAAAACCTTACAGTCTCACTATACTTTGTCAGTGCTTACTTTGTAAGATGTTTTAAATAATTTTGTTTCTCATTGCAACCAACTAATCTTATCCTCTACGGTTAGTGATTATACCAAAAGTCTCCTGATTTTCTTGCTTCCAAACTATTCATTCTAGATAATCCTGGATGCATCTTGCTAAAATAACTTCCTAAAATACTGTTTTCATTACCACATTTCCCTGTTAACATACATGTGCATGTGTGTAATATGTGCATATATATATATGCACATATATATACACACATATAAAAGTCTCTTTCCTATACAAATGAATCTTTATTCTATTACTAAGACATTTTACAAATCTGGCTTATCTAAACTTAGTTCAGAACAGTTCACATAACAAACCATCTACACTCAGTCAAACTCATACAATAGTATATTCCTTGAACACACCACACTTTTCCAATTCAAAGATTTCACACAGAATTATAGCATAGATGTTAATAGGACAAAGTCTGAATTCAAACTTCGGCTTTTTCACTAACATAGGCAACATACTTAACTCTGAATCTGTTTCCTAATTTACATGAAAGGAAACTCAAAACACCATTGTATTAAATTAAGTGATGCATGGGAGACTGTGATTGACAAAAAGTGTTTGATAAATTTAATCACTATTTTTCTTTTCACATTCCCTACATATAATGCTTCCTCACAAATTATCTTCTTAAAATCAACTCATTCTTTTAGGATTAGCTGAAGTTTCATTTGGAAGTTTCATTCCCTCCATTTATGACTCCTCTATCTCAAGTTCTACAGTTCTTCTCATCTATACTTTCATGAGAATCTTACTCAAAGACTATGATGTGTACTGTTTTGTAACTCACTGAGTAAAGGTCCTGTCATTGCAAATAGAATCTCAGGCTTCTTACAGTTAGGGACTGTTTGCTTATACGATTTCGTATTCCTCCAAATTTCAATCCTTTCACTACATTTTTTTCAACCTACTTACTCCAATAAACTAGATCCTGACACATATTAATGTGTAACTCTAGCTAAGGAAATACATTAAATGAGGAATTTTAGGCATGGTAATCTGGACATGACTGTAACAGCCCTTAAAACAACCCAAACAGATAGCCAACTACTTTAGAGAGAAAATAATTTCAGATCTTAAACAATCTGTTTGAGTGATTTGTTTTGTTGTTGTTTAATCGCTCAGTCCTGTCAGACTTTTTGAGACCCCATGAACTATAGTCCGCCAGGCTCCTCTGTTCATGGAATTTCCCAGGTAAGAACACTGGTGTGGGCTGCGATTTCCTTCTCCAGAGGACTGTCTTAACCCAGGGACTGAACCTGCATATCCTGCATTAGCCGGTGGATTCTTTACCACTGAGCCACTAGGGAAGGAATTTCTAAAGCAATTAAATGTATTGACTTTTTAAAAAAGTAACCAAAGGTTTCCCTGGTGGCTCAGTGGTAAAGACTCTGCCTGCCAATGCAGGAGACATGGGTTCAATCCCTGATCCAGGAAGATCCCATGTGTCGTGGAGCAACTAAGCCCATGAGCCACAACTGCTAAGCCTGTGCTCTAGAGCCCGGGAGCCCCAACTATATAAGCCTGGGCACCCTAGAGCCTGTGCTCCCCAACAAGAGAGGCCACATCAACGAGAAGTCTGCATGCCGCAACCAGAGAGTAGTCCCCACTCGCTACGAGAAAAAAGCACATACAGCAATGAAGACCCAGGACAGCCATAAATAAATAAATAAAATTATAAGAAAAACAGAAAACATAACCAAGTTATTATTACCTGCATGCAAGCATCCTGTCCCCTGATAGCAGATATGTGAGCTGCCGTCCAGCCTCTTGCGGTTACTTGGGAGATATCAGCTCCATGCCAGAGGAGCCAATGAAGACACTACATTAAGAAAACAACCATGTTAACCATGTTAGCAGGATGTAACATTTTTATATCTTAGTCTATCATCATAAAATACTACATGGTTAACAACCATGTTAACCATGTTAGCAGGATGTAACATTTTTATATCTAACATGTTAACCATGTTAGATATAAAACATGTTAACATGTAAACATGCTAACATGTAAACATGCTAACATGTTAACCATGTTAGCAGGATGTAACATTTTTATATCTTAGTCTATCATCATAAAATACTACAGCCTGAGAAGCATCACAAATGAATGAGGGCGCAGGTATAAGAAAAACAAAAGCACAATCACAGTGATATGGTAGCCCACATCTGGCCTTACTGTTGGGTAAACAATACGGAGTGGTAGGAGAAGAGGAAAACTGGAGACCACCTTCCTTGTCCATAAGGTGAAATGCTACACTATCCCAGTCGGTTTTTGCACTGAATGAAACGCTGGTCCAAATCTTATGTTTGACCAATACTTTACAAGCCAAACAAAACATATCTGTGGTTAAATTCATTCAACAGCCACCAATTTACAACCTCTGCCATAGGTTTTGAAATGAGTCCAGAAAATTCTATATCAGAGCAAACACTGTTATTCTGAGAAGGCAATGACAAAAAACCATCCAAAAGAAAGAGAAATGCAAGAAGGCAAAGTGACTGTCTACAAAGGGTTTACAAAGAGCTGAAAAAAGAAGAGTAAGTGACAGGCAAGGGAGAAAAGGAAAGATATACCCAACTGAATGCAGAGTTGCAGAGAATAGTAAGGGGAGATAAGAAGGCCTTCTTAAATGAACAATGCAAAGAAAGAGAGGAAAACAATAAAATGGAGAAGATTAGAGATCTCTTCAAGAAAATTGGAGCCATCAACAAAACACTTCATGCAAGGATAGGCACGATAAAGGACAGAAATGATAAGGACCTAACAGAAGTAGAAAATATTAAGAAGAGGTGGCAAGAATACACAGAACTACAAAAAAGGCCTTAAACCCAGAAAACCACAATAGTGTAGTCACTCACCTAGACCCAGATATCCTGGAATGCGAAGTCAAGTGGGTCTTAGGAAGCAATATTACAAACAAAGCTAGTGGAGGTGACGGAATTTCAGCTGAGCTATTTCAAATTCTAAAAGATGATGCTGTTGAAGTGCTGCACTCAATATATCAGCACATTTGGAAAACTCAGCAGTGGCCATAGGACTGGAAAAGGTTAGTTGTCATTCCAATCCCAAAGAAGGACAATGCCAAAGAATGTTCAAACTACTGTACAAAAATTGAGCTCCTTTCATGTGCTAGTAGCTTAAAATCCTTCATGATAGGCTTCAGCAGTAGGGAACTGACAACTCCAGATGTACAAGCTAGATTTAGAAAAGGGAGAAGAACCAGAGATCAAATTGCCAACATCCATTGGATCATCAAAAAAGCAAGAAAGTTCCAGAAGAACATCTACTTCTACTTTATTAACTATGCCAAAGCCTTTGACTGTGTGGATCACAACAAACTGGAAAATTCTGAAAGAGATGCAAATACCAGACCACCTGACCTGCCTTCTGAGAAATCTGTATGCAGGTCAGGAAGCAACAGTTAGAAATGGACATGGAACAATAAACTGGTTCCAAATTGGGAAAGGACTACATCAAGGCTGTATATTGTCACCCTGCTTCTTTAACTTATATGCAGAGTACATCTTGAGAAATGCTGGGCTGGAGGAAGCACAAGCTGGAATCAAGATTGCTGGGAGAAATATCAATAACCTCAGATATGCAAATGACACCTTATGGCAGAAGAAGAACTAAAGAGCCTCTTGATGAAAGTGAAAGAGGAGAGTGAAAGAGTTGGCTTAAGGCTCAACATTCAGAAAACGAAGATTATGGCATCTGGTTCCATCACTTCATGGCAAACAGATGGGGAAACAGTGGCTGACTTTATTTTCTTGGGCTCCAAAATCACTGTGAATGAGGACTGCAGCCACAAAATTAAAAGACGCTTGTTCCTCGGAAGAAAAGTTATGACCAACCTAGGCAGCTTATTAAAAAGCAGAGACATTACTTTACCAACAAAGGCCCGTCTAGTCAAAGCTATGGTTTTTCCATTAGTCATGTATGGATGTGAGAGTTGGACTATAAAGCTGAGTGCCAAAGAACTGATGCTTTCAAACTGTGGAGTTGGAGAAGACTCCTCAGAGTCCCTTGGACTGTAAGGAGATCTAACCAGTCCATCCTAAAGGAAATCAGTCCTGAATATTCATTGGAAGGACTGATGCTGAAGCTGAAACTCCAATACTTCGGCCACGTGATGTGGAGAACTATCTCATTTGAAAACACCCTGATGCTGGGAAAGATTGAAGGCAGGAGAAGGGGACAACAGAGGATGAGATGGTTAGACAGCATCACCAATTCAATGGACATGAATGTGAGCAAACTCTAGGAGATAGTGAAGGACAGGGAAGCCTGGCTTGCTGCAGTCGATGAGATCAGAAAGAGTCAAACATGAGTTAGTGACTGAATAACAAAAGAAAATAAGTAGCATATTTAAAAAGGGGAGGGAGCCAAATAAATCTTAAGATCTTTTAAAATTAACTTAAGTGTCAACAAATACAGTACTAGAGGTCTGTGCCACATATAGTGTCACTGTCTTTATATTTTCAACTTTGTCATCTACCTTCAAGAAGTTTCTTTCTTGTGTCATTCAGATACACTGTCACATCAGTCATTATGATAAATCATTTTTTGGAAAGGGTAGTAACTTAGGTATCATCTGTCTATCACAGAGATTAATGGCTGATAAAATATAAGGGGGGTGGTGTTCAACCTCACTAATAATCACAGTAAGTCATTTGTTTTTACTCAACAAATATTTATGGAGTGTATGCCAACACTGCATAGGTAGTGCGGAATAAAACCACTGTAAACATTCATGTACAAGGTTTCTATCCTGAGTAAATATGTACAAGTGAGATTGCTAGGACACAGATAAGTTTCACTTGACAAGAAGCTGCCAAACTGTTCTCCACAGGGGCTGTATCAGTTTACACTTCTACCAGCAGTGTATGAGGCTTCTCATTGCTCCATATCCTTGTCCATATTTACTATTATCATTTTTCTGGGTTATGTTTTTCTTTTTGTTTTGCCATTCTAATAGGTGTGTAGTGGCATCTAATTGTGGTTTTAATTAGCATTTAATGATGTTGAACACTTTTTTCATGTGCTCATGACCAGTCATATATACTCTTTGAGAAAGTGTCTACTGAAACCATTTGCCCATTTTTCATTGGGTTTTTTATTTTACTACTGAATTGTGAGAGTCATACATTCTGGCTACAAGTTCTTAGTCATATTTATGATTTGCAAAAAGTTCCTATGTTTTCATCTAGAAGTTTTATTAAGGTTAAGTTTCACATGTGTTTATGATCTGTTTTCAGTACATCTTCACACACAGTACCAAGTATGAATTAAGGTTCACTTTCTTACATACGGCTGTCCAGTTGTGCCAACACCATTTAATAAAATACTGCTTTCCATTGGACTATATTTGCATCTCCGTCAATAATCAACTGACCAATCAGCAGGACTTCGGAAATGACTAAGTGAGGAGCGTAGTAAATCCTCCCCAAGAAGCAAATGACAAAGCTCGACAAAACTGTCAAAAACAACCATTTGGCCATCCAGTGGTTAGGACTCTGCACTTCCACTGCAGTAGACATGGGTTTGATCCCTGGTAGGGGAACTAAGATTCTGCATGCCAAGCAGCCATGGCCAAAAAAAAAAAAAAAAAAAATTTAAAGACTCTGCAAGGCATATAACAAAATGAGAAGCATGTATCAAGAAATATCTGCTGATTCTAAGAACAGAAGGAGCCTGTGGCATATTAGCCTGGGACTACAAGCATCCTTAGCCCCAGCTTCATGACACAGAAGTTCTACCCAGGTGGACAGCTCCACTGCCCTGCTGAAGAGACTGAGAAGTCCCTGCCCAGGCACATTTTAAAAACAAATCTACTCCTCAGTGACAACAATCTAGGAAAGCCAACATCAGAACCAGTCATGATACTGGTTGGGGCAAACACAAAACTAAAATCCTCCTAGAAAATCAACAGAAAAATTCAAGAAATGAGACAACCTAAGTTGCTAAGATTTTGAATGCTGATGAAAGTGAAAGCCTCTTGATGATAGCAAAAGAGGAGAGTGAAAAAGCTGGCTTAAAACTCAACATTCAAAAGCCTTGCTAAAATTCCACTTATCCTTTCTGGTCTAAAAAGTTGGGTACATGTACAACGTCATTCATAGCCAGGAAAGATTGAAGAGGTCCCAAGCTGGCTGGACATTCCTGGCTAAGGCCTGAAAACACATGGAAAAAAAAAAAAAAAGGCAAGCTGACTTGTAAACTGCTTGGACTTTGAAGACATTCCCCAAGCCATACACAGAATCATTAGCAAGGTGGTTGCCTTAGTGGCTCAAGGTATTTAAGCGCAGCCTCTGATTAACCACTGGCTGACCACTAAGCTATGCTGTCCCAGGGGTGACCCCTATGAAGCCAGACTTTAAAAATAAGAAGGAAATTCCCTGGTGATCCACTGGTTAGGACTCAGCTCTTTCACTGCAGGGGGCACAAATTCAATCTCCAGTTGGAAAACTACTTATTAAGATCTCTCAAGCCACACAGCCAAACTAAATAAATATTTTAAAATAAAAGAATTTAAAAAAAAAAGAACAGTGCACACAAACCATGAGGGAAACAGATTCCACAAAATTAGTCCAAACAAACCAACATACTAACACAGAACAAGCACCCCAGGGAAGAGGGATAGAGGAAGTAGAATCTGAACCCAGAGGTGTTATGATATACAATCTTAAACATCCACCAGAATGTGCAATGAAGAAAAGGCAATCTCTTCAACAAGTGATGTTGAAAGTTTGACAGCCTCATTAAATCAATGAAGTTAGAACACACTCTCACACCATATACAAAAATAAAATCAAAACGGCTTAAAGACTTAAAAAAATAAGATATGACATCATAAAACTGCCAGAAGAGAACATAGGCAAAACATTCTATGACATCAATAGTACCAACGTTTTAGCTTAGGTCAGTCTCCCAAGGGAATAGAAATAAAAGCAAAAATAACAAATGGGACCTAATTAAAAAACAAGAATGTTGTAATATATACACAGGAAAATGAAGTAAATAGAAACTTTCTCTGAGAGGATACAGATGCTCAACTTAGTCTTCAAAGCTGCAATAAATAGCTTCAGAGAATGAAAAGAAATTATTTTTTAAAGAATTTAATGAATTAAAGTATGATGACAACAATGATTCATCAAATAGAAAAAAAGAGAATTTTTTAAAAAGAAAATTCTGAAAGTACAAAATATATCTGAACTAAAAGTTTACTTTATGGAAGAAAGTGAAAAGAAATAAAGAGCCTCTTGATGAAAGTGAAAGAGGAAAGTGAAAAAGCTGGCTTAAAACTCAACATTCAAAAAACTAAGATCATGGCATCCAGTCCCATCACGTCATGGCAAATAGATGGGGAAACAGTGGAAACTGTGATAGGCTTTATTTTCTTGGGCTCCAAAATCACTGCAGATGGTGATTGCAGCCATGAAATTAAAAGATGGGAAATCTACGGAAACAGTGAGAGACTTTATTTTTGGGGGCTCCAAAGTCACTGCAGATAGTGACTGGAGCCATGAAATTAAAAGACGCTTGCTCCTTGGAAGAAAAGCTATGACCAACCTAGACAGCGTATTAAAAAGCAAAGACATTACTTTGCTTACAAAGGTCCATCTAGTCAAGGCCATGGTTTTTCCAGTAGTCATGTACGGATGTGAAAGTTGGACCTTTTAAAGAAAGGTGAGTGCTGAAGAATTGGTGCTTTTGAACCGTGATGTTGGAGAAGACTCTTGAGAGTCCCTTGGACTGTAAGGAGATCCAACCAGTCCATCCTAAAGAAAATCAGTCCTGAATATTCATTGGAAGGACTGATGCTGCAGCTGAAACTCCAATACTTTTGGTCACCTGATGCGAAGAGCTGACTCATTTGAAAAGACCCTGATGCTGGGAAAGACTGAAGGCAGGAGGAGAAGGGGACGACAGAGGATGAAATGGTTGGATGGCAACTCGACGGACATGAGTTTGACCAAGCTCCGAGAGCTGGTGATGGACAAGGAAGGCTGGTGGGCTACAGTACACGGGGTCACAAAGAGTCGGACACAACTGAGTGGCTGAACTGAACTACAGGGGCTCAAAAGCTGATTTCATCTGATAAAAGAAAAAAAATGAAGTCTAGTAAAGCACAGTTTTCACCAGTTATTAATTTAGTGGTCATTTTATACTACCAACATAAGTCCTACAAGTCTTAAGAAATCTCAAAAAGGTTAACAGAATGTAAAGGTATTAGTGCAACACCGAAGTAGAGAAGTAGGAGATGATCCTTAAATGGCAACAAAGAAATGCACCAAAACTTTTTTATTTAGATTTAATTTTGTTAAAATTCAACAAACATTTCTTGAACAGTTGCTATACACTGTGCTAGACACTAAAAATATAAATTTAATTCAACAAACTTAGCAATACGACAAACATTTATTGTGAATCCACAACATGACTCCAATATTCCAGACACTATACTAGATATTGAGGGAAAAAAAGATAAAACTCAAATGAAAAAAATGGTACCTTCAAAGAGCTCAAAATCTAACAGAGAATACAATTCCATGTGATAAATAGAATTTTTCAAATGTGTATAAAATTGAGGGAAAAGTTGCTAGTTGGATGATACTGAGAGGGGAAATACAGAAGGCTCTGCTACTTGAGTAAGTGCTACTTGAGCTGGATTTCAACTGGGAAGAGGTGAGACCAGACACGTGAAATGGCTCATAGGCAGTCTGCAATAATATGAAACGGTAGACTGGTTTGGGAAATGCCAGTCGCCTGCACTGGAGCATAAAACAAGTCTGACAGGAGTGGAGGGACAGGGGTGGAGGCTGAAGAGGCGTCTACCATATTAAACAGCCCAAACTTTATCCTACAGAGCAGAGAGTCACTACAGGGACTTAAGGAAGGTTTTCTGGAGAAGGAAATGGCAACCCACTTCAGTATTCTTGTCTGGAGAATTCCATGGACAGAAGAGCCTGGTGGGCTACAGTCCACGGGGTCACAAAGAGTCAGACACGACTGAGTGACTAACATTTTCACACTTTCACTTTCTTTCAGGAAAGTTTACTGCTTCTGTTTTAGAGCAGTAATCTTGTGTGTCAGTTATAACTAGAGGTAGACGATCCAAGAAAGAAGGAAATCAAGTAGCTCTAAAGCAGTGGCTATGAAGGTGGAGAGGACAATTCTAAGAGTCAAAGATGGAAGAGAATCAACAAACCTCGTCATCAGTTTTCACCACATCCATACGCACCGTGAGGCACTTCATCCAGACAAATGCTTATACTGAGTTTTGCTTCTGAGACAACTCAATAATGATTCAAAGGACATTTGAATCATTAGCCTGGAAAGCTAAGAAAGGGAGTGAAAAGAATAATGGTTTAGTTTCAGACCAACTGAATGAGATGCCAGTCAGGTATGCATGAGCTGCTGATAAGCACTGTATGCAGAAACCACAATTCAGATTCTGGAGAGAAAACAATTCTATGAATTATTATACAGAAGAGATCAGACAAGGAAGTCTAAAAATGGCCTGGAGGTAACATAGAAGAGAAAAGTCCACTGGCAGGGCATAAAGAAAACCACTAATTTGGCAGACTAAAATCAGTATTTCCTCTTCTCTTCAAAATCATTTTTAACAAAAAGGCAAGAAAATCCCATCGTTGATGAAGCTAAGAGACATCTGAAACCATAAAATAGATGGGAAAGCTGCCAAAGTGTAGATCCATCAGGGATGTGGGAGGAAACAGCAGAGAGAAGTCCCCACTCAGGGCTGCAGGCACAGACAGACCATCAGGCGCATTCCTCCCAGGTGAGAGGGAGCCACCAAAAGGGCAAAGGAGAAATCCCACAGTTCAAGTGGGGCACACAAACTGGTGGAGAGAGATTCTTTGGACCAGATTTGGTTCCAAGAAGCTGAAAAGCCCAAACAAACAGGAAGTCACACAGAGACTCCATATTCATAGAAAGCAGACTGTGCGGCAGGGGAAAAAGAGAGATGCATAGTGCAGCCTACAGGCAACAGGGAAATGTAATAGCTAAAATAAGCTCCCCACACACAACAGTGAGAATCATGAGGAAAATTCCAGTTGGCTTTGTACACAGCCCAAGAATAAAAAGTTGTGCGTACAAATAAACTTATCTATGAAATAGAATTCACCTGCAATGCGGGAGACCTGGGTTCCATCCCTGGGCTGGGGAGATTCCCTGGAGGAGGGCATGGCACCCCACTCCAGTATTCTTGCCTGAAGAATTCCATGGACAGAGAGCCTGGAGGGCTAAAGTCCATGACGTTGCAAAGAGTCGAACACGACTAAGTGACTAAGCACACAGCACATGAAACAGAAAGAGACTCACAGACACAGAGAACAGACTTACCATTGCCAAGAGGGGGCGGGGCGGAGGGAAGGATTGGGAGTTAGGGACTAACAGACGCAAACTATCACATTTAGAATGGATAAACAACAAGGTCCTACTGTATAGCATAGGGAACTATATTCAATATCTGGTGATAAACCATAATGGAAAAGAAATGAAAAAGAATGTATATATACAAGCATAACTGAATCACTGCTGTACAGCAGAAATGAATACATTGCAAATCACCTATACTTCGATAAGATATATCAATAAAAAAAGGAATTTATGCATTAAAATATTAACTAAGCACTGCTTATACTATTGAAAAACTAAAGCCAACGAAATATCCATCAACCAAAAAATGAATACATTCTGATATTTACCTAAGAATAGACTACTACAACATGGCTGAAAGAAATGAACTAGAGTACATATAGGGAGAAGGACATGGCAATTCACTCTAGTGTTCTTGCCTGGAGAATCCCAGGAACAGGGGAGCCTGGTGGGCTGCGTCTATGGGGTCGCACAGAGTCGGACAGGACTGAAGCGTCTTAGCAGCAGCAGCAGAGTACATATATGTAACCACCTCATTAAGTCAAAACTACATTGTTGAACAAAAAAAAGCAAGCTGCAGAATGATCCAAATAATATGACATTCATATAAAACATGTCATTTAAAACTATGATCTAATCATATATAATAACAGCATGAAACATAGATGGTAATAATAAACACCAACTTCAGAGCAACAGTTACCTCTGGAGTTGGAAGAAGAGAAATGACACCTGGGAGGGGCGCTTAGGGGCTTAAAATGCATCTGTGAGATTCCATCTCTGCCCAAAATCTGAAGCAACTACAGCAAAAAGATCAGGATCTAATCTGTTATCCTCTGCAAGCCACCCTCTCTGCTGCTTTTGGAATCCAGCCACCACACTGAGAGGAACCACAAACTAGTCCACATGTGGCGACCTCACAGAGAGGCCTGCGTGGAGAGGAATCAAGATGGCCAGGGCCCACAGCCAGCCTCTACTACCAGATGTCTGTGTGATCAGGCCTTTGAAAGATTCCAGCCCTAGCTTTTAAATCCTCTTGCTGGAGCCCCAACATCATAGAGCAGAGCAAAGGTGTCTCTGATATCCAAATTCCTGCTTCACTCCTAAGCATAAATAGTTATTTTATGCCACTAAGTTTTAGGATACAATTTATTACAAAGCTAACCAGAACACCCAAATGTTAGTGAATTGAAAAGAAAAATATTTGTGTATATATGTATAACTGAATCACTCGGCTAAGCAGCAGAAATTAACATTGTAAATCAACTATGCTTCAATAAAATTTAAAAAAAGAAAAACATTTGCGGTGCCCAGCATAAGGCCTCAGTCCTGTTTGCTAAATTTACAAAGCTGCCAACAGCTCCAAACTTACCCAGTTTAATAATTTATAGTTTCTTACCTCCAAACTGCCAGAATGTGCTGCCCAATGTAAAGGGGTAAATTTATGGAGAACATCAACTTCGTTAATGCTGGCACCACGCTGTACGATTTCTGAAAGCTGCTTTACGTCTCCAGCACGTACTGCATCATGTATGCTACCAAAATGCACTTTCTTCCTGGCACCTACTGAAAAACCAAATTGCTTAAAATATATTGCAAAACTAAAAAAAGCCTAAGCATTGACATATATAATCTATCACATGTAAAGTAGGTAACTAGTGGAAAGCTGCTCTATAACACAGGGAACCCAGCTCGGCGTTTTGTGCCGACCTGGAGCTGGGAGGGAGGTTTAAGAGGTAGCGGTATATACGTAAATAGAAGTATGACTCATTCGCATTGTTGTACAGCAGAAACCAGCGCAACATTGTAAAGCAATTATCCTCCAATTAAAAAATAAATTTAAGATAAAAAAAGACTAAAACAACAATTGAACCGAAAGCACAAAGTCACTTTGGCTTTCCAAATAATTTACTAACAAAGATACTCATGAATAACATCTTAATCGGACTTCATTTTCAGCTCTAATATGTAAAGAGCACAGAAGTCATCACGTACATTCATACAGGAAAAAAGCTGAACAAACTGAAAATCAACAACTTTCCTTAGACTCATCAGAATTCAGGTCTCAGGGCAAACAGCCACCCTGAATTTGGAGAGACAGGTCAAGAGAAATGTGGTCAAGTTCAGCTCACCTGGAGCAGAAGCCACCGGAACCACAAACTTCCAGAAGCACTCAAGTGGTAATTTTGACAAACTATTGGGGGCTGGGTTATGTACTAGCCTAAGAGTGAGAAACTCCTCAGGGCAATAGTCTTACAAGGCCTCCTCATTTTCATAGATTTTACCTTCAAAACTCCACCAGGTTATCACTGTGAAAAACCAAAAAAAAAAAAAAAAAATCGCTTCATGTCTTCGGTAGAGGGAGGAGAGAGGTGACCATTTGGAAACCTGCCCAGCTATTCTCTGTAACAAAGGCCAACACTCCAGTGGAAAAGACTTAACCAGAACCTTATCTCACATGGGCAGATACATCTTATCAATGTTTTTCATATCTTTCTCATATATCCTACACTAAGAAAGGGATGGCACAACTTTTACTTCATACACGAAGTTTCATATTTTATAATTTCATGTTCCAAACATCAAGACTGCACGGTCAACCTTACTGTCCCGTGAAATATCTTAACGTGCATTGTGAACCAGAAGCACCGAAAGTACTTAAGCATGAACAGACAGTAGTTGGGGAAGAAGTAAATAGTTCAAATCAGTTGACAGCTGAAATCATTTCTTACACCAACTATTAGCAAAATACTATGCATTTTACTCAAAAATCCTTTCTGAGCATCTACCATGTGCCAGGCACTATGATAATACAATGAACAGACATGGATTTTAGACATTTTCTTTCCACAGATGCTTTTAAAACTACTGGGATAAATTCGACACAATAAAAAGCCTGACAGTAACATCCTAAGAGTTCAGGTAAAATAAAGGAGGAAGAGGAGGAAACAGTGGAGCAAGTCTCTGAAGAACGATTGAGATATATGTATCCGGGCAAAGGAATAAGGAAGCATCCCACAAAAAACCAAACTACTTGGTAAATGTTTAATGATGTTAATCCCCCTAGGTCAAACCTTCATTATTCTCCTTTATTGATTTCTTTTAAACTTTGGAGTAAGGGCTTGTATTTGGTTCTCCAGATGAGCAGTGGGGCCTTAGTTCCTCGACCAGGGACTGAATTCATGCCCCCCTGCAGTGAGAGTGCAGAGCCTTAACCACTGGATCACCCTGAAATCTCCATTATTCTCCTTTAAACAAGTACTGCAAGATCTACAAATGACATTCTACCCATTTTCATCCATTTTATACAGGAACACTCTAATCCACCATATGCAAGGACACTACCCTGATCACTTCATGCCTCCACACTCCAAACCGCTTCTGGTTATCCAGTGCTCATCTAGAGGCTCTCAGTATGACTGTCTATGCCCTCCCATAACTTGCTGCATGCTAAGTCGCTTCAGTCGTGTCTGACTTTGTGGCTCTATGGCTGTAGCCCTCCAGGCTCCTCTGTCCATGGGATTATCCAGGCAAGAATACTGGAGCAGGTTTTCATGCCCTCCTGCAGGGGATCTTCCTGTGTCTCAGGGATCCAACCCGCATCTCATTATGTCTCCTGCATTGGCAGGTAGGTTCTTTACCACTAGCACCACCTGCGAAGCCCTCCCATAACTTGCCTCCATCTAATTTCACAACCTTTTTCTCACCACATGCCATTCCAGTTTATTCATTCATCCACTCATCCACCCACTCCACATTACAAGAAATGTTTGGCCAGATTCTTTTACTAATATGTATCTAGAAACATTTTAAAAACCTGTACACAATGTTGAATCCTGATTAGGAAGCAGTTTCCAACTGTAAGAATTAAAGAGCATGATAACTTATAGGTGGTTTTTATTCAAGATTTCTGCCTTGATTATATAGAACTTTCTAAGAAATACTTGTGTATGTCATTTTTTTTAAACTGGAAGAAAAAAATTCTGTTGTTTCATGTAGTGTTTAGGATGTCCTTCACTCAGTTGATTAAAAAGATGAAAGCTGAAAAAAAAAAAAAAAGACATGGTCTCTATCCTCAAAGAATTCACAGAGATATACAAATACAAATTACAAAACAATGTAGTAAGAGCAACGACAGAAATATTCCTAAGAACTTAGGAAGCAGAAGACTTCTAACTCAGCTAGGATAGGAGGGAAGGAGAGCAGAAAAGGGTTTCTAGGAAAGGTAACACCTGAGATGAATCTTCAAGGATTAGCAGGATTTTGCCAGGTGAAATGCATGCAGGGAAAGGCATCCTGGACAGTTCAAGAAACTATAAAAATACCCACCCTACTGTGGAAGCATAAGGTTGAAAGGAAAAGAAGCTAGAATTAGACAAGAGACAGGATGTACTGGAACTTGGGAGAGTTGAACAGATAGCGGGGAGTCATTAAAGGATTTTAAGTAGAGGACTAAGAATGATCAGATGTGTAACGCTGGCTGCAGTGAGGGGAATTAATGGACTGGGGAGCAAAACAGCAAGAGAAGAGACTCAAGGAGACCATGTAGGAAGATATCTACAGGAGTCTCCACCAGAGAGGTTGAGACCCTCAACTAAGAGAACAGCAGTAGGAACAGAAAAGGAAACAGATTCAACATATATTAGGCAAACAGGACGAAATGAACTCGGAGGGATCTGGTGTGTGAAATAAGGGAAGAATAACAGGACAACTCCAAGGTGTGTGACTAAGTTACACAAGTGGTACAGGGCCACTGAAACAACCAACACTAAAGGACAGAGACGACATAATGATACAAAATCATATTTTGAATGTGTTGATCTTGAGGTGCCCAAGGAAGAGTTCCACAAGGGAACTGTATATGCAAGTCTGCAGCTCCAAGGAGAGGTCTGGAGCTGAGCTCTCACGGTTACCTGTGTCTCAGTAGCAGGCAGCTTTCTCTGATCCCCAACCTCATCCCACAATGGAGTCAGGGGCCCTCTACTCTTTCTTATAATATTCATCAGGCTAGTAATTACTTGCTCAGTATTTATCTTCCCCACTAGGAGGAAGGAATGTGTTTGTGTTCTTTGCTCACAGTATCCTTAAGAAAAAGCACAAGTAGACACTCAATATTTACTGGATGACTGAATGAATAATAGGGTTATTATTATTATTCAGTAGGGTTGAAGTCGTAGAACTAACAAGCAAAAAAGCATCAGTGATGGCACTATCCGAGGGGGGAAAAAAAAGCAACATTTATGGAAAGGATAGAAGAAAATTTAGGGTGGATGGATGGATGCGTGGATAGTTAGCTAGCTAGACAGACAGGCAGAGTCGGGAAAGTGGAAGGAAGAAAATTAGGTGAGTCTAATATTTCCAGGGCTTCCATGGTTGCTCAGAGATAAAGAACCAATGCAGGAGACGCGAGTTCCATAACCTGCTTCCGGAAGATCCCCTGGAGAAGGAAATGGCTACCAACTCCAGAGTTCTTAGCTGGGAAATCCCATGGGCAGAGGAGCCTGGCAGGCTACAGTCCATGGCGTCGCAAAGAGTCGGACACGACTCAGGGACTAAACAACAACAAACAAATACTATTTTCACAGAGTCAAATGCCGCAGAGATGCCAAGAACTTAAAAGGGTCCATAAACTTTAACAAGAGTTGCTATCACCTAGGAACGAAGTCTCAGGAATGGGCGCAAGTGGGCGCCAAAAAAAAAAAGGTAAGGAAAGCTGAAACGAGGAAGGATGGGGGCCAGATGACCAGATGAGCTTTGGGACCCACTGTAAACAGGTCGATTAAGGGGAAAGAAATGAGTGACAGGTGAGAAAGGGAAATGCCAAGAAGGGGCTCGAGTGAGAAAAGTGGAGTCTGGCAGAGACAAGGGCCAGCGAAGCGGTCCGACTCACACGGGGTCGCAGTCTCCGTGGAGGAGGTGGACGGTCCCGAATCGGACACCCCGGGCATGGTGCGGCGACTCGGACTCCGGGGGGGCGTCGAGTCCAGGCCCCCGCTGCTGCGGCGGTCTTCGCTCGCTGTCACCCACGAGCCACTGCAGCAGCGGCTGTCTCCCTCGTCGTCGCTAGGCCCGGGGCCGCCGTCCTCCGTCGTCCTCCCCCAGGAGGCCCGGCAGCGGGAACCTTCGTCCTCACTTTCCCTCTCCCAGAAGCGGCGGCGGCTGGCGTCTTCGCTGACGCTCACCGCGGAGGAGTCGCTGGCCAAGTAGCCGCGATCTTCACTCACCCCTTCCCAGGAACTGCTGAGGCTGCGGCCGCCATCCACACTCGCGCCCTCCCAAGAGCCACTGAGGCGGCTGCGGCGGTCGTCACTGCCCCTCTCGCCCGAGTCGCTGGCTCGGGGGCCCCGGACCTCCCGGACTTCCTCCCAAGTCCCGCCGAGGCGAAGGCCGCGGTCGTCTCTGACGGATCCCGAGGAATCACTAGTTGGGTGACTTCCGACTTCACTGAAGCTCGCGTCGCTGCTGAGGCCTCCCCTCAGTCTCTCCCAAGAGTTGCCGGGACGGTGGCCGCCGTCTCCCCTGACTCTCTCCTCAGAGACGCTGCGGCCGTGGTCCAGGTCTTCGCTGACCCTTCTCGAGTTATCGCGGGAGAAGCCGACGTCTTCACTTCCTTTTCCCGTCGGTACCCGGCAGCGGCGGTCGCTCTCCTCGCGGATTCTTTCTCTGTCTTCGCTAAGACGAGAGCCTTGGCCCTCGCTCACTCTTTCCCTGGACGGATCACCGCGACGGCCGTGCCGGCCGTTTATCCTCCACACGCGCTGGCTGGTGCGGCGGCCGCCGTCTTCGGTTGCTACTCCGCGAGATTCGCTGTGGCGGCGGCCGCCGTCGACGAGCACCCGCTCCACTGAGTCGCTTTCCAGCGTCCCGACACCAGCTACCTGGTTAGAGAGTTGGGGGGCGGGGGGCGCGGGACGCGGAGCCGGCGCCCTGGAAACGGGTAAACTTCCGGCGTGCTGCGGTAATTTCCGGTTCCTCGCCGCTGTGCGTCACTTCCGGCTTCCTTGCCCTTTCTTCTTCTTTTTTTTTTAAGTACTCTTTATTTTTTTCGAGGCGTCCCCTCTAGACATGGTGGTGTGGAACGGGTTTCGGTGAAATGGCGCTCGGCCTCCCGTCCAGCCTGTCTCGGCCCCGTCTCTATAACGGCTTGGTATCGGTTGCGCCCGCCAGAGCTCGGCTACGCCAGTGGAGAGGATCCGGGACTGCAGTCGGCGTCCGTGACCCGAGTGTGTGCCGCGAACCGGGCGGGGCCTTGCATCCTCTGGAAACCTAGTGTACTTTTTCGGTGCCGGTTGAACCGTTGGAGAAAGTATATTCTTACCCTGTCATAAGTACGAACAAAAGACCTAATGGAGAAGTTAAGCGGCTGCAGTGCTGTGCTATTATTGAGTGTGCCCACCGCCAGCCTCTTTGATAATCGCTTGGTACAATTTCTCACACTAATTTTGTAAGGTAGGTGTTTCCCCCGTTTTACAGATGAGGAGATTCGAGGTATGAGTAATTTGTTAAGGCCATACAGCAGGTAAGTTGCAAAGCCAGTGTGAAAAGAGAGGTCTTTAGTCAAAAGACTGCTCCAGATCTCCTGACTCCCAAGATTTCGTTTCACTGTAAAATGGTTTCTTTGAACAGTTTGGCCCAGATCTTTCTCTGCAGCCCAGTTGCTTGACGTGTGTTCTTCCATTCGTGTTTATAGCAAACACGGGTCAGGTGTTGTGCTAGCATCTGAAAATACAGAAATTAGAATTCTCTGCCCTCCAAGAACAAGGGCATCACACACTTTGATTCTCCTCTTACCCTGTTCTCCCCCACCCCCTCCACAACCTTAATTGCTTTGCCACAGGTTTTGTTTTGTGAACACAATTGGGAAAGTCCCCTGACCCTGCTTTTCCTCTCTTGAAATATAGTAAATGCCTTTCTTTACCTTTCATCGCCTCTTGTAATAATAATAACCTCCATTCGTTGAATTCGAATGATGTGTTGTTTAATATAACCTACCAGGTTGGTATTACTGTTCCTTTCTACAGATAGAGAAGTTTAACGCCAAAGTTAATTTTTGAGGGTACATTTGGAGAAGGCAACGGCACCCCACTCCAGTACTCTTGCCTGGAAAATACCATGGACGGAGGAGCCTGGTGGGCTGTAGTCCATGGGGTCGCTAAGAGTCGGACACGACTGAGCGACTTCACTTTCACTTTTCACTTTCATGCGTTGGAGAAGGAAATGGCAACCCACTCCAGTGTTCCTGCCTGGAGAATCCCAGGGATGGGGGAGCCTGGTGGGCTGCCGTCTATGGGGTCACATAGAGTCGGACACCACTGAAGTGACTTAGCAGCAGGCTCTGACGGTAAAGAATCCGCCTGCAGTGCGGGAGACCTGGGTTTGATCCCTTGGTTGAGAAGATCCCTTGGAGGAAGGCATGGCAACCCACTCCAGTATGCTTGCCTGGAGAATCCCATGCACAGAGGAGCCTGGCGGGCTACAGTCCATGGGGTCGCAAAGAGTTGGACCCAACTGAGCGACTAAGCACAGCACAGCACACACAGCTAGTAAGTAGTGAGTCCCCGCATGAGGTATCCAACCTAAGTCTTGATTTTGCTGTGCATACTCCTCAAAGTCTCTGAATTCCCACGGTCTTTATTAGACCAAGTATCACCTTTTATTGTTGTTGTTGCTAAGTCACTTCAGTCGTGTCCGACTCTGTGTGACCCCATAGACGGCAGCCCACCAGGCTCCCCCATCCCTGGGATTCTCCAGGCAAGAACACTGGAGTGGGTTGCCATTTCCTTCTCCAATGCATGGAAGTAAAAAGTGAAAGGGAAGTCGCTCAGTCGTGTCCGACTCTTAGCGACCCCATGGGCTGCAGCCTACCAGGCTCCTCCGTCCATGGGGTTTTCCAGGCAAGAGTACTGGAGTGGGGTGCCATCTCCTTCTCCTATCACCTTGTATTAGTTACCTTTTAACAGTTGGTGCCCACTCCTACCCCCTAGGGACTCTGACCTGGAAGATAGGAACTATATGTTTAGTCCATTGTGGCATTCCTAACATCTAGAATACCTAGTTTAAGGGAAGTGCTTTCTAACTGTTGTTTGGGTGAATGAGTGGGTTGGTGTTTGGTTGATTGTCCGGTAAATGAACTAGTAGATTGAACATAAATTTTTTCAGGGACTTCCCTAACAGTATTCTGCGCTTCCCCTGCAGAGGGTGCCGGTCTGAACCCTGCTTGGGGGACAAAGATCCTACTTGCTGCTCAGTGAAGCCAAAAGCAAAATTTTTCAGTTGGTAGAGAATTTGAGATTAGTCAGCCTAGTCCTCTCATTTTTGTAAATGGTGTAACTGAGGCCTTTTGTCTTATCAGACATCTATTGAGTTAATTAATATGGGCCAGTTCTTATGCTAAATGATTTGTAAATAGTCTTAAACTTAATCTGTATTATTATTTCTATTTTTACAGGTGAAGAAACCAAGATTTGGCCAAGATCACATAGCTAGGTGATAGGGAGTTAGAACCCACTATGACTGACTCCAAATTAATCCAGTGTTTGTAGCCACATTATAATAATGGTAAAGACTTTCTTTTTTGCTCTGTTGTATGGATAAACACCCTGAGGGAATAAGGCAGCGCACTTTTGATATACATTTGGTGGAAAGAATCAGGAAAGAAAACAGAGAAGCAGAAAAAGGAAAATCTCCCAAAATAAACTTGAATTAAAGATAAAAGCAGAAATTAATG